>NC_023755.2:1629529-2229529 GCF_000499845.2 Phaseolus vulgaris | reverse complement strand
TGAGACACCTCACTAGAAAAGGTTAAGCAAATTTATCAACAAAGATTAATCATTGACAAAGTGGGTGGATAGTTTGTATAAATAACATGACTTCAAAATAAAATAAAGTACATCACATCAATATTTTTAGATAAGTGAAAATTAGTTTTTTTTTTCAAATGAATAGGGTAATTCTATTTGGTATTTTTTGAAATTAGAATTTTTTCTATTTTAAAATTGGACAAGTCGGGTAGGGAAAGTACGTGTACATATACGGACATAGATAATATCTGGAACTGGTTATACAATTGTTGACGTGCCATTAGCCTCATTACTCTTTCCTTCAAGTCTCCTCCTTTTGTTATTGGTGCTCGGTCGGTCAGAGGGGTACCTACGATTGCACTCCGACGCTCAAGTCAGTGCTATGATTTAAGTATATTCTAGTAGAATGTGAAAAACGTACCTTACACCTCCGCATAGGGTTTTATTTATAGTGTTAGTTATGGACACTTGCCAAGACGGGTCAAAGTTATTGACATCATGATCCTTGATTAATAGAGAAGTATATTTGAATATCTAGATAGTACTTGTAACATCTTTCAGTTAATCAGTATTTAGTTGATTTGTCAGATATATTTCCTGCATATTTCGAAATATGAATGTGACTCATTAAGTGTTATTGTAATTGTTGTTATTCTTATTTATTAAGTAACTTGATGTTCTTTGACTCGGTCGGTTACCAGGTTCAAGACTGACTCATCCAGTATCAACCGGTATAGTACAATACAATTTTAGTGAAATTTAATATAACTAAGATACAATTATAGTGAAATTTGATACAACTGTAGTATTGAACGATTTTTCAATATAATATAACTGAAGTGGTTCATGACAATAACTACTTCAATTTAAACATGTCATGTTTTGAAATAATTTTTTTGTCAATTTTAAGAAATATTAAATGATTGCAGAAAAAAAACTGTAAAATATTATAATGGTTTGTTATATTTAAGAAGTATGTTTTGTAATGAGGTGTTCAAAAGATACTGCGCTTTATAATGCATTTTTAACATTATATTTACAACTAAGTGATTTTTTTTAAGTGAGTTTAAGGATCAACCCAACCTACCAATGGATTCAACTTGGTTTAAGTGGATTAAAGGTGGGTTGTGACAAATTTTGTAACCAATTATTAGAAGATTTTCAGACCCCATCCGAACTAGTTATGGATCAGACTAAACCCCTCATTTTGACTGATTTATCTAATATATCATCATTAGGATTTAAACTCTAACAATAATTAAATGACACAAATTACCACTTGGGATAAGGCGTAGTAAGTCTCAGACCGATATTGAACAAAACTGGTTTTTCGAAAATAAAACGTTCTGGCTTTTCTTCCTCGTATCTTCTTTTTCAAGTCAAACGAATGAGTATTGACTCACGAAAAAAATCAAACAGTTTCACACACGAACGAAACTTCCTTTCAGCCCTGGTAGTGATCAATAAAAACTTTATTGCCAATCTTGTGGGACGAATATGGGGATCAAAACTCAGTCAAAACTCAATAGACACAGTAACGAACGTTTGATAAAAATTTCAAACCAAAACACCCAAGGAGTAAGGCGTAGTAAGTCCTAGACCGAGAGTGAACAAAATTGGTTTTCCAAAAACAAAACGTCGTGGTTTTTCTTCCCCGTATCTTCTTTTTGTGATTCGTTTATGGACGTGCCTCATTACCTGGGTGCAAACAACATATGAAAGTACTTGTGTGAATTTTTTCAGCGCAATACAGACGCAGAATAAAAATTGCAGAAAGTAAGACGAAATTTCACAAGTTTTGGTAGAATTTCACAAGTAGAGCCTTGGATTGAGTGTTAATTTCTGAAAAATTCTCCCGAAATAGTTTTTTCCTGAAATTCCAAGTAAGAATCTACACTCAATTCGCGAAAAAACGCGACACATTTCAGGTCAAACGGATGAGTATTGACCCGCGAAAAAATTCAAACAGTTTCACACACGAATGAAGCTTCCTTTCAGCCCTGGTTCGTGTGTGAAACTGTTTGATTTTTTCGTGGGTCAATAAACATCCGTTTGACCTGAAATTTCTCCCGTTTTGTCCCGAATTCAGTGGAAATTCTTACGGGGAATTTCAGGAAAAAACTTTTTCCGGAGAATTTTTCAGAAATTTTCGCTCAAACCAAGACTATCATTTACCAAAACTTGTGAAATTTTACCCTACTTTTTGCAATTTTTATTCTGTCCGTATTGCGCTGAAATAATTCACACAAGTACTTTCATATGTTGTTTGTAACCAGGTAAGGAGGCACGTCCATAAACGAATCACAAAAAGAAGATACGGGGAAGAAAAGTCAGGACATTTTGTTTTCGGAAAACCAGTATTGTTCACTCTGGGTCTGGGACTTACTACGCCTTAGTCCATGAGTTTTTTAGTTTTGAAATTTTTACCAGACGTTCGTCACTGTGTGTATTGAGTTTTGGCTAAGATTTGAGCTCGAGATTCGTCCCACAAGATTGACAAAAAAAATTTTATTGATCACTGCCAGCGCTGAAAGGAAGGTTCTTTGGTGTGTGAAACTGTTTGATTTTTTTCGTCGGTCAATACTCATCCGTTTGACCTGAAATTTGTCAATTTTTGTCCCGAATTCAATGGAAATTCTTACGGGGAATTTCAGGAAAAAACTTTTTCCGGAGAATTTTTCAGAAATTTTCGCTCAAACCAAGACTCTCATCTACCAAAACTTGTGAAATTTCACCCTACTTTTTGCAATTTTTATTCTGTGTCCGTATTGCGCTGAAATAATTCACACAAGTACTTTCATATGTTGTTTGTAACCAGGTAAGGAGGCACGTCCATAAACGAATCACAAAAAGAAGATACGGGGAAGAAAAGTCAGTACATTTTGTTTTCGGAAAATCAGTATTGTTCACTCTAGGTCTAGGACTTACTACGTCTTTGTCCATGGGTTTTTTAGTTTGAAATTTTTACCAGACGTTCGTCACTGTGTGTATTGAGTTTTGGCTAAGATTTGAGCTCGAGATTCGTCCCACAAGATTGACAATAAATTTTTTATTGATCACTGCCAGCGCTGAAAGGAAGGTTCGTTCGTGTGTGAAACTGTTTGATTTTTTTTGTCGGTCAATACTCATCCGTTTGACCTAAAATTTGTTACTTTTTGTCCCGAATTCAATGGAGATTCTGACGTGGAATTTCAGGAAAAAACTATTTTGGGAGAATTTTCAGAAATTTTCTTTCAAACCAAGGCTATCCTCTACCAAAACTTATAAAATTTGGACCTACTTTGTGAAATTTTTATTCTGCGTCCGTATTGTGCTGAAAAAATTCACACAAGTACTTTCATATGTTGTTTGCAACCAGGTAAGGAGGCACGTCTATAAACGAATCACAAAAAGAAGATACGGGGAAGAAATGTCAAGACGTTTTGTTTTCGGAAAACCAGTATTGTTCACTCTCGGTGTAGGACTTACTACACCTTACTCCTTGGGTGTTTTGGTCTAAAATTTTTCCCAGACGTTCGTCACTATGTCTATTGAGTTTTGGCTGAGATTTTAGTCCCAGATTCGTCCCACAAGATTGACAATAAATTTTTTATTGATCACTGCCAGGGTTAAAAGGAAGGTTCGTGCGTGTGTGAAATTGTTTGATTTTCTTCGTGGGTCAATACTCATCCGTTTAACCTAAAATTTGTCGCGTTTTTTCTTGAATTCAGTGGATATTCTGACGTGAATTTCCAGAAAAAAAAAACTATTTGGGGAGAATGTTTCGCTCAAACCATGGCTATCCTCTACCAAAACTTGTGAAATTTTGCCCAATTTTCTGCAATTTTTATTCTGGGTCCGTATTGCGCTGAAAAAATTTACACAAGTACTTTCATATGTTGTTTGCACCCAGGTAAGGAGGAACCTCGATAAACGAATCACAAAAATATCATACGGGAAAGAAAAGTCAAGACGTGTTGTTTTCGGAAAACCAGTTTTGTTCACTCTCGGTCTGGGACTTACTACCCCTTACTACTTGGGTATTTTGGTAAGAAATATTTACCAGACGGTCGTCACTGTGTCTATTGAGTTTTGGATGAGATTTGTGCCCTAGATTCGTCCCACAAGATTAGGATTAAATTTTTTATTGATCACTGTCAGGGCTGAAAGGAATGTTCGTTCGTGTGTGAAACTATTTGACTTTTTTCGTGGGTCAATACTCATCTGTTTGACCGGAAATTTGTCGCATTTTGTCCTGAATTCAGTGGAGATTCTTAAGTGGAATTTCAGGAAAAAACTATTTCGGGAGAATTTTTCAGAAATTTTCGCTCAAACCAAGGCTATATCCTCTACGACAACATGTGAAATTTTGCCTCACTTTCTGCAATTTTTATTCTACGTCCGTATTGCGCTGAAAAAATTCACACAAGTACTTTCATATGTTGTTTGCACCTAGGTAAGGAGGCACGTCCATAAACGAATCACAAAAAGAAGATACGGGGAAGAAATCTTAGGACGTTTTGTTTTCAGAAAACCAGTTTTGTTCACTCTCGGTCAGGGACATATTAAGCCTTACTCCTTGGGTGATTTGGTGTGAAATTTTTACCAGAAGTTCCTCACTGTGTCTATTGAGTTTTGACTGAGTTTTGAGCCCCATATTCGTCCCACAAGATTGACAATAAATTTTTTATTGATCACTACCAGGGCTGAAAGGAAGTTTCGTTCGTGTGTGAAACTGTTTGATTTTTTTCGTGGGTCAATACTCATTCGTTTGACCTGAAATTTGTCGTGTTTTGTTTCAAATTCAGTGGATATTCTTACGTGGAATTTGAAGAAAAAACTATTTCGGGAGAATTTTTCAAAAATTTTCGGTCAAACGAAGGCTATCCTCTACCAAAACTTGTGAAATTTCTCCCAACTTTCTGCAATTTTTATTCTACGTAAAATTGTGCTGAAAAAATTCACACAAGTACTTTCATATGTTGTTTGCACCCAGCTAAGGAGGCACGTCCATAAACAAATCACATAAAGAAGATACGGGAAAGTAAAGCCAGGACGTTTTGTTTTCGGAAAACCAGTTTTGTTCACTCTCGGCCTGGGACTTACAACGCCTTACTCCTTGGGTGTTTTGGTTTGACATTTTTACCAGACGTTATCACTGTGTCTATTGAGTTTTGGCTGAGATTTAAGCCCCAGATTCATCCCACAAAACTGACAATAAATTTTTTATTCATCATTACTAGAGTTGAGAGGAAGGTTCGTTCGTGTGTGAAACTGTTTGATTATTTTGTGGGTCAATACTCATCCATTTGACCTGAAGTTTGTTGCGTTTTGTCCCAAATTCAGTGGAGATTCTTACGTGCAATTTCAGGAAAAAACGATTTCGGTAGAATTTTTCAGAATTTTTCGCTCAAACCAAGGCTATCCTCTACCAAAACTTGTGAAATTTCGCCCAATTTTCTACAATTTTTATTCTGGGTCCGTATTGCGCTGAAAAAATTTACACAAGTACTTTCATATGTTGTTTGCACCCAGGTAAGGAGGAACCTCGATAAACGAATCACAAAAATATCACACGGGGAAGAAAAGTCAAGACGTGTTGTTTTCGGAAAACCAGTTTTGTTCACTCTCGGTCTGGGACTTACTACCCCTTACTACTTGGGTATTTTGGTAAGAAATATTTACCAGACGGTCGTCACTGTGTCTATTGAGTTTTGGATGAGATTTGTGCCCTAGATTCGTCCCACAAGATTAGGATTAAATTTTTTATTGATCACTGTCAGGGCTGAAAGGAATGTTCGTTCGTGTGTGAAACTATTTGACTTTTTTCGTGGGTCAATACTCATATGTTTGACCGGAAATTTGTCGCATTTTGTCCCGAATTCAGTGGAGATTCTTAAGTGGAATTTCAGGAAAAAAACTATTTCGAGAGAATTTTTCAGAAATTTTCGCTCAAACCAAGGCTATCCTCTACGACAACTTGTGAAATTTTGCCCCACTTTCTGCAATTTTTATTCTACGTTCGTATTGCGCTGAAAAAATTCACACAAGTACTTTCATATGTTGTTTGCACCTAGGTAAGGAGGCACGTCCATAAACGAATCACAAAAAGAAGATACGGGAAAGAAAACCCAGAACGTTTTGTTTTCAGAAAACCAGTTTTGTTCACTCTCAGTCAGGGACATATTACTCCTTGGGTGTTTTGGTCTGAAATTTTTACCAGACATTCCTCACTGTGTCTATTGAGTTTTGGCTGCAATTTGAACCCCAGATTTGTTCCACAAAATTGACAATAAATTTTTTATTAATCACAGGCAGGACCGAAATAAATGAAACACTAATTCAATTTATAAGTACTTGTGTATATAGTAAATATAGTACACTTGGATACAACATTAGTGTGGGAAGATAGACTTAGTTATGTTGATTGAATAATTAAGTATCTTGGAAATAACAAGTTAATATTTTGAAAGCATTTATGATTATAAGAAAAATTAAGCTCATTTCATGAAAATTAAATTAGTGACAATTGTTTTTTACACTACATGGTTTTTTCTTGCATATAGGTGGGATATTAGAGAAGTCAAAAGTACCCGTATTTTTAGATTAAGAAATTCAGATACCTTAAAAGTTTATTCTTAGGTTGTTTTCATATTAATAAATATGCAACAAATTCAAGCAAGAAAAAATATGGAAAATCTCAATTTGGCTAATAGAAGTTTTAAAAATGCTCTAATTCCATTATTTATTCATCATCTACTCAATTTTTTCAACTATTACATTTCTTTTACCTTTTGAGACAATGATAAGATAATAAGAATTTCAACTTGCCAGAAATATCAAATTATTTTAGAAGTACATATAAATTAATTATTATATAATCATTTTATAAGCACAGGAATCATCATAATCAGTACTACAAAAGTTGGAGCCTTTGTTAAGCAAATCTAAAATCATTGGGCTGCTGTCAATTAATATAACTCAGGTGATAATGAGTGAGAAACTCTTCTAAATCAAAAATCTTGGAGATAATTACAAATCCATTCCATTCATGAAGTTAAAATCAAGTTCACAATTATACACATAAGGAGTTAAAATCCACAAGACGCAGATCAAGTTTCTTCAAGTTGTTAAAAAAAGCACACACCTAGGCCGAGTCTTCGTCATCTTCCTCAAAATCAGAGTATTCTTCATTTTGATCAGAATCTTTGTCACTTTCAGAATCACTCAGTATGTACGTCGTTTGCTTACGATTGGCTCTTTGAGGTCTAGCTCTTGCTGGGGGTTGTGCAACCTCAACCACTTCCTCTGAAGTGCCTGGAGAAGAGTTTGAACCAGCAGAACCACCAGAAAGGTCTTCACTTTCATCTTTGTCATCAGCAGCAATCCTGCCCAACACAGAACTGCTTTTCTTGTTGAATGGAGATGCCCTCATCTTCCTCACTTTCTTCTCAGGTGATATCCCTGTTTTCTCCATCATATCGGTTATAAGCTTTTGACCCAATAACTGAGATTGCTTGCCACCTACGTTTCTCTTCCTGGTAGCAGCAGGTGCCTTTTTAGCAGCAGCAGGTTTTCTCCCACCTTTCTTTTTTCCTGTGGCTGGCTGCATGATTTCATCCTCTTCGTCATCTTTAACATCATCATCACTAGCTGAATCATCCAACACTATGGTTGACTTCTTTTTTGCAGCAGGACCCCTTCTTTTTGGCACTGTCTTCCCAGCAGGCGCAGGAGGCTCTTCATTTTCCATGCCTGTGCAGGTTAGTAAGTGCTCACATCAATACTGCACGGGAATTAATTCGAAGATTCAGAATTTTCAGTGATGCTAAAATACTTACCTGTTGATTTATCACTAGATGGTGCAAAGTTATATGCAGCTAGCCGTTCTTGAAGTGATGCAATTTCATCTTCCCCAACCTGATAAAAAAAAAAAAAACAATTTGTGCTCAACAAAAACTTGCACCAAACTAGTTCTTGAAAAAAGATTTGGCAACTAGCATACCGTCTGGGTATACTCAGAACCTGCTCCTCTTCCTTGTGGTGGGTTAGTAGTAACTTGGGCAACATTCTCTGATAAGAGACAAATAGAAAAAAAGTTATACCATCAAAATTGGAATGCATGTAAATAGTATTTCTTGCAGTAAAAAAATGTTATACATAATGGACCATTTTCAAAATTCTCTTCATTTAAAAAATAATCATATTAGTACACTTAACAATGCTAAATTTTTTTTTTGTTAAAGTAAATTGGTTTCTTTACTTATTTTCAAACCAATGAATTGCTGATTCAGACTTACCGACTTCCATTGAAGAACTATCATTCTCTGGCTCAACATTCTTGGCCTTCTTAGTATTTTTCCGCGGTTGTGGTGGCTTCTTAGCTGCTTTTGTTGCTCCTAAAGCACGATTGGATGCCTTCTTAGTTGCTTGAGTTGATCTTTTTCGTTCTTCCTCAGCATCTTTGCTATCTATTTCCTGAAAACAGAAAAACATGATAATTAAAAGATAAGTAAACATCCTATAATTATTAATAAGTAAAGATTTAAATTAGCCAAATTTCCTACATCAAGTTTCTTCTCGAGCTCATCCAGATCCTTCAACCACATAGACTTTGATGGCGTTGCTTTCAAAATTTCGAACTCCTTTTCCTTTTCAGCTTTCTCTCCCAAAAGCTTCTGAACACTTTCGAAGGTCAAAGTCCGAATAGACATGGATAACAGATATTCATAGTCGCCTCGTTTTGCTGATTCAACACTTCCAGTTTCCTGTTCTGTAGAGTTATTGTCATCTTCCTGCTCTTCTTCGTCATTTGCCCCAGCAACTACAGGTTCTGCAGATTTACCTTTCTTTGGCATGGGAGTGAAACCTTTCTGCTGCAGCTCTAACACCAAATCGGCATTCTTCCTGTTGCTCACAATAATTTCTCCACTCACAACCCCTAAAATAAACCTAACTTTGTTGTCCAACACTAACAAAAGTCGTTCAAGGTCGTTCAGTATAAAATTCTGCATGAATACCCAAATTGCATTTCAGTTCTCAATAGTAGAGTTTTTTTTTAAGATTTAGAGACCTTCCAATTACAAACCCAACAAACTCACCTTTCTTCTTTCATAATAATCCAGCCGAAGTGGGAAGAACTCTTCCAGAACTGCACAAGAAATCAAATATAAAAAAATGTCTGTAAATTTATCTGTAATTCAGAAGTTCATCTAATAAAGGTATACACACTTTGTTCTGGAGTGTCATATTTCTTAATTCTCCCTTCTGCGTCAAATAGATGCATGTTGTTTGTGCTTAAAGAGGTGGTCAGTTTAAACTTTTTAAGCAGACCCTCTTGCATGATGCCCGTTATTTTGTCTAGCTTCATCCTGACTTCTATGTCTACAATAGCGTCATCACCGTTCTGTCGGAAATCCTGCATTAAGAAAATTTTCATAAGAAAATTTGAAAAAGGATAATAATTTATTGTGCATATATAGTAAGGAAGTATTTCGGTTCAGGTTATTACATCAATTAAAGGATCCTTCACATTAGGAGAACCATCAGTTATAGACTCAAGGAACTGCTTGTAATCTTGGGTCCATTTACGGATTGGCAGCTCAGCGATTTTGAAAGTTTGTTCATCCATTTCTTCCACTAAGCCATTAACTATGTATCCACCTTCCTTGGGGCTTCTCTCAATTATTCCTCGGAATCCTTTGTACCATGGATTCATTGGCACCATCGTCTCCCCACTCAGCAAACGCCTAATGTTGGCAATAATTTCCCTTGGATTATAATTGGGAATGAAGGAACTCCAGCCTGTCCCAATTCCCTCACTCCCATTGACAAGTACCAACGGTATAACCGGCATGTACCTGTGAGGTAGAACAAAAATAATTTGAGAAAACGCCGTACCCGTCACTGATCTTAAAGTAAAGGAAAGTCTTTCAGGAATAAAAAAAAATACCAGCTGGGCTCAATTGACTTCCCATCCTCGCTCAAGTATTCAAGAAGCTTGTCATCATCTTCATGGAAGATGCACCGAGTAATAGTGTTAAGTTCAGTGTAAATGTACCTGGCGCTGGCATGATCTTTGCCTCCCTGTTAAAAGAACAAATTACACTGTTAATTCATATGTTTCAGAGCACAAGAAGCACAGATGCTGATCTTCAAATTCAGATGTACTGATTCATCTTACCAGGTTACGAGTACCAAATTGACCATTTGGTTTAAGAAGATTGACGTTGTTGCTACCCACAAAATCTTGTGCCATGTTAATAATTGTGCTAGATAAACTTTGCTCACCGTGATGGTAAGCAGAGTGCTCAGACACGTAACCAATAAACTGAGCTACTTTTATTTCTTTGAACAATTTCTTCTTAAATGAGCAGAACAGAATCTTCCTCTGACCAGGCTTGAGGCCATCAACCATAGAGGGAATAGACCTTTGAAGATCCGCCCTAGAGAACAATATAAGCTCTTTGTTAACAAAATCCCTGTAGTTTATATATCTGGCTGTATGATCCCGAAATGTGCCAGGCTGCAAGAACAGAGTGGTAGATTTTTATTAGCAGATACTCCCCTAAATTAAACATCACACCTCAAGAAAAATTAATCCCAAGACTTCATATCTTTCAATAAAATGTACAACAATGTCTGATGGGAAAACCTTCTCACCTCAAAATTACGAATCCAAGTCTTCCTATCTTCAGCCTTTTTCTTACTGAATGCCATCTCAATTGCACTTCCATCTTGCTCATCATCCCAAACAAAGTCCTTCTTATGCTTAACAAGATCTCCGAAGTACTCTCGCCCTTCCTGGGGAGTACTTGTACCCAAACCCTGTATGTAACAGAAAAAAGGATACAAAGTAAACACTCTGACTGAAAATGGAATGAACTCTAAAGCTACTTTCAAGGTTCTCCATCCTTACAGCAACAAACCTTATAGTACTTTATCTTCCAACTATTTGCACTATTCCCCAACCTTTCTCTCCATGATTCATATTCAGGCATGGAATAAAACGATAATTTGTTACCATTTGAATGAAAGGCCTGTACAGACAGCAAATTCAAAATATGAAATGTGTGACGTGATATAAATAGTATGTGACAGTATGATTTCTTTATCGTGAGTACAAAAAAGCATACTAACCCTTATTATGGGAGTGGTAAACTCAACCATAAAAGTTGGAACTTTTAGCAGTGATGGCCAGAACGAATGAATGAAATTTATTAGTAACCCTTTGATGTGGGAACCGTCATGATCCTGAACCACCGGGAAAGTTGAACCATTATAATTTCCGTCAGAAAAATAGTCAAAGCAACACCACTATAATATCAAAATACACCCACCTGATCAGCCATAATCATCAAATGACCATATCTCAAAGACCTCGCGTTTGTGTATTCTTTGTTTTGCTGCAGTCCAAGAATCTTCTTTATATTTTGAATTTCTTCATTATCCATAATCTGTTTACTGCTGGCTTCCCGTACATTGAGCAATTTACCCCTCAAAGGAAACACCCCATAATGGTCTCGACCCACAACTGAGAGGCCAGCCATCTGCATAAATAATAAAAAAATGTCACAACTCTTAATCCTTAATAACACGTATACGGGTTTGTGATTTGGGTAAAAAAAAATAATGAACCCAGGTGTGTAAAGAAGAATCTTAAATGGATATTGATTGTCGGCTTACAACTACGTCTGAAACAGGCTAATTAAAGAAAAGTCGTACAACTGTTATTTCAAAGTAGAAATTATGTGTTCTTTGAGAGATCTTTGGCTTCTAAGTTTTCAAATTGAAGTTAATCATATTATTCAGGTTTGCAAAAATAACTTACAGCAAGGGCCTTAGCAGAATCTCCCTCGGTCAATATCAAGGTACACTTCTCTGAGTTCTTACTACCAGCATCATTGGCATCTTCTAGCTTCACAATTCCGCGAAGCCTCTGAGTCTTTGTCCCATCAGATTTTTTAAGATCTTTGCTTTGCTTAAAATCTGCCCACGATAGGAGAGTGTCCACTATACCAGAATTTGAAACTGCAAAACAGTGCAACATGTATGCGTAAGACACCAATTCTTACGGTTGGATTATGTAGATTTTTTAGAAAAACAAACCTTCCTTCAGCATTGACTCAGGAACATCACATTTAGAACCAAAACTAGCCTGTCTAGTTGTGAGAGTTTCCTTAGTTTGAGAATCAAAGGCAGGATTGTCAATAAGCGCATTGACAAAAACCCACAAATGATTCTTCACGTTGTGAGCTTTCACACTGGCATCCTTTTTCTTCTTATTTACTTTAGCCATTACAAAGTTTGTAATCTGATTGGTGACATAATCAACATGAGTTCCGCCCTTGATTGTAGCAATGGAATTAACAAAGCTGACCTGTTAAAAACAAATTAGCAGTGTATGAGATAAAAGAGATAACATCAATGAACTACCAGGAAGCAGTAACTTTGCTTCAGAAGCTCACTAGTCACCTGTTGAAACTGGCCATCACTTAGACTCACGCAGATCTCCCACCTGTCACCTACTTTTGCATGAATCCTATAGACAACAACATAGCCAAGTTAGTACAGCAAATACAGGACAGGAAAAAAAAATACTGGCTTCTCAAACTGCACTTCACAGACCTTGGAAGTGGCACTGGTTTGGATTTCTCTGCTGATTTGAGGTAAAGATCAGCATAGTCACGGAATGATTTCATGCGGATCAACTGTCCATTAAGTTCAACCTTAACTGTCTTTCCAAGGCACCCAGCCATGTCTAACACCCTCTTTTTCATCAAAGCCACAACGTCTTCTTCAAGATGGTCCATTCTAAACTTTGCCAAGTCAGGCTTGAAGGTTACCTTGGTCCAGTTCTCACCAGCCTTGCATTTTGTTATCACCGGCTCAGACTTCTTCCCCATGTTGTTGGAGAAAACCTTTCAACCACAACCAGAAAACCCCATCAGCAACACCCATAGAAATGACCATTTCCAGCTTCATACACCAATTATCGAAAAACACTCAAACCAAAGAAAAATCACACATAAAACGCTAAATTCACAAAATTCAGAATTAAATATTAAAGTAGATAGATTTATTCGCAGAAACCAAAAATTTCCGGGCAATTCTCCCGCAATAAAGGCCAAAAATTGATAAAGAATGGTTAGCATTCCAATCCAACGAAGAACCCAACGACTCGCTACTTAAGCAACGTAATCACTCGAACTATTATTAAACAAAATTTTCTGAAAACCCTAGAACTGTTCAATTAAGGACGAGAGCCAGGAAATGGAGAGAAACTTGAAGGGCTGAGAAGAAGACCTGCTTATACTTCTTGAGGCGCTTTCCGTCAGCGGTTTCGATGACGAACTCGGTGGAGAAGATGTTGGTGAGCTTGGCGCCGTAGCCATTGCGTCCGCCGGTGGTCTTCTTGACGTTGTCGTCGTAGTTGCTGCTGGTGAGCAAGTGGCCGAAGATGAGTTCGGGGACGTAGACTTTCTCCTCCTGGTGGATCTCGATGGGTACGCCATCGCCGTTGTTGAAGACGGAGACGGTGTTCTGCTCGGCGTCGATGGTGACCTTGAGGGCGTCCATGGAGGGATCCCGCTGCTTGTTGTCGGCGGCGTTGACGAGGATCTCGTCGAAGATCTTGTAGAGGCCAGGGACGTAGGAGATAGGGCGTTGCACCATCTCGTCGTTCTCGTAGACCCAGAGCGTCTGCGTGTGCTTCTCGATGGACCCCACATAGGTGTCGGGTCGGAGCAGGATGTGTTCCAGCTGCGTCTTCTTCTGGTAGACTTCTTCGATGGTCTTCCCCGCTGCGGCGGCCACATTGGCGGCGCTGCTGCTCTGGAGGGGGCGCTTCGTCTGGGGCTCCATGACACGGAGGAAGTGTCTAGAGAGAGAAAAAAAGAAGGTTGAAGTGGATTGAAAGAGAGTGTGATTTTGCAAATGTTTTCACTATGGAGGAATTAGATTTTATGCGCAACTTCTGACAACGGTCGAATAGGTTTGAATTTCAAATCTTCGGAGCTTTGAATTTGAGCGGGATTTTGACCCCTTGCTAAGCTTTACCTTTCTACACCCCCCCACTTTTTTAACCCATTTCTGAACATGCATTCTCATAATTTGATAAAATGACCAATTTACCCCGTCCATTTCTTTCTCTCTATATCAAATCAATATTTTTGTCACAACTGTTTGGTGTTGTTGTTGCACTCCGGATGATTAGTGTTCACGCGGATGGAAAATCAAAGAAAGTTTACGTTTGGATCAAGGAGTCTGCAGTGATTAAGGAGAGTCGAAAGACAAAGAAAGTAAGAGAGTAATCTTTGCTGGTTTGTGAAGATTTGTAGAGAAAGTTTACGTTTTACCATCTTACCATTTGCCACTTATCATATCATTGTGTTATAACAATAGATAAATGTGTGAAGTTATATTTTTATCAATTAAAAATATATATAATTTCAATCACATCTCTTACAAACTTTTATAAATTTTCCTTACATTTTTCACTCTATCCAAACACTTTAACTTTCTTTACACTTCTCTTTTAAATCATCTCAAATATATTCTCTCATTTTCACTCCCTAATTCAAATAAAGCATTCAAAAGAAGAGAATGAAAGTGTTATAGTTAGAAGAATAAGAAGAGAAAAAAAAAAGTCTCATTTAGAAAAGCTCATTTTAGAGTACATTTTATGTATTCTAAAAAACTTGTTTTCTAAAAAATGCATTCTAGAAAATATTATATACATTTAAAAAAAATGGAAAAGTTTCTTCCAAAATATATTTCATACATTCTGGGAAAATTTATTTTGAAAATGTTATCCTATGCTGGAATGTATTTCACAAATTCTGGAAAGTGTGTTTGAAAAAATGTGGGGGTGCAGAAATAAAAGCCCCTTTGCTATGGTTTTGTGACACACATACGGGCTATCACTTGTAGCATCTTCCTAGGATAAAACTACCCATGTTAATATACAAATTTTAACTTACCTTTCCTTCTTTATATACACCCTAAATACAACCTAAGGCATTTTACTTCAACTTTAAGTAATTCATATTTGCATTTTTTATTTATCATTTTTGTTTCCATTAGTGTTCTGGGATGGGTTTTGTGTTTTTTTTTTCTTATACTAAACACATGTTCTAAATTAGTTTTCATGAAAAACTTTAATTCACCATTGAAAATAATTCATGATGTTTGTACCTTTGATTTGATAAGTAATGTGTGTGAAAGATGTCTCAAACTAAGTAGATTGTGTGAAATATCCTCAGTCACTGAAAAACTACAATAACTAACTATTAATATAAAATGTTGGTTTTGCTAGAAATCAATAGGTTAATGAATTTTATTAAATAGATATGCAGATTAAAAATTATGTGTTTTGTTTATAAATATATATTTTGTATGAATATCAAAATAGTCACATGAAATGCTCTCAAATTTTATAATCAAATTTGCATATTTCATTGTGAGACTTACATTTATTTTCATTAGTGTAATGATAGCATGAATAAATTATGATCCCCTGAATAAACTATGTGAGAGCAAATTACATTCCAAAGAGAGATAGGAGAGTAAAGTTTAAAATATGAAGTATATTTTTCAGTGATTGGAGAATTTATATTATAATAAAATATTATTCTGAATATTTTAGTGGGATCAATTCATAGGAATTTTATTTTAGACAAATCTCAATTGAAATGAAGAACTTTTTTATTATATTTCATATTTGATAATATCTTCTTTAAGATTTTGTATTTATTGATTTTTTAAAAAATATTTAAGTTTATTGTTTTAAAAATAATATAGTCAATTAATAAAAATGAAAATAGAAATAGTGTTTAACAATGCAAATGAATGGTCTACATTAGGGGTGACAAAGTGGGCAGGCAGTGCGGGTTGGTCCGCGGCCCGCAGTAAAAACCACGGGGTGGGTTAACGTTTTCAACCCGCATAACTCGTAGTCCACGCGGGCCAACAGCAGGGCGGGACGGACTGACCTGTTAGTCCGCAAAAATAAAAAATAAAAAATAAAAAAATTAATTAACTTGATAGCAATGGTTTGGTAGAAGAGTGACAACTTTGAGTGAAATAAAATTAGGTTTTCACTCAAAAGACAACGCATTACATTGTTCAAAAAAAGCACACAACACACGACACACTCTCTCGCGTGGCTTCGCCCGCAAATGTCGCGCGCTACTACCGCTATGCAGCTGCACACCGCTACTACCGCTACTGCCTCCACTCCTCCTCTATGTTCCAAAAAAAAAATGGGTCAACTCGAATGCGAGACGGATCATGAAAACCAACTTGCATTTTGCAAGCCTAAGCGGGGCGCGGCTGACCGCTTTGCCACCCCTAGTCTACATCCCTAAATATTTTTTCAATTGTCCAAATACATGTGAAATGAACCAATGTTACAAACTAGCTTCAAGACTTGCAAACTAAGTTTTGTATATATTTTGGTTGTTAACTCTCTTTAGTTTAGCACTTTGTTTTATAGCTGAGTAGTGGTGAGAAGGTAGGCCTTGGATCGCATTTCAACCCTTCAGTCCACTTTGACTCGTCTGGCTTAGCTTACCAAACTAGCATACTACTTTGTTAGCCTTTTTTTTTAAATTAAAATAAAAATAGTTTTAAATATTTTTTTATTATATTATTTGAAGAATGCAAATATGGAATAACATTGTATTAACATGTGACATTAATAATAAGATGCTCAAAATTACGTTTTTTCTTAGAATAAAGTAATACGAAAATTTGTTGAAGGATATTTTAATTAATTTCACTATTTTACATGGACCCAAAAGAATAATTTACCTTCTTAAGTGTATAATACTTATTTGGTTTCATATTAGATCCAATCAAACATGAATTCATATTTCACATCTAAACTCAAACTACTTTGAGAAATCATGCATTTTCAATAATAAATCATCAATTCAATCACTCGTTGGAACAAATTCCTAACCTTCTATAAGCAAATATAATTCAAAAGTAACACTTGGATCAAATTCCTTCCATGCATGTACTTTATGAGTTCCTTTAAATTGAACTTGTATAATATCAACTTACTAACGATTTCAACCATGTTTTGTGATGAAAATGTAAAAGGAAAATTGAAATTTACAAGAATGAACAACAGTTGAGAATATGTTTCATCTTCTTGCAATTATAGAGAAAATACAGACTCAAGGGATTGCAAAAATCTCAATTACTACATATTTTAGTAAAGGTAGAACAGAAAGAAACCATGTTTAGGCAACAGGGAACACTATGACTTGATCAATAACAGGGCCACAAAGAGAACCATAATCATCACTTCTGGTATGATAGAAGGAGCTGTAGAAAGTGAGTCTTGTTCTCTTTGCAATAGCTTTGAACTTGAAACTCACAGTCCTGAATGTGCCCTTTCCTTCAGATTTGAAGGGAACTTTGAAGGTATCTTTAGCAGCAAATGCTTCAACCATCATGGATCCATTGCACCCATTTTTGGCATCTCCAACTGAAAATGTGATGTTGTAGACTTTGTTGGTATCTGTTCTGATGACTTGGGCAATGGCACTTTCCCTGCCTGCCACAAGCTCCACTGCCCCCAGCCCAAATGGGACATTGAAATGCTTTGAATCAATGAACTTCACAGCCTTGAGGGACTCAATGATCCAACCAGGAAGTGGGGAGAACCCATCTTGTTGTTGAGGAGGGAGCAGAACACCGTTGGTAGAGTTGAAAATGGGGAATGGACCCTCCTCAAAGCCAGGATTTTTCACCAAGTTAACTGAAAGATACAGTGTAATGGTTTCATCAGAAAATGCCAGTTCTATGGTACACATTCTCATATGAGGCTTAGTAAAATCAGATACTTCATATTCCACATCAAAATAATAGTAACTATATTTTCACACCCCCATTATGTAAATTGAGTTTCTCTCTCTTCCTAGTTACCACAAAAGATGAGGGTGCAAAGGTAAAGAGGAAAAAAACTAGATTTGGGGAAAACACTTTTGTGTCTAATAATGTGCTATCAGGCTCCACCCATGTGCCTAGCCAAGTGAAAGATCCAATTTTCATATATTCTATAAATGTGACTAACTGTTCATTTTTTGACAAAACATGGACCTACACACTGAAAATGTGATGGCATCATGAGAGACAGAAGAGCATGGAAGTACTAGTCATTCAGAAACTCAGAAAATGGATTCTTACAACTTTCAGATGTGTCAAAACCGCAGAAAGATCTATATTGCATATGGATTTGAAGTTGTAACATGTATTCAAAGACAAAAAGGAGTATGTTTCATAGTAGGCATTTGATCAAATTAAAATGTTAGATTCCAAGAGTAAAGTAGCATAGCATGGCCTGTATTTCATTACCTCTAGTAGGCATTGGAGGGTAGAACTCCCTGATAGCAATGGCATCCAAAAGTGGCCCACAAGCTGGATCTTCTTGAACTCCAGGGTTGTGGAAAGTCACTTTGACAACATTAGAAGTGGCCTTGAACCCCCAAGCAATAACATCACCATTGAGGTTATAAAGGGTCTGCAACGGAACATCACCAGTCTGTGGAGGCACAGAGATTCGCAATACTTCATCTTGTGCACAAGTCCTTGAGGCCCCAAGAATTAGAGCATAGAGTTGACCCTGTTTGACCTTGATAGTTTGGGAGATCGAGGCCTCATTACCAAGTCTCACAGCATGAATTCCATGAGTAACTGGGAAGAACATGCCACCAGGTTGGGGTCCCCCAGAGACATACTCAATCAGACCACTGATCTCCCATTTGGGCAAAGCAAATTTCCCAACCAGCTTTGTTTTCTTCAGGTATTTGGGGTTCGGCTGCTCCTCAAAGTTCCCATTTTGAAGGTAAGCTATGGAGTTCAAAATTACAAAGAAAAAAAAAACACAGCTTGAGAATCAGTGTTACCAAGTGCACATTGTTAGATCCATGTTTAAAATGAGACAGTGGTGAGATAGCATATTCATAAACTTGGTCATGTGTTTCTACTACAGACAGTTTCTCAGAGGGGCTAAATCACAACATTATGGACAGATCTTAAGGCTACCCTTTAAAAATGTTCAACCAAGTAACCCACAGAGACATTCCATCAAGCAAATCAGAGTAAAAGTGGACAATGCAGAACAAGTCTTTGAAGTAAACATAGACAAAGTGAGCATAAACTCAAGCTAAAAAAGAAACATATAAAGTACTTTTTGTGTTTCCTTTTCACATTCCTATGTATGAAAAAATGAAAGGGTGTGAGATGTTAGCAAAATACCTTCTGGTACTCTGGGCTCAAGGGCAGCAAAAGCCGAAGCAGCACATAGCAAAGCCAAAAGGAGCAGTGAAGAGAGAGTAGGTGCCATTTTCAGTGGAAAAGTGAGGGTAGAAGAAGACAAGTGTGTTGCTCAGAAAGAGCTGGTGTGAAGGTGAAGTGGATGAAGCTTCACTTGGTTTTATAATGGAAAGAGAAAAATGGATGGTACTTAGCAAAAATCACGTAGAAAAGTGCATTAGGGGGGAACACACACATGATTTGTCTTTAAAGTTTTGATTTTTTTTTCTCCACCCGGTTTTTTCTCCACAATTCATGCTGTGAACACCTTTGATTTGATGTTAAAATTTCTCTTAGATAGAGAGCAGAAAAAAAATGTGTTACTTAATACAAAGTTTCTCTTTTTTTTTCTCCAATTAAAAACAAAATAATGTAAAACATATAGTGTTTCATTAACAAATTTGTTCCATGTTATGATGTCGGTGATCATATGTTTTTTTTAATAAGTTTTCAGTTTCAATCTGAGATGAGAATCCAAAATTGTTTGAGTAACTTCTAGATATGTTTTTTTTATTCTTCCTTGGTTTTGCAAGTGAATTAATTATTATTTTATTATCATTATTGATTTATTGTTTTGTGATGCAGTGATGTGTTTGGTTTTTCCTTATAAACTATTAAGTTGTGATTTGGATAAAAATATAAAAAATAACTTGTCCAAAAAATTTAGCATGATTATCTATTTATCCTATTTAAATTCTAAGTAATAAATTATGACATTCAATACTCTTTTTTATATATATATTGAGTTAGGTGAGTAGGTAGTTGTAAATTCTTTAATATGAGTTTAATTGTTACACCAAAAAAAAATCCTCTTTTATTATATCAGGGTTTTAACTGTGTTGTTTTATAACTCATTTTTTAATTTTTAATTTTTAATTTTCCTCAATTAAATCATATTTGTGTTAATAATTCTTATTTAGATAAGGCTTTGTTTGTTGTATTATTAGTTTCTTTGACTGATTGGTGTATTATTAGTTGGTGAATATAATAAGTGACATTTACATAATTAAACTTGTAATTATCATGTGTTAATAATCATTTGGTAAATTTATATGCATTTTCTGAAATATTAATAATTAATTTATAATGCAGTTGTTAATGGTCAAATCCTAAACCAAAAATGTCAAAGCAATCAACTTTATAATTTACTTTGGTTCACATTAGGGCAACGAAAGATGTAATTATTATTTTTTATATATAAATTGGTATATACAGATTAAAAATGTATTTTTTAAAATAAAAATGGTAATTAAATAAATATTAGATAAAAATGAAAATCTATAATATTTATTTAAAAGAAAAATGTTTCAGGAAAATTACTTTTAAAATAATCTGTCTCACTTTTATATTCGTTTGAGAAAAATATTGTATTTAAACGAAAATATAAGAAAAAAATTATGAAAAAAGAAAAAAAAAATGAAAAGTAACTTTCATTTCATATTATTTAAATTTAAAAATTTATAAGATAAAATCTAGGTCAAGATAGGTTCATGTTCTATTGCTCTCTTTGGGCCACGTGTTTCTTACTTTATAAGTGGGTCCATTTCTAGGTTTTGCTCTTGCCGCCAAGTGTTAATAAACTAAAAATTATATATATTATCAAAAATTAAATCTGTAACTACATTTTTCTCACATTAAAATGTATACAATGTTATAATTTTTTATACTTTTAATACTTTTTTTTTATATATAATCATTTCAAAAATTAAAATAATATAATTCAAAAAATATACATAATTTTGTAAAAATAATATTAAAATATTATATAACCACTATTTTTAAAAGAAAAACATTTTAAAAATTAAATAAAAATCTATTCAATTACTTATGTTATTAAAGAAATAAATAATTTTTTATAATTAAAATAAAAAATATCTAATTGACGCAAAAAATATTAACAAATGGTATATTCCTTGTATAATGATATAGATTTTTATCTACTAAATTATACTTAAATGTGGACTTTATCTATATAAGTCTGAATTAAATTTTATTTTTATCTTTCAAAATTCAAAAATTAGTTTTCATTTTTTATAATTAAAAAAATTGTTTTGGCTGTTTGTCCGATTTATTTTATGTAAATATTATTAAAATTAAATATTTGTAAATAAAAAGATATATATTAAAATATCTACAAGGGACCACATGCATTTTGTAATTGTGTTTATTAAAATATTGAGTAGGTGATGCTTAATTACTATCATTCACTTTTTGTTCTTTCACTATCTAAATAAACAGTGTTATTATTTAGAAAGTAGATATCACCACTTACTTTTCAACTAATTTTTATAAGCTATTTAATTTAACTTTTTCCTTTATATAGATAATATGTTAATGTTGTCTTAAAATACATATTAGTTATTTAGTTATCAATTTTTGGTTGTTGATTTCGGATTCCTTTTGTTAATCATGTCTATATAAAAGAAATTACAATATGAAATGTTTAAATAGTGTTTTCTTTCTTAATTAGTTTCACACCAAAAAAAATCTATCAATTATGTGATGTGATATAAAAAAGAAAAATAAATATAAAAAGATGAACTTCAAATTAGATTTATGCTAGAAAATAAATAAAAGTAACTCGAAGGAATTAAACAAAACGGTAATTAAAAAAATATAATTATTATGAAAATATTTAAACTAGCAAAAGAGGAGTTCAACCATTAAAGTAGTTAAAATAAGTTTTTTTTTTCAATCAAGAACTAAATATTAATATATAAGATATCACCTCAATACATAAGAGTTTGAACAAATTACTCTCAATCCCAAAAGGTAGAATCAGTTACGCATACTTCTAGCACCTTCCATTTTTTCAATTGGGTTACAATTCACTCCATGGTGTTTTCCTCTTAATCTAGCACTAGTTAAAATAAGTTTATTATCAACTCCAAAATTAGCTTTTTTGTTCTAAGATATCTTAAATTTCATATCCTCACATTTACTACTAGCAACATGACTCAGACATCCTCGAACAACGTCGTTAATATTAGCTTTAATCGTCTCTAATAAGACATATTCTAAATAATTTGAAAAGATCTCAATTCTTTCCAAAATCTTGTTTGGATATAAAAATAAGTTTATAATAGAAAAGTCAATAATATTATTATTTATAATTATTTTTAAAATAATAACCTGATAATTTGATGTATTAATAAATAGTGTAGATGGTAATACATAGAAATTGATGAGAAATTGATGAGTGAATATGTAGTTATGTATCTAAACACATGACATTACCATTTTGGCTTATATTGTAGTTAATATATCTTAATTAAGATGCTTAAACCACATCAAGGGAACAAGAACTCTAATTAACCATATCCACATCCACATAATTGGATTTATAGCCTAGAAAGTTAAGAACCAATTTTGAGTGAATAACAGAAAAATGGAAGAAAAAACATGAGCATGTGACACTGGTTCTGCATATTAGGATAATGTTAATATATATATACATATATATATATATATAAATGAAAAATCAATTTACTTGCTATTTTCATTATTCATATTTCCAAAATCTAATATGAAGAATATTAATAATTAGATTAAAAATAATAACATATAAGGACAAGGAGGAAATCATTTAGATTTATTTATTTAAAAATATTTTTTTTTTGGAATAACTTAGTTTTTCTCCTCTCTAAAATGTAATTAGTATGTTATATTTATCTAACAAATACATGAGGAATATGTAATAAATTATTTTTAAACCAACCAATCATTTTAAGATAATTGTTATAAAATATAAAAGAATTATATCATAAATATTTTAATATATCTTTAGTATGATTAAGTCACGTGTTCTGATCATTCTCTTTGAAGGAGACAAGTCACGTGGTTTCCATCTCATATCCGAAAGAAAGAGAGATTTTCCATAATATTACTAAAATATGCTTCTTATTTATTTTCTAAATTATGTAACTTTGAATTCTGCTTTTACTTTTTATTTTTTATATAAAAAATAAAACTCCTTAACTAGTGCCGGAAGAAATAATACTTCTTAATTTGTCTAGTGATAAATTCATTAAAGTTTCAATGAAGAATGATATGTTGGATTTTAACGTAATTATATTTTTTAGTATTAATATTCATAATAGTAAAGTTTTTCATCCTCTTCCGGTTAAATGAGAGTTTCTTTCACCTGGCTAGGTTAAAATTAACACTGACGGGACTACTACGGGTATTTTGATCTTGCTATTTGTGGATATTTTTTCCATGAGAGTATGAGGGAGTTTCTTGAAGTTCAGACTGCTATGTTGTTGAGTTTTATGGAGTTATACATGCTATGGAGAAAACTCAAAAGATGAGACTTATTAATGTTTGGCTTGAATGTGATATGCCTTGGTTTATGTTGCGTTTACTGCTATAACTAATGTTCCGTAGATGCTACGTAATTGATGAAATACTTGTCTTAATTACCGTGGGAAAATCAGGTTTAGGGTGCTCATATTTTTCGTGAAGAAAATGCATGTGCTGATAAGTTGACTAATTTAGGATTTATTCATAGAGAACCATTTCATTGGTATAATAGACTTCCATCTAGTCTGTTTTATGAATAGGTATAGTCTACATATGTATCATTTTTGTTAGCATATGAGTTTTGGTCTAGTTCCCCCATAATTTTTGTATTTTATTTCTTTTTTTAATAATATTTTTTCATGTTATGGTAGATGATTGTTGTTACTTGAGGTGTCAATCTAGCTGAGATGTCAAGTTGCATAGTGATACCTAATATGAAAGCTTCTATATAAAAATATAAATAAATAAAACTATCATATTTTAAAATGAAAACTAACTAATGCATACAAATATAAATATCAAGTTCAATAAATCACATACCTCTTATGGAAGATCCATGTTAAGTATGGTGTAACATAAACTAATATTTGATCTAATTTAAGACTTCTATCAACAAAGAACATAAGAGTCAATTATTAGAGTGAATTCATTATAACTCAAATTGCACATCTACACATGTCACTTGCAAAAAAAATTCTTTATTTTCTCACCACTTGATATCTTAGTCTACACACATGCACACACATCAATCATATAATTCATACTTAGTCACAACATCATTCACGAACAATCCACTTCCAACTATTAAAGGGAAACATGTAAAATAAACTCATAATTTCATTACAACAATTTAAAATGAATATCAAAGTTATTTAAATAAAATAAACCCATATATTTAACATAATCTTCATATTGGATATCATGGTCTCTTATTTCATTATATTGCATCACAATTCAAAAACAACTAATAAAACATTAATCAATCATTCAACAACTTCACTTAAAAATAATAAGTCATACCGAGCTTCAATAATCCAATTGATCTCAAATATAACTCATCAGAAAATTAAGAGGACAAAATAAAAATATTATGAAAACTTCAATTTAAAAAAAAATATGTATTTAGCTTAAATGTTCAAAAATCACAATAAATTCAACCACAATTGAGAACCTTACCTTTGCTCGCTAAAATAGCACATAATTGGAGTTTTAGATCTCTTTTCTAATTGATTCCAAAGACAATAGAAAGTTAACATCCAAACTACAACTTTTATGAAGACCACTAAGCCTAACTCTAAAATACTTGATCCACTTAATGCTTACAAATACTAAACAAATTTAAGAAAAGATTTCATCCATTTGTTTTTAGGTCTGAATTCCCTAAGGGAATTTTGGTCCAAGAGTAATGTTTTCTGCATGAAATGGGTTGGGTGGAATTTCTATTTGTTGAGCAAAATTATGCAATGCTTATCATTATGTAGAATTTCAAAAACCAATTCCAAACTTCAAGCAAAACACATTGCTAATAAGTTGCAAATTCTTGACTTTAATTACCAACAATCTTATTTCCACCTTTACATCAACCTAACCAATTTTTACCAAATAAAACCAATTGTTCAATTATAAGCTAATTTAAGAATATAAAGGAAATTCATAGTTTTTCATCCAATCTTAATCACTCCTAGTTTCCTCAACCAAAATTTAAACTATCCATCTTCAAGTATTCTCTAAACAACTACTAAAATAAAGTAATTGTACAAAGCTACCTAAAATGTTACTTCCGATTGTATATTAACATAACCACAATTAACCATACTAAACCCAATCATATAATCCTAGCAAAACAATAAGTTTTCAAGATGATGCAATCACGCCCAATTTGAGTTGTCACAATCTAACATTCATCACGATCTAATATCATTATTAAGTCATAACTCGCATCCAAAAAATAATTATTTTCAATACACAAGCATAATTTTTCAATCAATTTAACAAGGGTAAAAATAATAATTCAAAGTATCTCATAAAAATTTCCCCTAAACCCTAATCTTCCACATATCTTCCAAGTTTAAACTTAACTTAAGGATGAACTTCAATAATCATGCACCAAATTAAACATTTACCTTGGAATCATTTAAAAATATTAATAATAATATATTCTCTTGCCTGAAAGTGTAGTTACTTCAACAAAACTCCAATAATCCTTGATGAACACAGGAAGTTCAAACCTTCATATAAAAACTAGTAATCAAACTAAAGATATTACTACGACCTTAAAGTAGGAGAGATTAATATTTTCCTATTAGACTACACATGCAAACACACAACTTAGGATGAAAATTTTCTTTCTTGTTAACAACTTAAGGAAAAAAGCTAAAGAAGACCGTACTTTAAACAAAACTATGATTGGATGAACATGTTCTATTATATGTTAACTTCACTATGGTAGGTTTGAATTTTGAAAAATATGAATGAATAACTAAAAAATATAGGAAAAAATTATTTTAAAAAGATGTTGATTTTTATAAATGAAGTTTGAATAATCACCATTTCTATTGAATTAAAAAAATAAAATATTTAGGTTTCATCTTATTTTAAGTACGCACTCATAAATAAATTAATTTGATTTTTATAAAATAAGTCAATCTCAAACCAAATTCAAGAAAGATTAAACTCTTTTATAAAGTCTTAATTTTGAGAAAATTTTTAAGAAAAATCTATGAAGCAATAATTGAAAAGAACAACTATCATTTTAAACATTATAAATAGAATATAGTAGACACCATATAAAGGAAGAAATACATTTCTAAAACACACATTACTTCAAAAATGACTTGTTTTATAATGTATCTTTTCAACTTTCTATCTTTTCTCTCTTTTTAGTTAAAGTTCTTTTTTTTTTCCTTTAATTTTCCTCACCATTACTACTCACTTTTATCAATTATATTACACGAAGTATTTCCTAAAAAAATTGTTTTGTTTAATATATAAAGTGGAATGTTTTCATTTTATAAGGTTAAAAAAAGGATTGTTTTATATCTATATATTTATTTGGAAATCAAATTATTTGTATTGATATAAGTTTAATAATCATTTGCTTAAATTCAAATATATTTATATATTTTAAAAATATGTTTTATAAGTAAAAATTAAAATCATAAATTGAAAGCATCAAAACTCTATCCAGTCATTATGGAGATCCATTCTTCACCAAAAACATAATCTAGACAATATAAAATTTAATTTAAACACATAAAGGATAATATATGTTGATTTTCAAATATCAAACTCTACATACCACAAAAATTTCTTCATAATTAAACTATCCAATGAGAAAAATAAAATAATTATAAAAAAAGGGATAAAATCAATAACAAAATTTCACTTAGAAGTTAGGGTTTAGAGTTTTAAAAAAATTAAATTATAAACTAAGTAAAAAATCAACATATAATCTCCATTTAAATTTTTTTTTTAATTTTTATTTCAAAAAAAATTATTAAATAGAAATTAATTTTAAAGAAAATAAATAAATAGTTGTTATATTGACTAAATTAGAAATCGTTTTAGATACTAAAAAAATTGTGCTTTCTAAATTGATTTTTATTATTGTTAAATAAATTTTAAATTAATATTTAATTAGCTATCAAAATTTTAATTATTAATTATTTATTTTTTAAATTTGATCTCTAATTTAATCAATATAAATAATTAATTTTTTTTAAAATTATTTTTATTTAGTGTTTATTTTTAAATTCAGTTATTGAAAAAATATTTAATCAAAAGTATTGATATTCATTGCAGCATTTTCGTATTATTTTATTTTTCATAATGGTATTTGTAGATGAAATAATTGGATAGGGTTGGTCCCATCATGTGATTCAATTCTGACACAACATGGAAGGTTTTGGAAAGGATGACCTAATTTTAAATGCAGTGGGTTTTGGGCCCACTTTCTATATTTCTATTTCTAACCATTGTTTTATTTTATTGAAAACCTACTTCTAATACAACTTGATAGCTACTTCTTTCCAATATTTTGTTTGTATCGAGAAATGAATTTGAGAAGTAAATAATATTAAAAAAATAAAAAATTAATTTGAAAAAAGATAAACAAAGTAAAATTTGAAAAGAAGTAAAAATTTATAAATATTTTTGAGTGATGTGATAGATGTGATTTAATTGATAAAAATTTAAAATATTATTATTATTTATTTAAAAAGTAATCAGAAATATATAATTTATTTATTTGTGTATTTTAGTTATTTATAAGTAAAATATTATGTTAGAAATTTATTTTGTTTTAATTAAAAAAAGTTTAACATTCATAATTATAAAAAAAATTAAAAATGTAATAATATTCATAATTAATTGGAAAAAATTGAGTCTAAAGAGTTAAAATCGGTAAAAAGAAGCAATAAACTAAAAAGTCAGAGGTTAACGAAAATTGAAGAAGATGCTTGGACAATTAACATGGAAAGTTTAAATTAGTTTTGGGCTTCTTCTTCCTGCACCCCACAATTTTAAATATTCCAACATTAACCTTGACCTATAATTTCAAAAAGGGCTACCGGATATCGGGATCTGGTAATATATTCTGGATTCATGAATCTGGAATTGATTAAATTGTGTTTTTTGGATGATGGAATGTTCTGGAAGGTAAAAGGTCATAAATTGTTGTTTTCTGGAGTGCTAAATCCGGAAGTCTAAATTGCATTATGGATTGGTGGATCCGGAATTGTTTTTTTGTGTTATGGATTCTTGAATCCGGAATACATCACTTGCATTATGGATTTATGAATCCGAAATTGTTTTTTTGTGTTATGGATTCCTGAATCCATAATGATCTTTTTTGAATTATGGATGGTTGGATCCAGAATAATGTTTTTGACTTCTGAATTCATGGATCCGAAATGCAATGATTTTGTTTCATTTTTTTTATTTGTAGAAGCATGGACAGTATTGATGAATTTGAACAAGAATTATATGATGGAGTTGATGTGTGGGATGATGATGATATTGAGAAGTCATTATCCATGTTCTTCATGTTTTTTCTAACAGAGACTGTGGGACGTAGACGATCACTTTGTGAACCTCCTCCCCTAGTCTTCACTGTTCAATTACACCATTCAAGTTAAACCAAATTACAAACTAATGAATAAGATGTTGAACCAATACAAACAAAAAACAGCAAATATAAAATTCTATTGAAACCAAAAGAGAGAAAAAAAAAGCATTGTATCATTTCTACTAAATAAATATAAATAAACTATTGAACAAAAAAAATATTAAAAGAAGAAAAAAAGAAGATCATTGCAAATCATATTTGAAGATAGAAAAAATCTTTTGATAAAGTTTTATATGTTGAAGAAAGGATGACCATAAAAACACAAATTTGAATCCACAAATTTGGAAGCTTCCCAGATCCATAAATTTGGAACCTTTCCAGATCCACAAATTTCGAATCTTCCTGGAACCACAAATCTGGGATTTTACCGAAAGCAAAAATTCGAGATTTTACCATATTTTGTGGTCCAAAATTCCATCGGATTCTATAATCTGGAATAGAAGAAAACACTTACCGAAACAAAAATTCATAAAAAAAATGGATGTGCAGATGCGAAAGCAAAGAAATTTACTTACATTTGTCAAGAGCACTCTAAATCACCAACAAAAAATGAGATTGAAGGAGAAAGATTTGGAGGTGTTGCACTGCTGCTAGAACATGAAAGTGTGCTGCTGCAGGAACACGAAAGACCCGGCTGCGCAAGAGAGCATCCTTGCCTGCACCTCTTTAGGGTATTTTTAGGTTAAGGATATTTCTGAAATTTTAAAAACTAATAAGGGCGATTTAGTCCTTTCATAAGAGTGTGGAGGTGCAGGAAGAAATATGTGGGGGTGCAGGAAGAAACTGCCTTAGTTTTGTGGACTGTTTTTTTTTGGAACTAAGGCCCACACAATTAATTACATTTGTTGATATAAATTTTTTCTGTAATTAGTTTTTAACTTGATGAATAACACAATGAGGTAACCTTTTCAAGAGTTAAGAGTTCTCAAAATATTTTTATCAACATAAAAGAAATTTATAGTAATTCTGTACTAATTTGAAATTTGTATTTTTTAATACTATTTTATTTTTATTATATTATATTATCAACTATATTATTTATATAATCAATTCCATATTATAAACTTAATTTTATAATATATAATTATTATACGTTATAAACTTAATATACAATTGATTATGCAAATAAGTTAAGATTGTTCAAAATCTCATATGCAAATGTCTACCCATGATAATATCTTATATACTAGTGTATAACTTTAAATTTAAAATATTCTTTATTTTGGGTTTGTGTTTGATTCTATTAACACCTTAGTATAGAACCAAATACCAACCAAATGAAGGCAATTACTTCCTGCACCATATTACTACACCGATTCCAGCGGAAAAAACGAAACTGTCCTTAAATTTTTTTTCCAAAATATGTGTTCCGGATATTTTTTTCTGGAACGAAATTTTATATTACGGATTTTTTTCTAGAATGGATTTTTTATTTTTGTTTCCGGATTTTCATTTCTGAAACACAATTATTTCTTTTTCGGATTTTTTTTTCCAGAATGTATTATTTTTCAATTCCAAATTCTTTTGTCCAAAATAGAATTTTAATTTTTGTTTCTGGATTTTTATTTCCGAAACTCAATAATTACTTCCGAATTTATTTTTCCAGAATATATTATTATTAATTCCAGATTTTTATTTCCGGAATTAAGGGCATTTTTGGAAATTAAAAAAATATGTTGGGTGCAGGTTAAAAATGATTGGGCGCAGGGAGCATTTGCCCCAAATGAAATGCAGTGTTTGCTTCTATTAACACTTTAGTATAGAACCAAATGAAATGCATTTGTATTAAGTGAATATAGCAAACAAAATTCACTAAAAATTAGTGAAAATTAGTGAAGTTGATTGTGATTGTGCACATGAGTTAAGATTCAAAGACCCTCCTATCTGTATACACAAGGACCTGCATATCAACTTTGATCATTTGAAGGCGTTGCAGCCAACTTCAAACTCACATCACCATAAGGTTCTTCTTGTTTTACATCAACAACTTTATTAGTCCCTAAAACCTCTAATTCAACTTCCACATCAGTCACAAGAATAAAAGGGTATTCTAATCATTAAAAACATACATTCAAACTCACCAATACTTCAAAAAACATTCGAGCAGCAATAGCACGTGTTTTCCCCTCCAATATCTGGTTCAAGCTGAGATCAGGGAGATCTTGATCTCCAGCAGAATCCTCCAAAATTGGGTTGATTGGATGAAGAAGTGTTTTCAAATAGTCAGTTGCATTCCTGAAATTGCAAACAGGCCCAAAGAAAAAGAAGAAAGTCAGGTAAGGGTTCATTTGGATAGAGTACTGAACAAATTCACAATGGGCAAGTCCCTAAATTATATACATAAAAATAAACAACTAAATTTTGGAAAAAGACAACCTAATAACATATCACAATGGCATGCTTAAGCAAAAAATTTCACAGTAATGATTCTTTAAAAGACTATCCTACAAACCAATTTTATTAGTGCATTACTATTAACTTAAATTTCATTAACTTCAATTGTTGGTTGCAAACAGTTAAAATAGTTGTACTTGACATCAAGGGATGAGGGATATGGACACACTTACTTGGTCCTTTCGCTTGTACCTTGTGAACCTGCATAAATAACCATTGTTAACCTTAAATCTGACATAATAGAAATTGATCATCTAGTATCACTGAGTATCATATAATACAGGCAATGCCAATAATAAATAAGTAATAAAAGGGTATTTGACAAAAAAATCAAATTCGATATGACATTTAAATAGAACCTACTGGCTGGTATGTTGTTGTCCACATTCAGAAACCAAAACTCCTACAAAAACAAGTTTGACAAGCTATTAGATCCAATGCTTCAATTAAACCCTATTAAGAGGGTTACTAGAAGCAATTTTCCTGGTCCACAACAAGGATGGAATCCACTGATGGTGAAAACAGACTAGGCAGGGAGAATAGGAAAGTACAAATAAAAAATTGTTGCAAATAGACACGATCAGCTACCTCAGGAGCATGATGTATCTCAGGAGCATGATCTACCTCATGATCTACCTCCGGAGCATGAACTACCTTGGGGATAACAAAATGACCCTTGCATATGTCTGAAAGAACTTTGTCAACCCCTGAACACAGCCACAAGTTTTCAGATACAAATTAAAACAACAAACAACAAAAGAAAATACAAATATCAGCCTACCCTCTAACAAGGGCTGACAAAAAAAGGTTTTCTCTCAGTCCCAAAATAGAGGAAGACCTTTTTTTTTCTAAATATCCTCCCAGGTGGGTTCGTGAGTTCCCTACACATCAATATACAAACACACATCAAATATAAATAAATATAAATAACAAATATAAAAAACAGGAACTTATAGCTGGTTTACCTAGTCGATAACATGGTCTTGTTATCAAACAATGGTTTTCTTTTTCTTTTTTTGGATGAATCAGGTAGCACAAAAGCAGGAGAATTATTATCTGAAACAGCGCAAGGTAAACAAAAGTAAATTTCCTTTGTCTAAAATCTATATGATGTTGAAATAAGCTAAATAAAAGAGTTAGGTTGTTAACTCTAACTATCCAAAACTTAAAGCTAGATATAATGTTTTTAATTCATTTTGTTTTTAACAACTATAAATAACATTGCTTGTATTGTATCAGTATAGTTTTCTAAATAAAGAGATTTCAGTTTCAATTCCAATTATCAATTAATTCCCAACAGATTGGTATCTGAGTCAGGGAGGGGACTTGTGTGGTTTCCTGGAAGTGAGGGTAAGACTGCTGCTGGAACTTTGAGCAGAGGAGGATCTGCTGTTTTGCAAGCCAAGAATTGGAGGTTGACTGCTGTAGGTGATAGCTGTCATGGCTGCATTTGGTATGGTTCCAGGGAGTCTTCCGGTGTTTGATGGGAAGGATTATGATGATTGGATGGTGAAGATGGAAGCCATTCCTGGTTTTCAAGAATTAGAAGAAGCTGTCAAGATTGGGTTTCAAGATTCAACCAAGCTTGAAATAGAGGAGTAGAAGAAAAAGTCTGAGAAGCAATCAAAAGAAAATAAAAAGATTGATTGCAAGGCACAGATGATTGGAAATACTAATACTGTTAGGGTTAAGAAGGTGAGGCTTCAATCACTCAGAAGACAATTTGAATTGTGGTCCATGACTGATCAAGAATCAGTGTGTGATTACTTTGGTAAAATCCAAGCAATTGCAAATTCCATGCGAAGCTGTGACGAGCAGTTGCCTGATTCAAAGGTGGTTGAGAAGATTCTTAGAACTTTGACTCCTGCTTTTGATCACATTGTAGTGGCAATTGAAGAATCCAAGGATCTTAATGAAATGACCGTAGAAGAACTCCAAAATTCTCTTGAAGCACATGAGCAACGGTTACTTTCAAGAAAAGGTAAAGAAAAGGTAGTAGAGCAAGTTTTCCAGGCTCAAACTGCTGGCAGAGTCAAAATAGTGTGCAGAAGCAGAAATTGGTTGCTGGTAGAGGGAGTCAAGAACATGGATCCAAGAAATTCCAGGATAAAAGAAAACTGCAGTGTTATTGTGGAAAGTATGGTCATTTTGCAGCTGAATGTTGGGGAGCTGATAACAGTAACAACACTGGAAAATTTTTCAAGAAAGATGAGGCACATCTAGCTCAAGAAGATGAAGATTCTGATTTAGATCAAGTGTTATTAATGGCCACTACAAATCAGGATGAAGATGCTTCAAGTTGGTACTTAGACACAGGCTATTCCAATCATATGACTGGCAACAGGGAGTGGATTATTCATTTTGATTCTAATGTCAAAAACAGTGTGAGATTTGCAGATAATAGTATGATCTCTGCTGAAGGAATTGGCAAGGTCAGATTCACTTGTAAAGATGGAAGAGTTGGCTGTATGAATGATGTCCTATACGTGCTATCAATGAAGAATAATCTTCTCAGCTTAGGCCAACTACTGGAAAAGGGATTCAAGACGTCAATGGAGCAGAATTCTATCAAGATCTATGATCAGAAATCAAGGTTAGTTCTTAAGGCACCTTTGTCTAAAAATAGGACTTTTAAGACTAACCTTAATACATCAACTGCACAATGCTTGTCTTCAATTGGGAATAAGGAGGAAACAAATCTGGTGTGGCACTACAGATTTGGCCATTTGAATTTCAAGAGTTTGAACAAACAGAGCGTAAACAAATGGTCACAGGGTTGCCACCAATCAACCTATCTCATAAGACTTGTGAAGGTTGCCTATTTGGGAAGCAATCAAGAAGGAATTTCAAGAAATCAGTACTGCAAAGAGCAAAGAAGCCTTTGGAGGTTGTATATTCAAATGTATGTGGCCTTCTTGATAGCAATTCACTTGGAGGTAATAGGTATTTTCTCACTTTTGTGGATGAATTTACCAGAAAAATATGGATTTACCTATTAAAGGAGAAAGGTGAGGTGTTTGGAAGATTTGTAAAATTCTATGCAAAGGTTGAAAGGCAATCAGGCTATGCCTTAACCATTTTCAGAACTGATGGAGGTGGAGAATTCAATTCCAAAGAGCTGGAAGAATTTTGTGTTGCAAAAGGAATTGAACATGAAGTTACAGCTCCTTACACTCCACAACATAATGGAATTGCAAAGAGAAGAAATAGAACTTCGCTTGATATGGCAAGGTGCATGCTCAAAGGCAAGGGGCTGCCTCATAGCTTTTGGGGAGAGGCTGTCACCACTGCAGCCTATATTCTCAATAGGTGTCCTACAAAAAAATTGGAGGCAGCTGTACCAGAAACAGTTTGATCTAGACTTAAACCAACGGTTAGTCATTTGAAAATATTTGGTTCCTTATGCTATAGGCATATTCCAGATGAGAAGATGAAGAAGTTGGAAGATAAGAGTGAAGCTCTTATCTTAATTGGATATCATCCAACAGGTGCTTACAGGTTGTTCAATCCAGTAAACCAGCAAATTCTCATCAGCAGAGATGTTGTTGTAGATGAGAATGCATCCTGGAGTAAATCTGTAAAACATATTCATTGTGTTTTAGAAGACAGTGGACAACAACAAGATGAAGAACATGAAAATATAGTGGAGCCAGAATCTAGAAGATCACAAAGGCAAAGATTTCCTTCTTCTAGATTAAGAGGTCATGAAGTTTACAGTGATAATTTGATCACTGATGAAGGAGAGTTGGTTCACTTAGCATTTGTGGCAGACATTGAGCCAATCACTTGGAAGGAGGCAATAGTTGATAGAAAGTGGAAGAGTGCAATGATTGAAGAGCTGAAATCACTGGAGAGAAATGAAACCTAGGAATTAGTGGCTTTGCCAAAGGGTTTGATTTGTGGCTTTGCCAAAAAGACCAATTGATGTCAAATGGGTTTTCAAGATAAAACTCAAGTCTGAAGGCAGCATAGCCAAGCATAAAGCAAAATTAGTTGCTAAGGGTTTTCTGCAGAAACATGGAATAGACTACACTGAAGTCTATGCACCAGTGGCCAGATTGGAAACCATTAGATTGGTGATTGCTGTGGCCAGTTCTAGAAACTGGAAAATCTATCAAATGGATGTTAAATTTGCATTCTTGAATGGAATTTTAGAAGAAGAGGTTTATGTGACTCAGCCACCAGGTTTTGAAGCAAAGGATGCCAGCCACAAAGTGTTCAAACTTAAGAAAGCACTTTATGGACTCAAACAAACTCCTAGAGTGTGGAATAAACTGATAGATTCGTTTTTGCTCAAGCTAGGCTTCACAAAGTGTTCAGTAGAATATGGGGTGTACTTAAAAGAGTCACAAAGTCAAAGCTTAATCTATGTATGTCTATATGTGGATGATTTGTTAATCACAGGAAGTTCAATGACAGAGATTGAGCAATTCAAAAATAGATTGAAGGCTGTTTTTTAAATGACAAATTTGGGAATGATTAACTATTTTCTGGGAATGGAATTTGTATACACAGATCAAGGTATTATCATGCATCAAAGGAAGTACATTAATGAAGTGCTCAACAGATTCAATATGGATCAATGCAATGGAGCTAGGGTGCCTGCTGCTGGAAATTTGAAACTGACAGAAGCCTTGGAGGAGATTGGAGATTGCAGTAGATAGTACTTTCTTTAAACAGATTGTTGGAAGTTTTAGGTTCATCTGTAATCCAAGAGCCCCTCATATGGCAGCAGCAAAGCACATATTGAGGTATCTTAAGGAGACAGCAGGGTATGGCTTACTGTTTCCAGTAAGCTTGAATGAAGTTGAAGACTGTTTGGAGGCTTGGAGTGATTCAAATTGGTGTGGTGATAAAGTGGGAAGGAAGAGCACTTATGGATATTTTTTCAAATATCTGAAAGCACCAATTTCTTGGTGTTCTAAGAAGCTTCAAAGGAAGAGCTCTCTCATCTTGTGAGGCAGAGTATATAGCTGCAGCAGAGGCAGCTTGTCCATGTGTTTAGGAGTCTGTGCTTGATGATTTGAAGGTAGATCATGTGAAGCCTGTGCAACTTTGGACAACCAATCAGCCATCAACCTTGCAAAGAATCCAATCTCACATGGGAGGAGTAAACATAGAGACCAAGTTCCATTTATTAAGAGAATAAGTTGGAAAAGGAAAGCTAGAAGTGAAGCATTGCAACACCAAGGAGCAAGTGGCTGGTATTTTCACCAAACCACTTAGACTAGACAGATTGAAGAACTAAGAGTGTAGTTAGGAGTTAGAAGTGTTGCAAAATTTAGCTTAAGGAAGAGTGTTGAAATAAGCTCAATAAAAGGTATTATCAGAATGTTTTTAATTCATTCTGTTTTTAACAGCTATGAATAGCCTTGCTTGTATTGTATCTGTACAGTTTTCTAAATAAAAAGATTTCAGTTTCAATTCCAATTATCAATTAATTTCTAACATATGCAACACGAGACATAGATAAGCATGCACTAACCTACAAAAACCTGCCCATCTGAGATGGCGCCGCCCTGAAATGTAGATGGAGTTGGCAAATTAGATTGAGGCATCAATTCATCAGGAATCATAAAGCTGTCTGGCTCAGCCTCTGGCATGGCGTCGTCAATATTATGATCATCAATGGCCTCCATTGCTAGTGGAGGACTCAGGTCCAACCCCCGAGGAACCTCTATGGGCTCGACTTCATTCTGTGGGAGAACCATGCTGTAGGAACAAAACAGTCAAAACAAGTAACATTTGTTCATATTCTCAAATAGTTGAAAAAAAAATTAATAATAACACAAGCTTACTCCTCATTATCAAAAACTACAGTAAAGTAATTATCCGTTGTCACCGGAATTGGATCTGCACATTGAATATTATTATTTATTAATGTGACTACATTCATGGCCTTAAGGGACTAATTCAATCAACCAATCAAATAACCTGGTAGTGTGATGTCTTCCGGTCTAGCATTTATATCCTCATTCCTGTAATAAAAAGTGAAAAAACCACAATGTAATAAAAACTCATAAATAAACAAACAAAAAAGTGAAAAAACCATTACCATGTGCAATCCTCAATGTTCTGTGCATCGAGCTCGAAGCTCTCCGGCAGAGTCACCGATTGAAACTGACTCACCTCCAGCTAAGGAATCTTCTTGTGGATATTCCTCAACACTATCTTGCACTCTTCGTGGACATACTCAACTTTCTTCGAGTAAATCCGAACCACTCCGAGGAGTAGGTAGCCAGACATTCTCGGCGCCGCGGGAGCACAATAGTGCATGATGTCCCCTGAAAGAAGAAAAAAAGAGCAAGAAGAACTGTTAAAAAGCCAGAAAAAGAGTAATGTGTTGATATAGCCAATAAGCAAAAACCTAATCACTTACGAACTGCGCGAGGAATGTCTGTGCTAGAACAGTCCGCTTTCTTCAGGCGGTGCTGAAGGTGGCCGGCGGTCCACACGGTGGCCAATAGGCCATTTCGCGTGAACAGGAACGGAGAATAGAACATTTTGGATTTAGGGATTGAGGAGGGAGGGAGTGATTTGTGAGCTCAGAGAGTTGCAGAAATGGTTCAATCCAACTTCGTTTGCAACTTCGTTATAAAACTAAGTTATAGAAGTTGTATTAAGTTCAATCCAACTTTTGTTTCATTTTAAAATGATTATTTTTTATCGTATTAATTCTTTAATAAATGTATTGTATATAAATCTATTATTAACAACTGTGAATCCAATTTTCTTCAACATTCACAATAATTTTTAGAGGAAAAACTAAGTGCTGATCTCAAAATGTAACAGAAAATTTGGTTTGGGTATTAGAAAAGCAAGTATTCTTGCATTCCATTATTCTTTAAAAAGACCATTTTACCTCTATTAAAAATTACTTTTAAATTATTTTTGAAATATTTCCATAACATACTTTCCGTAACACATTTTCTAAATTTTGGATTTATTATTTTGGAAATTAAAAAATGTGTTCTAAAAATAATATCCCATAATGGTTTTTTTTCTTCTGAATTTTCTATTCCAGAAACACATTGCAGAATCCCTGCAAAATCATCAAGGATAATTATGGTATTTCAAAGAAGGTAGGGGTACAGGAAGAAACACCTATACAATTATTTTCTCTACCCAATTATGTGAAATGACAAAAGTGTTTATAGAACAATTTTCTGAATGGAAATTACTTTTTCAGAAGATTTTTTTGCATTCTGAAATTTCTTTTACATAATAGGATTTGATTTTTGAATTCAAAATTTTATTTTTGGAACACATTAATTTATTTATATATATTTTTTCAAAATGCCTTTATTTTAATTCTGGGGTTTCATTTTTTTAAATGAAAGACATTATTGGAAATTTAAAAGTGTATAAGGTGCACGTTCAAAAAATTGGGTGTAGAAAGAATTTCTCTTTTGGAAATTGAAAGTGACGGAAAATATAGGATATAAAAAAGGCAGTTTCTTCCTGCACCCCTACATTTTTCTTCCTACACCCCCAATGTTATGCAAAGACCAAATTGTTCCAATTACATTTTAAAAACCCTAAAATGCACTTGAATTGTATTTATTTTTTTGCATTATGGATTATGGAATTCGGAAAAATTTCGGATTGACACTTCCAGTAAAATTTCGGATCCACCAATCTGTAATTCAAAATATGCATTTCACATTCAAAAATCCATCATTCAAAACAAGCATTCTGGATCCACCAATCCGTAACAGAAATATGCATTCCGGATTCAAAAATCCGTAATTAAAAAAAAAGCATTCCAGATTCACGAATCCGTAACAGAATTAGGCTTCCAGATTCAACAATCCAGAAATCAGTAATTTATGCAAAAATTACTTCCAGAACACCCCCTCATCCGGAAAAAAAAATATTCAGTTCTGGATTGATAAATCCGTAGCACACTCCCAAATTCCTATTTCTGGTAACCACAGTGTCCTTTTTCAAATAAAAAATTAAGGCCAGTTTTGGGATTTAGAAAATTATGGGGGTGCAGGAAAAAAAATATAGGGGTGCAGGAAGAAGAAGCCTATAAAAAAATACTAAATATATTTGAGATCTAAAGGTAATAAAATCTTTTAGAAGAATTGAAATCAAATACATCTAATGTAGCAGCCTGAAATCCTTGGCTCTGCTTTTAATATATATATATATATATATATATATATATATATATATATATATTACCATTCATCTCAAATCAATTAGTTTATTTTATTACAAATCAATCCATTTACAAAAATAATTATCCATTATTTAATTTAATGTTAGTTAGTGTTGTAAATTTGCAAAATAATTTAATATAAATAAATAATTTGAAAATGTAAATTAAAATTAAAATCCTTATAAACTCTTATTGAATAAATAAACTATTTTTATTTAATAAAGAGTAAAACTGTCTAATTAAAGATAAAAAAAAAATACTAAATACTATATATTATTTATATAATGATAGTTTCAGTACGTTAATTTAGTTTCTCATCACTAAGAAGTCGAGACTAATGATAGTTTATAAAATTTTTCTTCTCTTAATTAATTGAGGCGTCTTTTAAAAACAAAATCGTGACGATAACGATGTTATCTACGGTATACATAAATATTAGAATAGAAATAACCTGATGTTATCCACTTTATACATAAGTATTAGAATAAAATATATTACTAAATTATACCAGCTTTATAAAAATTATTTTTAATAATAATAATAGTAATAATAATAATTTTTTTTAAAGTTTATTTATCCAAATAATAGCTATAGATGGTACATGTACTCATATGACGTGTTCTGATCATTCTATTTGAAGAAAAAATCACTTTCCTTCTCATATCCTAAAGAAAGAAAGATTTTCCATAATATTACTAAAATTATGTAACTTTGTTTTTTTTTTAAAATTATGCTTCTACTTTTTAATTTTCGTATAAAAATAAAACAATTTAACTAGTTCTTGAAGAAATAAAGCTGTCATATTTCAAAATAGAAAGACTGAAAATAATGAAAAACTTTATTTTATCAAGATTGAAATTAAATTTTGAAATCTTTATGCAATTAAATATCGATTAAATAGTCTAATTATACAATTACAAATTTCTCCCCAGCGTCAAATTTTAGAAATGACTACATATGTTACATTATTTTAAAATATACCCAATTAGTCAAAATAAATTATAAAATAAAATCATATTAACTTACGTTAACTTACAAATATATATTATAATTATAAAATTAGCTTGAAAATGACGAATAAATTATTTTCACTAAATAAATTTAAAAAATAATTATTTAAATGATCAATTTTCATGTAATTATACACTTTAGTTAAATAATTTTTCATGTTATGTTTACTACGCCGCAAGAGCGCATCTGAAGAAAAAATATATAAATCTAACTAAAGATTTATAAACATGAGATTGAAAATAATTTCATATTAATTGTTTATTAGTTCATCTAGTGTATATTTTAACATAGAATTTAAAATTTCCTTAAAAGAATTCTTTACTCATAAGGTATAAAAATATTTATTAATAATAATATTTTTTCATTTAATTTTTTTATTAAAAATAATCAACGTTTTAAAATCAATATGTTTGATGAATTTAATTCTAAGAATATCTTTTTTAGATCTTTCTTTAGAATTCAAAACTCTTCTCATAATTCAAAAACACTAAAAATAAAACATTAATATATTAAAAAATTCTTAATAAGTTAATATATACAAAATAATTTTAATCAAAATCAATTATAAATTCATACTTAGTCACACCATCATTCATCAAATTATAAAAACATTACTTCACCATAACAATTATTATTTTTTAAGAGGGTCTTTAGATCTTTCAGAAATGATTATTTTCTTCTTTCACTCAACCTTCTCCAGAAAATTGGTGGATATATATATATATATATATATATTACCAATTCAAACAACTTCATCAAAACATAATATTTTAAAGTATAAACATAAATCAAATTTCTTATATAAGTTAGAATTAACCCAAAATTATCACTACAAGTTAATTTGTTAAGGTGAAATGCGCTTGTACATAAATAAAATTATAAGATGTAATATTATAAAAAGTGAAACTCAAATTGAATTTAAGATATAACACCTCATAAATATTATTTCACATGTCTATTTGTATAAAATAAATATAGATTATCATGCTACAAACTTTTAGGTACAACTCCTAAACCTACACTTAGTCACTACAAAAAAAATAACGAGAGTTATATATGGCATTACCAACGGTTTGAACTTCCGTTAAATGCATTATCCACGATTTGATTTTCCATTGAAAAGATCCGGCGTTGCTAAGTGATTACTAGTACATACCAAACACTTTCTAACGATTTTGAAATTCCTGTATTCTCACCAATTTTGAAACCCTCGCTATTTCTGGCAATTTTAAAAACCCTACTATTCCCGACGGTTTGAAAACCCCATTAATTTTAGGAAGTATATGAAAAAATAGGTGACAAATAATAAAACTTTTGAACCAAAATAGTCCAACAATTTTCTCAAACCCTATGTTCTTCTTCTACCACCTAACACTAATATACTTCAACTTTTTTTTATTTACTTTCCGAAATTGGTAATACGGTATAACTTTTTCATAATAAAAATATAGACACTAAATTATTGATGTAGAAAATGTGTAGTATAGTATGTGATTAACACAATTTTGTATTAATATCAAATAATTATATTGATATAAGAAATACATATTCCTTCCTATTTCATTCATCTTACTTATTAAGATCTATTTAGTGATTAGTATTAGAATAATAAACACAGGTTTAGGTTTGATTCTTATTATAAAAAAGAAAATTCATTATACCGATAACTTTTATCAAACAAAATTTATGAAAATAAACAATGCTATTATCTATAAAAATTTAGATAATGTTTTCTAATTAACTATTTCTGCAAGCTCACAAAGGAGCAAGCAAAATCATAGTACCAGATCAGACACAAGCAGCAATGCCAACGGAAAAGGTCACAAACATAAAACATAATAATAGATGGCCTTGTTAAACCATGGTATTAAACTATTAAAATTGTATAATTTAAATCAGTAGACTAAACATGAATCAACCTTCAAAGAATTATAAATTCAAGCAGAACTATATGCCTTTAATATTCTTCACATAATTCCATCTAAATTGAGTATACAGTAAACAAAATTATCTATGTTGGTCATTCAAAATCTCTAAACTGACATATATTTTAAAAATAGATAAAGATTGGATAAATAATATTTGCAAATTTTATCCACCAATAACTGAAAGAAAATCATATAAAAAATGCTTCATGAACTTCTATAAGGATTTCTCAAAACAATTGAAAAAATCTTAGCATATGAACAAACTTTAGTTTCAGGTATAACATCTGACTTAGGACTGCAAAGAACACAAACTAATAATGAGTAACAGCCAATCGAAGTGTTCTTAAACTTGCACTCGTTCTAAACTACAATTTCCCTCCTAATGCTGGAACCACGTTATGTTTGTCTCTAACTCATGCATATAGTTCAGAAGACCACATAAGTGAAATGTACATATGACCCCTCCTAGATTTACTTATCAATGAATGTAGGTGGTAGAGATGTTTTATGTGGGAGTTACCATTATTATTATTATGATGATATAATATCCTTCTTTGCTGAAGAAAAAAAACATATGTCCCCTAGAATGTTGATCTAGATAACCTTTATGTGAATAGAACTGGGGTATGATTATTTGCATATAGAAAATAACTGGTGTAATGTAATCCACATAGTCCTATACTAAGAAATACTCACTTTCTTTCCTACCAGGCAAAATGCAAAATGAAAGTTAGTGATGGAAGAATGACAGATGTAACACCAAGCAATAACCATAGAAAACAGATACAAATAAGAAGATCAAGAAACCTTGTCAGCATGTCAGGGTCAACATGCTGCCATTTTACTTCTTCAATGATTTCCAGAATGTGCTTTGTCCTCTGCTTAAACTCTATTGATTCAAGAAGAAGCAGATCAGCACTCAAAAATGTGCTTTCATCAATGGGATAAGTTACCTATAACACAAACTAATCAAACTCGAATATCATTCACAAACACCATACAAACTGAGTACTCTATGAAATAATCAGAGACCAAAACAATCTTACCCTTCCATTAGTAAAGACTTCATTAACATCAGATTCAGACCCACCTGACAGCAAGAAGCTTTATTAAAGGATTTCATGATTACCAAAGAAAAATAGCCAGCAAAAGGCTGTTGAATCTAGAACAGTGGAAAAACAAATGAAGGGAGAAAGTAAGAGAAGCATATAACTATTTCTGAAAGGTACTATGGTCAAATGAATACTATGGTGATACTGGCACGCACACTTTCCATGCATCATATATTAGAATGCAGGCAACTAAATTATGCCTCTCCTCTGCTTTTTTTCTTAATTAGTTTTATCTAGAGGTTTGAACTGTAACTACCCAGGTTCCTAACGAATGCATGACGTTGTACACCCTTATATGTTGAACTTGATACATAAAATAGGTGACACACCATTGAGAATATGCAGCAGAATAAACTTTTGGAAATTTTACTGTATTTCTCCTATATTTTCATTCACCATTTCTATTAATCCATTCTAGTTGTTTTTTCCTACCAAACAAAAATTATTGCTACCTAAGATTAGGCATCCACCAAGATTTTTCCTATTTTTACCTCATAAACTTATATTTCTTCATTTTTCTTTTCTCAAAAAAAGTCATGTGTCCTAAATCTGTGGCTGCTTTGTTATCACAGCTACAAGGGATAACATTATTGTCTTTTCCTTCTTAAATAGTTGAGATTTGTTTTTCTTGGATGGGAAGAAGTACTAAGGGTGGGAAAGGTACTAGGGTTGAGTTGTGCATCATCCAAGTTTAGACTATTTTTTTCTATATTCTCTAAAATTCTTTACTCACTCTTTTATTTTACAATAAATATTTTAAAATCTAATTTTTGCAAATGTATATTTTTTAGAATAAAAAGAGACCTACAAACTTTTTATAAGGTACAAAATTTCAGACCCCAAGTTTGTGTTCAAGGATGCTCTTCACTATTCCACATGCATTGTAAAGAAAAAAAAAATGCATGCTATTGGTTTGGGTTTATTTATTTCATCCAAACTCCTTTAATGTTTTTTGTCTCATGTCCTCTCCTGTACTATTGAATGTGCCCAACTTCCATGAATTCAGCCTATAATGTGTAATATATATAACTATGAAAATAATATATGCTAATAGAGTTCAATAATTAGAGTTACTAGAAAACAAATTTGATATATTTTTGGAACTAATGCAATTACTCTCATTGTATCAGGGTAATCTCCGAATGTAATAGGATCCATAAACCTGCAATAAAATCATAGACAAAAAAATTTACTCTGTAACAATTAATGTATAAATTAAAAGCTATGCCACTTTTTTTATTGGGAAAAATGTCGGATTTTTATAAAAATCCTTTAATGCAACCTTGTATGAAATGTAAAATTATTCACGACATTCAGAAATGATCCAAGAGTTTAATCATTGTCAACACATTCTTTAGCTCAACTTACATGCAAGGCAAAGTGGTGTGTGTATTATCATGCTATAAGTTTTAGGGACTGTTGCAAAAAGGAAAACATTTGAGCATATAGAAATCTTGTTTCCTCATTTAGTATAGTTCATTTGTTTATTTTTTGAAGATCCAGACTTGGTTCTTTGCATTCCCAAAATGAAAATTTGTTGATGTCAACAAGTATTAGAAAGAAGTATCGTGACTATATTGTTACTTACCACCCAATATTGAAGTCTCGGGCCCTTTGAGCAGCCCTTACATCATCAGTGGAGTTAGTTTTTGGAAGATAACCAAAAGAAAATATATTTAACCCAATAATGCCTAGCTGCATGGCCTGCATCCAAAAAAGATTGTTGTCTGAATAAATAAAATGATGATTAACCATTTCAAAATGATGACCATCTTTAATGATATCCCTCCTGATTATGGTTCAAAATGCCATATAGTAGAGTGGTACATTTGTTAGATAATTTTTACCTGGTATTTCTTCCTATACAGCCTAGCAGCTGAAGCATGTGCTAACAATATATGATGAGCTGCCAAATATGGCTCAGTTGAGGAATTTCCTTTGGAGCAGTTAAATAAAGAGGGAGAACACCGGTGAGGTGGTGACATTCCTACACCATAGCCAAAAAGTGCATACGCATTGGCCATTCATTGTAGTCCAGTGCTTAATTATGTCACCAAATTCTCTAAAGCACACATCCGCATATGCTGTGAAGTCTTCCCTATAAGCATACACATTTAAATATGTTAATCACAACAAAAACCATTGCTCAGTTTTATAACTGATGTATTTGTGATGATCTCTATCTAGGATAATTAGAGATTTGAAATTTGGGAACCATACACAACTCTTCAACTAAGCCATCCTTCATATTCATCCTCCAATGTTTGTGGTAAGTCAAGATGGAGCGGCGTAACATGTGGCTGGATTCCTACAAGATGAGGAATTTAATGAAAATAAATATATATAAATTGGAAGAACCTTTCTAAGGAGTTAATCAAAATTTATTCTAGTCTTCACAACCATGGCTCATCAGTTCATTGATGAGGTTGTTATAGTATTTAGACTCTTGGGATTCACTCGTCCTCTTCCATATGGTAATACATGAATTTGTGAGGTATTTAATAATTTCCTACAATGCAATTCTAGCCTCCCTCTGTCCCTTCTTAAAGTAAAAACCATGAGATCCACTCTCCTCACCAGTGGCTGCCTTTGCACATATCCAAACCATATAAACTGATTTTATATTATTTTTTCCTCAATCATTGTCACACTTAAGTTACCACCAATATCTTTTCTTATACAATCATCTTGTATTATGTCCTTTTTCTTTACAACAAGACATTCATCTTAACAAACTCATTTTCACTGCTCTAATTTTTCTCTCATACTATTTCTTAAAAGCTCAAGATTCACAACTATAGAGTATAATTAATCTTACTATCATACTGCAATACGAAAAAACTTCTCTCTTACCTAGGTAGGAGCTTTGTGCTCACATATAACTCTCAATGTTTTCTCCTTTGTGTGACATCTTCATTAATTTCCTAAACATTCTATAATATTGATCTACGTTGCAGTTAGACATTTCCAATTTCTACTTTCAAGTAATTTTCCTATTTATTTATTTGCTAAAAAATTACATATATTGCGTACCACTCCTACTCAAGTAAAAACCTTCGGTTTTGATGCCAATCTCCAAAACCCAAATTTATAGTTAACATCTACCTTGCTTCCTCCATCAAAACTATAATGTGCACAGAAAACATTATTTAAGAATACACACATTGCAAGCAGACAAAAGATACACACATTTAAAAAATTAAAACAAGGGTTTCGGATTTTAAGAAAGAGAATCGTGAAACTGGAAGATCCAAGGGTTTCGGATTCGTGACCTTTTCCTCAGAGCAGGCCTGAGATATGCGATCGAAGGAATGAACGGTCAGAACCTTGACGGTCGTAACATCACTGTGAACGAAGCTCAGTCTCGCGGTGGAGGCGGCGGTGGTGGCCGTGGAGGAGGTGGAGGTGGTGGATACAGCCGTGGGGGTGAAGGATACGGAGGTCGTCGTGAGGGAGGTTATCACCGTAGCGGTGGTGGTTACAGTGGTTTAAATAACCTCTACTACTATTTATGTGTCTTACTAGAGTTTATAATAAACTCTACTAATAAACTCCTCTTAAAATTAATTTTTTTTTGGTGAATAAAATTATTGTATATATATACCTAAACCTATATTTATATATACATACTAAAATTATTGTAAAATTAATAAATAAATTAAACAATTTTATTTAATGTAATCTTAGCAACAAAATCATGTCACATTTATATTACTAATACATTAATAAATAAACTAGCTAATGTATACAAATGAAAATATTAAGTTTAAGTCAATAAATGACATACCCGCATGGAAGATCTATGTTAAGTATGGTGTACCATAAATTAATATTTGATATAATCTAAAATTTGTATCAACAAAGAACATAAGAGTCAATTATTAGAGTAAGTTCATTACAATTCAAGTCACATATCTACATATGTTACGTCAATTATTAGAGTAAGTTCATTACAATTCAAGTCATATATCTACACATGTTACGTGTAAAAAAAAATTCTTTATGTGTTTCTCCCTCCACCTCAACAAATGGTTTGCTGCACCCATCATTCTTGGAAAAAACCATTTTATCCCTTTTAAAAATACTTCCAAAATACATTTTTTGAAATATTTTCAGTAACATATTTTACGAATTCTAAATTTATGATTATAGAAATTAAAAAATGTGTTTTGAAAAGAATATTCTGAAAATGTTTTTTCCTTCCGGATTTCCTATTCGAGAAACACACTTTGTTTGTATAGCCCTTATTCCAAAAAAAACTTTTTCTTACGTAACCTTTATTCCAGAATTGGAATGCAAAAGAAAATGTAGGGTGCAGAAAGAAATACTCAAGCACTTATTTTCTTTCCCCAATTATTTTTGTGTGAATCGACAAAAGTGTTTCTAGAACAATTTTCTGAATGGAAAATATTTTTCAGAAGATATTTTTTGCATTTTGAAATTGATTTTACATAATAGGATTTGATTTTTGAATTCAAAATTTTACTTTTGGAAGACAATAATTTATTTATATTTTTTTTCCAAAATATATTTTTTTAATTATGATTTTCATTTTTAAAATAAAAGACATTTTTGGAAATTTAAAAATGTACAAGGTGTAGGTTAAAAAAATTGGGTGTAGAAAGATTTTGTCTTTTGAATCTGAAAGTAATGGAAAATATACAATATAAAAAAATACTAAATATATTTGAGATCTAAAAGTAATAAAATCTTTTAGAACAATTGAAATCAAATACATCTATATTTAGGTTTTTTCTCCTACTCTCACAATATTTTGGTTCCATAATTTTTAAAATGACAATTTTACTTTTCTTTAAATTTTTGCATATTCTCCATAACACATTTTATAGAATCTTTATATTAATATTTTCAAAAATTTCAGAACATGATTTATGGAACTAAATTTTCAGAATAAGATTTTCAAAAAATAATATATTCTGAAACGCATTTTGGAACAAAATTTATAGAATAAAATTTTCATAATAAACTTTCCAAAAATATATATAATACCTTATGGAATGTGTTTTTTAAAATGAGTTATCTGGAAAAAAAAGAGCATTTTATAATACATGAAATGTGCTATTGAAAGAACTTTCCAAAACTCTCTCTCTATCTCTCTCTTATGTAAGAATGCAACAACAACAATATCGACAACAATCATGATTATGAACGATATTTTAATATTTTTTTACCAATGAGGCTAAAGTTAATAATAATGATGGGGTATAGGAAGTAAAATTTCTATATTATAAAAAAAAAATATTTTGAATTATATAATTTGAAAGATATTTTCAGATTTAGAAATGCTTTCTAAATTTACAGAATCTAGAAGCAATTTAGAAAAAAAAAATCCGATTACTTAATGTTATTTCAGATTATGTAATCTAAAACTAATCATAAATCTAAAAAAAACTTTTAAAAAAACTTTCAAATTATATAATCTAAAATATAAGCTACACCACACTATAAACTTCATATATTTTAATTCCTTTTTACATAAAATATTTTTGAATATAAAAATCAATGGAAATAACACAAGAAATGAAGAAACTTGAATCATGTTTTAAGTTTATGATTAAGGTGTTTTGATTTAGTTTAAGTGGGCCGGGTGGGCTTAAAATTGGGGTGAAACGGTTAAAAGTTGATAATAGGAAAGCAAAACGACACGAAGCATCAGAGTCAACATCACATGTTCCAACTTCACTGCACATCTTCTCATCGCATCATCATCATCATCATCACATCTCATGCACAACCCATGTGGGGGCACATCGCATCCACCACCACCACCGCACATACCATCCAAAAACCACGTCGTTTACCACCCGATTCTCCAACCCTGCCGCCGCGCCCATGATCCCGCGCACTCCCCCTATATGCTGACTAACGCCGCCGCCGCCGCAGTCGCCTGGCTCCGCCGCCGCCGGATCCGCTACCTCTTCCTCCTCCTCTGCTCCCCGCTCCTCCTCCTCCTCCTCTGCGCCGCCCTCCCATTCCTCTGCGCCGCCGAGCTCTGCCTCCGCATCCGCCTCTGGCGGAAGCTCCTCCGCCGCGACTCCGCCGCCGCAGATCGTCTCCGCCGCTGCGAGGAAGGTTTCCGCGAGGAGGAGCAGCAGGAGAAGAGTCTCTTGCATCGGTACCTCGAAGATCAGCTTTTTCTCGTCGGATCCATGTACGAGTGCGGCGACGATGACGATGACGATAACGACGACGGCGAAGAAGAAGAAGAAGCTTCTAGAATCGTTGAAGATGTCGAAAGGTTAGGTAGTTCCACTGCTAGAAACCCTCTCTTGAGATGACATCACATAGTGAAACAAAGGAAAGAAAAAAAAAAAACTTTTATTTTCTTATAATTTTATGCTTGTATATAAATGTGTATTTTTTTTCATTGTTTTTACTTTTTATAGAAAAACAAAATTGATTCAGATTCTGGGAACAACTTGGGTCTCTTTTCTTGTTCTTGTTCATGTTTCATCAGTTTTCTTTTCTAATTTTCCTTCAATTCAATTTCTAAAAAGGAAGAGTTTTCAATATTCAATAACAATTTTTCCGCCATTAATGCCAACCACTAAAGCTTTGATAAAATCTGGTGCCATCTGTGTTCAAATTTGTGGTTTTCCTTAATAGAAACACAAAACTAATGAAATACCATATTTTGTTTTTACATTTTGCAATAAATTTTCTTACAATATCTTAGTTTTAATCTTTCCCACACATAAATACAAGTAATGCATGATTCTTTTAATAAACAATTGAATGAGAAAATAAAATCAAATAAATTAATTTTGGTAATCAATTTATGTACTTTAATATTTTTACTATTTCTTTTGTAAGTTGATGCATATATTAAATAAAATTATAAATTAGTTATATCTTATTATTTTAAGGACAATTGTGTAATGAATTATAAGATCAAATAATGAAGATAACAAGATAGCTCAAGGCTTTAATGGTGTTTTAAAATAGAAACTTGTTACATGAAAAACTTTGAAACAAAATATTTTTCAAAAATAAAAACACAACCTTGCCCTATTTTAATATGTTAAGAAAAATTATTTGGCTAAAGAAAGTAGTTGAATATACACATTTTTTAACCAATTATATACAAGTTTTGTTTTTAAGAAGAAGAAAAAAGTTACTATTTCTTATTATTAATCACACATCGAGATAATCGACTATAGAGTAAGTTCTAAGCTTTTGGAAAACAAATGGATATTATAATCAATTGCAAAATCTATGTAATTGATTATGTAGTGTACTATTCAATTTCATGGGACATTATGTAACAATTAGAAAAATATATTTGCTTCAACTTTTAAAATAACCCATTGCATAGTAAAAAATAAATTTAGTAAAATTTAGTTGCTCGATTATGTAATTGATTACACTCAAAATAATTGATTATATAGTTTAAATTGGTTTATTGAAAACTTATATGAACAAGAGAAAAGTAATAGATAGAAAAAGTAACCAATTATGAAAAAATATTTTTATAAATATAAGATGAATAAACTTATTTGTAACACAAAGAAAATATTACAAAAACACTTGAATAAGATAACATTACCGTAGACAATTGTTTGAGATTTAAAGATGATAAAGCTTTTTCAACAAGAACTTTATAAAAAAAAAAGAATTTAATTAAAGTTTGATTGTTTCTTAAATTTAATCTTTTATGTTTACTTTTTAAAAAAATGCTGTCCTTCTGGTAGGGAAAGAGTTGATCTTATAAGATTGATGTTTTTCTCATTACTTATAAACTTCTCTTCTCTTCTTTCTCCATTATTATATATATTTTTTGATATTTAAATTAATATGAAAAAAAAATCAGATCATTGAATTGTGATTTAATTAAATTTAAAAAAAAATCGCAAATATATTTTAATTAATGATGCTAAGAAAATGATTTGGTTTGAAAAATAATCATGCTAAAATTTCTTCATCTAACATGTAATGTCAAACACGTTTTGCTAACTTTTTTTTGAATCATGTGTAAATGATATTTTCTTGTTTATTTCGACTAATGATCAAAGTGTGATTCATGCGTTTGATAAACTACACCTAATGTAAGTTTGACCTAAAATGGTTCGTTAAAAATACAAACTTAAGGATATAAATTTTCATAAACATTTTTCAACAAATTTCATTTGATGAAACATAAAACGCTTTTCTTTAGATCACATTGACATATTTAAACGCTTATTTTATTCTTAGTTCTTTTAGTCCAAAAAAGTAATGTCAAAAGTAGATTTGTAACTCAACTAAATCACTTTGACTAACATATATTCATGTTTACTTTAATACGTGATTAGATAATAATTTTAATGTCTGACCAATTAATAGAATGCAAATCAAATACTTAGTTTTAAAACCATTTTGGTAAAATATTTTTAGTATGTACTCACATGTTAGCCCTCCTTCTATGGTTAGCGCAAGTAATGGTAATATGAAATATCGAAAATATAAGAAAGAGAGAAAAATCACACAATAATTCATATTGATTCATATATGGCAACATACTACATCTAATTCTAATCAACCAATTTAGTGTGAGATAAAAATATGTTTTTGAAAATATACGAAGATATATATGTTTAAATGATAAGGTTACTGGTGGAATTTTATCTGTATAATTTTAGTAAAAATATTGTTGGATGCCCTCGATTCAGTGAAGTGTAATTTGAGTTACTTTATTAAGTGTTTCATCTGATACTCTTGTCTAATAGAACTATTTTCGCTCAAGCATAACTATCGTATGATATCTTTATTTAAGTGATATTTACTTAGTTTGTCTGAATGTAATTATTGTATGTAAGTGTGTTATGTAGAAATGTTTGATTTTGTGATTAGGTGATTATCTTTTTTAATTAAATGTATTATATTCATGAAATGACATTATTATATATGAGGTGTGATGTTGAGGTTTCAAAACTGGGATAGTATATGGACCAAGGTTCTTTGTGAGTAATAAACAAATATCTATGTTGTAACAAAGATTTTATAGCTTCGTTGATGGCTTGGGTCATGTAGACTATGACATCTAGTGTGAGAAACTAAATGGACTATTGTATCGTCAAATTCTGAGAGTACATAAGAACATATTCCAAGGTTTGGAAAAGAATATACTTTAAACTCACCGTGATCTATGTAGTTGAGGTTGCATACATGACGTGCTAAAATAGGTCAGGTGTTAAATCTCTGATGGAAAAATGCTTAATACAAGTATTCTAGAAAGTGTTAGTAGATATTCCTTGACGAATATCTTGATTATGGAAATTTATGTGTGATTCGTACATATGTGTGTATGTGTATGATGTAAAGGACTCTATAATTTTATGTGTTTCGAAATTTGGATCTTATAAATTTATGCTCTTTTATGATCTTTTTGGTAACTTATCTTTGTGTTGGTTGTTCTTCATATGTGATAACATAAAAGTTTTGACTATACACCTAAATTTAAGTATAGTAAATGTTAGAGCTTCACCTCAAAGGACATAAATGTAAGGACACAATATTGTTTTATTTTTTTCTTTTCAAATGAACCATGTGTATATCAGATTATCTTTTTTCATACCTTATATTAAGTGATGTTTTTTTATATTAGAAAAATAAATCACTAAATATATACTATAAAAAGACATATATACCAATTAAATGTCAAAAGAAAAAATAACTAGTTAGATTTTTTTTATTTTCATATTCTCTGAATGCATATTTGATAGATTGAAATTTGAAAATATTCTCAAATTTATATTGATGTTTCATTTAACTTCTTCAATTAATCATAAAAAATAATTATCTATGTTTGATTTGAAATTAAACAAAAAATAAGAAAAATTTAAAAGAAGAAACATGAATAAAGTAAGTGTTTAATACTCAATTGCCACCTAAACCAATTTCTAAAAATAGGCTGATATTGATAAAAAAAAATCATACAAAATTTTCAATAACAATTTAAGATGATGTGATTCAGATCTAAAGGAAATGATTTTTTTTAATTTCAAATATTTTATAAAAGTGTATTTGTAATTATAAAAAATTATATATCTATAATAAAATCAATTTTAATTTATTGCGAAGTTAATTTTTTTATATTTTCTTTCTTGAAAATATTTGTGAAATAAACTCTTACAATGAGTGGTACTTTGTTGTAAGATGTTGAGTTAAGTACTTAGCCATTGAAGCATTCAAAGCAAAAATATCATATTGTTTAAACAATTTTTTTTCGAGAACTTTTAAAAGAGAAAAATAAGAAAAAACATTAAAACTAAAATGAATTTATATATAAGGTAATTTATAAAGTTGTTTTTGAGATAATTTACAAAAAGCTCTTCCATGTAGTTTCACTAAATTTTACTTTTTAATTTTATATAAGTTAGGGAAAAATTCATTTTAATCTTTTTATCATAGAAGTTGAAACTGATAAATTTGTTCAAAACATAATTTTAAAAAGGTTTCATTGGGGGTAAAGTAACACACGTTAATCATTGTTTAAGAAATGTAATATTATCATTTGCAAAACAATAAAAAAAAGGAATAATTTGATTTTTTAAAATATATAAATAAGATTATTTGAAATAATTTAAATTTGAATGTTATTGTTTGATTGATCATTTAAAAGTGATATATTTTATTTTAAAAATTTTATTTAGTGTATTTTCTAAAGAGATGTGTAATTCCTTATAGGATTAAATTAATTTGTTTAGTGTCTATACTTTTAACTGCAAAAATCATAAAGACCCAACTCCAAAAATCATAAAGACCAAACTCATATATAATAAATTGAAGTGACACTTATGTACTCCATATATATTAAATCATGAGGACTTAAGAATAAAGAGGAATTTTTGTTTTCTTCATAATAATAAAATTATTTTTCGATTAATTGTATAAGCAAACTATATATTATTCATTTACCTTACCAACACAATTTATGTTATGCATTTATTTAGTTTTACTAATCTTAAAGATTAAGTGTTTTTTAGAAGTTAATTGTACATTCCAATGACTAATTATTTTTACATGATTTAAGATGCACAAAATAATATAGTTTCGTGCTACTGAAAGTTCATTGAAAAAAAAACAATTCTTTAATAACAAGACCGTGTTATCGAGTCGGTAATAATCTGTACAAGCTATGAGTTTCTGTTTTTTTTTATGTTTGTTATTTATATTTATTTATATTTATTTATATTTGATGTGTGTTTGTATATTGATGTGTGGGAAACTCAGGAATCCACTTGCAGAATATTGAGAAAGAAAGGTCTTTCTCTAGTTTGGGACGGAGAGAAGACATTTTTTGTCAGCTAGACTGATATTTGTATTTTTTTTTTATTGTTGTGGTATTTTAATTTTTTTCAGCATGTGATCTGAAAACTGTGTTAGGGTTGGCAAAGTTCTTTGGGAAATATTTCAAGAGGTATTTGGTCATCATGCTTGTAAGGTAGATGATGGAAGAGATGACTTCACTACGACTCACCTCCTAGAATATCAGTTGCTGACTACCCTGTTATGCCTACTTGATCTGAAGCCTGTTAATTTCTTCGAGAAATATCCAATCCTCGACCTCCCAATTTAAAAAATATTTACCAGTTTGTAAAGCTCATGATTCAGCTTAAGATTCCATCATCTGGATTTTAGTCTAAGTAGATGTGGTATATTTGGCTCAAAAATCATGATGATCTGTTGAAGTATAGGTAACTTGTATTGGATGATGCTTTGTCTTAACGATTTTAGTGATTTTCTGTTATTTTGTTTCTTTAGTTCTAAATATAAAAAATTCTTTGTGTATGTGATATAAGTTGCATTGAGAACTATTGTATATATATAACCTTCTTTATAATAAAGTTGTTTTCGTTGGTTTTTGTTAATGTTATTGTGTTTTTCTTGTTATTGTTAAATAAAGTGTTATACAAGAAAGAAACTCGTGGGTAAAACACTTTCTAGTGAGAGGTTAGAATGTATAAAAAAACTCACACTTGATAGTGATGGTGAAAAATTCAAGTGTTGAGCTAGAAATCACACATTGGGTGGTGATGAATAATATATAACGAGTGATGAGTAATATATAAGGAGAAGGACTCACTTTATAAAATTTTCTGTTAGATTTTAATCCAATGATTAATTTTCTTTTAAAATAAAAAAACTACAAAATTATTAACGCGTGTAGATAAATTACAAAATTAATTAAATTACAACCTCTTGTTTTTATTGTATAATCAATTTTTCATTATTGTACAAATAGATCAATTTTAATTTCAACATTTAAAATAATCCATTGCATAGTACAAAATAAATTTAGTAAAATTTAGTTACTCGATTATGTAATTGATTAGCTCAAAATAATTGATTATATAGTTTAAATTGGTTTATTGAAAAACTTATATGAACCAGAGAAAAGTAATCACACCAATTATGAAAATTTCTTTTTATAAATATAAGATGAATAAACTTATTTGTAACACAAAGGAAATACTATTGAGATTTAAAGACGATAAAGTTTTTTCAAACAAGAATTTTATAAAAAAAAGAGTTTAATTTAATTTTGATGTTTCATAGATTTAATCTTTCATGTTTACTTTTTAAAACATGATGTTGTTCTGGTAAGAAAAGAGGTGATGTTATAAGATTGATGTTTTTCTCATTGCTTATAAACTTCTCTTCTCTTCCTTCTCCATTGTCATATATTGTTAATATATTTAATTTTCTATTTTAAATTATTGGGCTTTATTTGTTTGACCCAACTTTCTGTTTTAGGTCTTAAATCTTTTTCTTATATATACACCATGTATTTTACTCTCTAATATACAAGTGAATAAATTTTTTTTTTATATTTATTTTTCTCTACAATTAGGGTTCATCAAAACCTCTCTTTCTTCATTACGATTACGTGCGATTACGTACGCTACATTAAAGTATCACATCAGACAAGGAATATTCATCTTCATTTACTGTAATATGGTATCAGAGTTCTTCGAAGGAAGAGTTCTGTTGCGCTTCTCCCTGATTTTTATTTCCCTCTGCTGTTCTTGGTTTTTTTTTTTATTTTTTTTTTCTGTTCTCTTTCAAAATCTTGATTGGTTTTATAAATCTTTTAGGCAATGTTTAATGAAAACCCTAGTCTTCATAGTCTCAATAGTAGTCACACTATTACATGCAATTTTTGTGGTAAATATGGTCATACTGAGGTTGTTTGTTTTCGCAAAGTGGGTTTTCCTTCTGGTAATGTTAAAACCTCAAAGTTTTCTTTTACTAGAAAAGTCTGCACTTTTTGTAATCGTCTTGGCCACACTGTTGACACCTGTTATAAAAAGCATGGGTTCCCTCCTGGCTACAAATTCACCAATTGGACATCTCAAGCCAATAATATGATTACTACTGATACTGACACTTTTTCTGAGCTTTTTCCTAAAGAATAGGATGTAAAGGGGATTCAACTTACATCACAACAGTGCCAATTCCTTACCAACATTTTGCGTCAGCAAAACCTTGAGGATCCTGCCACTCACACTCAAATTAATCAAGTCGGCACCATCTCTACGGATGAAATCCCCAATACTGAGCATTCTTCAACATGTAAGTTTCTATCTTCACTATCTTCTATAAAAGAATCTTGGATTATTGATTCTGGTGCCATTGATCATGTTTGTCACAATTTGAACGTTTTTACTACTTATACTAAAATTAAACCTGTCTTAATTAGTCTTCCAAATGGCCAAACTGTTTATGCCACATATTCTGGTTTAGTACGTTTTTCTGATCAGTTTTATTTGTCTGATGTGTTATACGTGCCTCATTTTCAATTAAACTTAATATCTGTTTCTAAACTCACACACCAACTTAAATGCACTTTAACTTTCACTTCAACCCACTGCATTATACAAGACAATCTCACTCAAGAGAGGATTGGTACAGTTAAAGCCACCGCTGGCTTGTACCTTGTCACTACCTTGCCTGCTTCTAGTCATTCTAAACCGCATTGTTTTGCTCCTTTTATTAATTGTAATATCACAGACAAAACACTATGGCATTATAGACTAGGACACCCTTCACATGAAAGATTACATGTCTTAAGCAAACAATACTCTTTTATTACTGTTGATACTCATCATGTATGTGACACTTGTAGTCGTGCAAAACAGAGAAAACTTCCTTTCACTTTAAGTAATACTATTTCCTCTGCTATTTTTGATCTTGTACACTTTGATATTTGGGGACCACGTTCCATAATTTCTATGCAAGGTTTTCGTTATTTCTTGACTATTGTTGATGATTACTCGCGTTATACTTGGGTTATTCTGCTGCATAACAAATCTGAAGTGTGTCAACACATCATTAACTTCACTGTTTTCGTTCAAAACTAATATCAAAACGATTCGTACTGACAATGGTGTTGAGTTTGCTATGTCAAATTTTTATGCTTCAAAGGGAATTATACATAAAAAATCTTGTGTTGAAACACCACAACAAAATGGTGGCATTGTAGAACGTAAACATCAACACATACTAAATGTAACCCGGGCTTTACTTTTTCAAGCAAATCTTCCTCCTATTTTTTGGGAATTTGCTGTAAATCATGCTGTTTTCTTAATAAATGTTATTCCTACTCCATTACTTGATAACATCACTCCTCATGAAAAGTTGTTTGGAAAACCATATGACATTTCCTTTCTAAAAGTGTTTGGTTGTCTCTGTTATGCTAGTACCATTACTGCACATAGAAAAAAATTAGATAATAGATCTATCAAAGACATTTTTCTTGGCTTCCCGCAAAATACAAAAGGTTATATTATCTTAAATTTAAAGTTTCATAGCATAGAGATATCAAGACATGTAATCTTTCATGAAAACCACTTTCCATATAAATTGGACAGTGGCTTGCCTAAGGACCCTAACACTTTATCTCTCCCTATTTCTAATGCATATAATTCTGCTTTTGATTTTTTTTCTGATACTGCACCTCCTGTCGAGCCATGTGCCTCTACTCCTGCACCCAATACTGTTCCTCCACTAGCCTCATTATCCTATGATCTTCCAACAAATAGTGCCTCTGCTCCTGCATCCAACATTGCACCTCCATCAGAATTATCACCGCCTGCATCTCCACGAAGCATCTCACCCCAATTTCCAAGAAGATCAGCTCATCCTCACCGACAACCTGCTTATCTTGCAGATTTCCACACTGCAACCAACACTGTAAGTAGTAGATATCCTATTCATAATTACTTGTCTTACAATTCCTTATCTTCCAATTTTAGAAATGTTATTTCCTCTATCAATTCTCATCCTGAACCTCGGACATATAACGAAGCCTCCAAACATGCTTCTTGGCAATCTGCCATGCAAGATGAGCTTCAAGCTCTTGCTGCTAACAATACTTGGCAACTTACCCCTCTCGCTCCAGGAAAGAAAATTATTGGTTGTAAATGGGTATATAAAATCAAATACCATTCTGATGGCACTGTTGAGCGCCACAAAGCTAGAGTTGTTGCCAAAAAGTTTACCCAACTTGAAGGACTTGATTTCTTAGACACTTTTGCACCTGTTGCTAAACTCACTACCCTTCGCCTTCTGCTTGCTATTGCCACTACCAAAAATTGGATTTTAAAACAACTTGATGTCAATAATGCATTTCTTCATGGTGATCTCCATGAAGAGATATACATGACCCCCCCACCTGGCCTCTCTCTTCCTTCTCCCCAGCATGTTTGCAAGCTTCAACGGTCTTTGTATGGCCTTCGTCAAGCTGGTCGCCAATGGTACGCCAAACTTTCTACTTTTCTTTTATCAAATAATTACTCTATTTCTATTGCTGATCACTCTCTTTTTCTTAAATATAATAATGATAAACTCACTGTTATTCTTGTTTATGTTGATGACTTGCTCTTAACTGGTGATGACACAGAGGAAATCAATACAATTACTGCATCCCTTCACCATCACTTCAAGATAAAAAATTTAGGTAATCTCACTTACTTTTTGGGACTGGAAATTGCTCGCAACAGTACTAGTCTTCATTTAAGTCAACTGGCATGCTTGACTCTGCACCTATGGCCACTATGACTCACACCTCCCGTCTCTCTCCCGACCAAGGCTCACCTCTCGATGCTGATGCCACTTCTCAATACAGAAGACTCCTTGGACGTCTAATTTACTTAACCAACACGCGATCAGACATCGCCTTCACTGTCCACAATTTAAGCCAATTCATATATGCACCAACAACTCATCATCAGCAAGCTGTCTCACGTCTTTTGCGTTACCTCAAGGGCACCCCTGGTGAAGGACTATATTTTTCTCACACTAGTTCACTTCACCTTTGTGGTTTTAGTGACTCTGACTGGGCAACATGTCTTACCACACGCAAATCTGTCACTGGATATTCCATCTACTTAGGAGACTCCCTAATATCATGGAAATCAAAGAAGCAGTCAACTATCTCCCGCAGCTCCTCTGAAGCCGAGTATAGAGCACTTGCCACCACCACATGTGAGTTACAATGGTTGTCTTACCTCCTTCAGGATTTACATCTTCCTCTCTCCCAGCCTGCAACCCTGTACTGTGAGAACAAATTTGCCCTTCAAATAGCTTCCAATCAAGTTTTTCATGAACGAACCAAGCATATTGAAATTGATTGCCACCTAGTTCGTGAAAAACTTAACTCTGGTCTCCTCAAACTACTACCCATTACTTCTGCAAGTTGCTGACATATTCACCAAGCCCCTTGCTTCCGCACAATTCTCTACTCTCAAATCCAAGCTGGGCCTGACAAATATCTACTCCCCAGCTTGAGGGGTGTTAATATATTTAATTTTCTATTTTAAATTATTGAGTTTTGTTTGTTTGACCCAACTTTCCTTTTCTGTTTCAGCTAGGTCTTAATCTTTTTCTTATATATACACCATGTATTTTACTCTCTAATATACAAGTGAATAAAAGTTTCTTTTATATTTATTTTTTTCTACAATTAGGTTCATCAAAACCTCTCTTTCTTCGTTACGATTACGTACGCTACATTAAAGTATCACATCAGACAAGGAATATTCATCTTCATTTACTGTAATATCCTTTTGATATTTAAATTAATAAGAGAGGATTAAATTGTGATTTAATTAAAATTTTAAAAAAATTGTAAATATCTTTTAATTAATGATGCCAAGTTATTCATCCATGTAATGTCAAAAATAATAATTTATCAAATTATATACAATTATTGTACGATATTGTACCCAACTATATGCAATTAATTTAATAATGATAGAATCTCATGATTAATATCCTATCTAATTAGATTGTAATTATATATTTCCTACACATGAAGTGATGTAAAGTTCATCGAAAAAAAAAATAAAAAATTCTTTAATAACAAGATCGTCTTATCGAGTCGGTACAAGCTATAAGTTACTGTTTTCTATGTTTGTTATTTATATTTATTTATATTTGATGTGAGTTTGTATATTGATGGTTAGGGAACTCAGGAATCCATCTGGGAAGATATTGAGAAAAAATATATTGAGAAAGAAAAGGTCTTTCTCTAGTTTGGGACTGAGACCCTTGTTAGAGGTAGGCTCATATTTGTATTTTCTTTTGTTGATTGTTATGGTATCTTTAATATTTTTCAGCATGTGATCTGAAAATTGTGTTTTGGCAAAGTTCTTTCGGAAATATGCAAAGGTCATTTGGTCATCCATGCTTGTAAGGTAGATCATGCTTCTGAGGTAGCTGATGGAAGAGATGACTTCACTGCGACTTCACCTTCTACGAATTCACCTCATAGAATATCAGTTGCTGCAACAGATACCATGTCAAGAGACTACCCTGTCATGCCTACTTGATATGAATCCTATTAATTTCTTCGAGAAAAATTCAATCTCAGTGAGATTTAAAGACGATAAAGCTTTTTAAACAAGAACTTTATAAAAAAAAAGAGTTTAATTTAATTTTGATATTTCTTAGATTTAATCTTTCTTTTTAAAAAATGGTGTTGTTCTTATAAGGGAAGAGGTAATCAATTTCAGGCATCTATTAAAACCATCCGCGGATTGGAATTTATTTCAATGTATGATTTTTTTCTCAAAAAAAGGTATTGAATGTTAACGCACTTGCGTCTACACTCCTCAACAAAATGGAGTAGTAGAACGCACACGTTTTAAACACAACACGAGCCCTCCTATTTCAGTCCAATTTACCATTAGAATTTTAGGGAGAATACGTTTTAACCGCCATATATATCATTAATCGCTTGGCATCACCTTTACTAAAAATAAAAATCACCTTTTGAGCTACTAAAAAATGCCTTCTTATATGGCACATTGCATGAAATTATTGACATGGACTTGTCACCTGGGCATCATCGACGGGAGAACATTGTATGTCGACTCAACAAATCTCTTTATGGTCTCAAACAAGCATCTCGGACATGGTTTTCAACATTTTCTCATGTGATTAAATTTGTAGGATTTCAACAGTCCAAGACAGATTACTCTCTATTCACAAAACAGAATAACTCATCATATACTTCTCTTTTGATTTATGTGGATGATATTCTTTTGACAGAAATTCAGCGTGTTAAAGATTGTCTATTACAACAATTTCGCATTAAAAATCTTAGAGACCTAAAATATTTTCTAGGGATTGAATTTTCCCGTTCCAAAGCTGGTATTTACATGTCCCAAAGAAAATATGTTTGATATTTTGCAGGATACGGGACTCACAGGTGCTAGACAAATTTCCAATGGAACAATACCTAAAATCCACACCAGATGATGGAGAGTTATTAAAGGATCCAGTCAAATACAGGCGACTCGTGGGACGACTGATATACCTCACGGTTACTCGGCCTGACATAGCATTTTCGGTTTGGACCCTAAGTTAATATATACAGATCCACGGAAACCTCATTGAGATACCACAATTCGAGTCCTAAAGTACATCCAAGGATCACCAGGACAAGGATTGCTATTGCCATCCGAAAACAATCTGACATTGACAGCTTATTGCGACTCAGACTGAGGTTGTCAGACAACTCGGAGATCAGTATGTGGGTATTGCATTTTTCTTGGTTCTTCTATTATTTCATGGAAGTAAAAAAAACAGACAAACGTATCAAGATCATCAGCGGAAGCAGAATACCGCGCGATGGGTAATACTTGTTTGGAGATAGTTTGGTTGCGATATGTGTTGCAGGATTTAAAGGTGCCATGTAATTTGCCAGCTCACTTTTCTGTGACAATCAAGCGGCATTACATATAGCAGCAAACCCAGTATTTCATAAAGGCACAAAACACATTGAGATAGACTGCCACATTGTGCGAAAAAAATTACAAGCTGGGATAATCAGTCCTTCATATGTACCGACACAGTATCAGCTTGTAGATATTTTTACGAAGGCAATGGGCAAGGAACGATTTTTGACGCTACGACACAAATTGGGGGTTCATGATCTTCACCTACCAAGTTGAGGGGAGTATTAAGAAAATAATAATTATCAAATTATATGCAATTATTGTACGATATTGTACCCAATTATATACAATTAATTTAATAATGATAAAATGTCTTGATTAGTATCCTACCTAATTAGATTGTAATTTGGGGAGAGAAACTCCCTATATATTTCCTATACATGAAGTGACGTAACACACATAAAAGAATAAGAAGCATCTCTTCTTCTTACCATTTTTTATCATTTTCTTATAAACACGTTTTGGTAACTTTTTTGAATCATGTGTCTATTATATTTTCTTGTTTATTTCGACTAATGATCAAAGTGTGATTTTTGCATTTGATAAACTACACCTAATGTAAGTTTGACCTAAAATGGTTCGTTAAAAATATAAACTTAAGGATATAAAACACTTTTCTTTATATCACATTGACATATTTAAACGTTTATTTTATCCTTAGTTCTTTTAGTCCAAAAAGGTAATGTTAGAAGTAGATTTGCAACTCAACTAAATCACTTTGACTAACATATTCATGTTTACTTTAACACGTGATTAGATTATAATTTTAACGTTTAACCAATTAATAGAGATGCAAATCAAATACTTAGTTTTAAAATCATTTTGATAAAATATTTTTAGTATGTACTCACATGTTAGCCCTTTTTCTATGGTTAGTGCAAGTAATTGTAATATGAAATATAGAAAATATAAGAAAGAGAGAAAGATCACATAGTAATTCATATTGGTTCATATGTAGCAACATACTACATCTAATTCTGATAAACCAATTTAGTGTGTGAGATAAAAATATGTTTTTGAAAATATACAGAGATATTTATGTTTAAATGATAAGGTTACTGGTGGAATTTTATCTGTATAATTTTAGTAAAAGTATTGTTGGATGCCCTCGATCAAGTGAAGTATAATTTGAGTTACTTTATTAAATGTTTCATTTGATACTCTCGCCTAATAGAACTATTTTCGCTCAAGCATAACTATCGTATGATATCTTTATTTAAGTGATCTATACTTAGTTTGTCTGAATGTAATTATTGTATGTAGGTGTGTTATGTAGAAATGTTTGATTTTGTGATTAGGTGATTATCGTTTTTAATTAAATGTATTATATTCATGAAATGACATTATTATATATGAGGTGTGATGTTGAGGTTATAAAGCTGGGATAGTATATGGACCAAGGTTCTTTGTGAGTAATAAGCAAATATCTATGTTGTAACAAGGATTTTATAGCTTCGTGATGGCTTAGGTCATGTAGACTATGACATCTAGTGTGAGAAACTAAATGGACTATTGTATCGTCAAATTCTGAGAGTACATAAGAACATATTCCAAGGTTTGGATAAGAATACACTTTAAACTCACAGTGATCTATGTAGTTGAGGTTGCATACATGACGTGCTAAAATAGGTCAGGTGTTAAATCTCTGATGGAAAAATGCTTAATACAAGTATTCTAGAAGGTGTTAGTAGATATTCTTTGACGAATATCTTGATTATGGAAATTTATGTGTGATTCGTACATATGTGTGTGTGTATGATGTAAAGGATGATGTCATTTTATGTGTTTCGAAATTTGGATCTTATAAATTTATGCTCTTTTATGATCTTTTTGGTAACTTATCTTTGTGTTGGTTGTTCTTCATATGTGATAACATAAAAGTTTTGACTATACACCTAAATTTAAGTATAGTAAATGTTAGAGCTTCGTCTGGAAGGATATAAATATAAGGACACAATATTATTTTGTTTTTTTCTTTTCAAATGAACCATGTGTATATCACATTATCTTTTTTCATACCTTATATTAAGTGATGTTTTTTTTTTATATTAGAAAAATAAACCACTGAATATATACTATAAAAAGACATATATACCAATTAAATGTCAAAAGAAAAAATAACTAGTTAGTATATATTTTGTTTGTTTGCATATTCTCTGAATGCATATTTGATAGATTGAATTTGAAAATATTCTCAAATTTATATTGATGTTTCATTTAACTTCATCAATTAATCGTAAAAAATAATTATCTATGTTTGATTTGAAATTAAACAAAAAATAAGAAAAAATTAAAACAAGAAACATGAATAAAGTAAGTGCTTAATACTCAATTGCCACCTAAACCAACTTCTAAAAATAGGCTGATATTGATAAAAAAAATCATACAAAATTTTCAATAACAATTTAAGATGAGGTGATTCAGATCTAAAGGAAATGATTTTTTTTTAATTTCAAATATTTTATAAAAGTGTATTTGTAATTATAAAAAATTATATCTCTTTAATAAAATCAATTTTAATTTATTGCGAAGTTAATTTTTTTATATTTTCTTTCTTGAAAATATTTGTGAAATAAACTCTTACAATTAGTGGTACATTGTTGTAAGATGTTGAGTTAAGTACTTAGCCATTGAAGCATTCAAAGCAAAAATATCATATTGTTTAAACAATTTTTTTTCGAGAACTTTTAAAAGAGAAAAATAAGAAAAAAAATTAAAACTAAAATGAATTTATATATAAGGTAATTTATAAAGTTGTTTTTGAGATAATTTACAAAAAGCTCTTCCATGCAGTTTCACTAAATTTTTCTTTTTAATTTTATATAAGTTAGGGAAAATTTCATTTTAATCTTTTTTTATCCTAGAAGTTGAAATTGATAAATTTGTTCAATAAATAAAAAGGAATAATTTGATTTTTTAAAATATATAAATAAGATTATTTGAAATAATTTAAATTTGAATGTTATTGTTTGATTGACCATTTAAAAGTAGTATTGTTATAGTTGATATATTTTATTTAAAAAATTTATTTAGTGTATTTTCTAATGAGATGTGTAATTCCTTATAGGATTAAATTAATTTGTTTAGTGTCTATACTTTTAAAAATTATATCTTCTCATTTAAATATAATTTCTAACAATTTAAAAAAATTATCTTAAAAATGAACTAATTTTGATTTCTAACTGCAAAAATCATAAAGACCAAACTCCATATATAATAAATTGAAGTGACACTTATGAACTCCATATATAATAAATCATAAAGATTTAAGAATAAAGGGGAAACTTTCTTTTTTCATAATAATAAAATTATTTTTCAGGTTAAATGCATAAACAAATTATATATATATATATATATATATAAAATTTATTTATGTACGAGACGTTTTCGATCAATTAGTGTAAAAATCTCAAAATAAAAAGAAATATACAATAAATTATATAATTTTATTTTTATGATTATATACATTAAATAATAATTCATTATAAATTAGACAAAGAAACATAAAATAAATATATGTGTTTACTATAACATTAACATAATTCAAATATTAAATACTCATTCTCTTGCAAATATATTCTAGATTGAAAATCCAATCCTAAAACATGAAAAAGAAAAAAAAAGATAAAAAAATCAATCATTATTTAGTTTTACTAATCTTAAAGATTAATTGTTTTTTAGAAGTTAATCGTACATTCCAACGACTAATTTATTTTTACATTATTTAAAATGCATTCTTACAAAGTTTACATCGACGCATTATATTGAAACCTATTAATAATACAATATTATTTACAGTTTCGATGTACACAATTCATTATAAACTTTGATTATTTTTTTAAGCTATGGTAATTGTCTCACTATAAACTTCGAATCTTTTGCTTTATTTAATTAAAAAAATTGTGAGGGGACCCTATGATTATTATTATTATTATTATTATTATTATTATTATTATTATTATTATTATTATAATATTAAATAATATACTTTATTATAAGATATTATTGCCAACTCAACGTGGTCCTTCAGAATTTTTCGATCATGTAATTCACGCATCACATGTTTCGTTTTATTTAATTTAATTTAATTTTTTTTGCTTACTTTTCAATTTTCTATATAACACTTCCCTCATTGATTTTGTTCACCGTTCATAGCTTCCTCCGCCTTCCTTTTTCTCTCGCCATTCCCACGTGAGTCACTTTTCTTTTCGCTTTCTGTTTCTGCATTTTCCCCTTTCTCCATTCTTTCTCTTTTTAACGTAACTGAAATCGTTGCGTTCTAGATCGGAACGCGGTCGTTTTGAGCTCCACCGGCGCCACCGCAGCTTGCAGCAGCTATGGATTTGGCATCCAATCTCGGAGGCAAGATTGAGAAGACGGAAGTTCTCTCTGCCGTCGACAAGTATACACGATTCTCTCTTCTTGCTTTTAATTTCTTTTCAGTGAAATTAGGTGGTTGCATTGTGATTTCGGACTCCGAGTATGAGGTTTCTTTGTTAGTTTCTTCTCACTTGTAGAGTGGCCTCTTTTTTATGGATAGTGCGCTGTAGAGGATTTAAGTACGGTGATAATCGTTAATTAGAAAGCTAATTAGAAAATCAGTGGTTAATTATAATTAATTTTAGAATTTTCTGTATATGTATTTGAATTATCACGATTTTCGCAATTATTGATTTTCTAATCAGCTTTTGGGAATGTGGAGGAGTCAAATCCAGCTTTGCGAGTGCTTGAGAATCTTTCGGGGGCTTTGATCTGGTTTAAAGGAGCTTGTTGCGGGACTGTAGGCTGAGAAAATTTGGGGACTATATTTAGTTTTATAAAGAAAGAAAAAGAGTGGGTTTCGGTGAATTTTTTATTCATTAAAATAATATGCTTGTATTTGTAATTATTTGGATGGAGAAATAAATATTGAATCTGACAATACAGGGGGTTGAGTAATCTATAACTGTGGATATGAGGGATCGATTTATTTAAAGAAAATAAAAAATGCTAGGGGATGGGGATTGATGAATTTTTTAATATGAAAAAGCTAGTTCTGGTTTTGTTAATGCAAATGAAAGAAAAACAAGAGTCAACAGTCCTCTGGTCCGATCTGATGTGCATTTATTAAGATGTTGGGGTTGGGACTAAAAGCTTTATGGTCTTACGTGGAATGTTTTGGACTTCATTGAAAGTGAATCATTTCTGGGTCCACCCTGTCCCTTTTAGCTCGTGATTTTCACCTAAAGTAAAAGTAACGGCAACTTGACAGTGATACAGGTTTAACGAAACTTAAAAATGATTTCAGATTTCTGGCAGCTAAGCAAAGATCTCTGATGATAATTGCGAATGTGCAAGGTGGAATGAAATTGAGCAATTGCTTCAGAATTTTACTAGCTAATATATATATATATATATATATATATATATATATTTGTTTCGATGTTCGATTATTTTGGCTTGGATAAAAATATCGGACAGTTTTTTTGGCAAAATTATGAAGAGAATGAACTGTGAGATTTACCTTGGCGAGTCTGAAGTTTCTAATTTGTACATTATAGTCTGTTTCATTATTTTATTAAACTAAGGAATCATGAATACTTAAAAAAACATTGACAAGTAAAAGTGAGGAAATTTTAGTATTATGGATTGCAATTAGATGCTGATTGGCTACACTTGAATTCACGAGCTCATACGAAAATTTTAAATTATATTTAGGGTATTTATTTATATGTGGACGTGTAAATCATGGATGTCTATGTTATTTTATATAATTACACTGCTATATGTGGTTCTATAGGCATTCCCATTTATGAGTTTGTTGTTAACCATTGTAGCTGGTGCTTATGGCTAAGAAAAAAAATTATGGCTGTTGTTATGATGATAATTTTTCATTTTCTTTTTGAACATGAAACTTATAAATGTATTGATTTTATGGATCAGGTATGAGAAGTATCATGTTTGCTACGGAGGTGAAGAGGAAGAGAGGAAAGCTAACTATACTGATATGGTGAGAGATATTGATATTAACAACCTTTAGCTTCTATAGCTCTAACTTTCTTTTTTAATGCCTACGGTATGCCTGGCCTCATTCTTTCTGATTTTTCTGCTCACTCTTTCTACAAATGGGAAACGATTTTTTTTTTCTTGAAATACTAAGATTAGAAGATGCTAACAAAATATCTTGTTTATTTTTTAAAACTTGAAAAAATTTACAATTTTTTGTGTAGCTGTCTAATTGATAGGAGGCAAAATCTGAACCATATTTTTGAACATTAGGTCGTTAGATTTATTAAGCCAACCTCATGTTCAAATGATAAAATTATAGTAATATTTTTCTTTTTAATTATTAATGAATGTTTACCATTCCGTTACAGCTATCTTCTTTGATCATAAGTGATGCTCTATAACTTGACTAGTGAAGTTATGGAGTAATGTGTTTTTGTCTCAGTTATAGTCAATTTGATTATCTGCAAAACGTTGATAAGATCTGCATTCGTCTTCAGGTGAATAAATACTATGATCTTGTTACCAGCTTTTATGAGTTTGGCTGGGGGGAATCTTTCCATTTTGCTCACAGGTGTCCATTTACTTAATTTAGCACTAACAAATTGAAGAATTTTCTATTACATTGATCATGTTGATAATTTTCTTCTCTTGCAGATGGAATGGGGAATCTCTTCGGGAGAGCATCAAGCGACATGAACACTTCCTTGCTTTACAACTTCGACTGCAACCAGGGCAGAAGGTTTTCCTATGTTCAATAAAGCAAATAAGCAAGCCCATATCTTACTTACAGTAATTTAATATTAAAATTTAACGAGCCTTCATAATTTGTTTTAGGTTTTGGATGTTGGATGTGGAATTGGGGGACCATTAAGAGAAATTTCTCGATTCAGGTTAAACAAGATTGACTTCATTTAGGCTTCTTTTTCCTTTACCTTTCCCTGATTACTGGCTAACAAAAATGAAGGGGTACCTGTGCAGCTCAACTTCAATTCTTGGGTTGAATAATAATGAGTACCAGATAACAAGAGGAAAGGTATGTGTTAGGAAATTAAGTGCATTAAAGCTAACAATTATGAGGTGTAAATTAATGCATTGACATAGTTAATAATCACACCTAGTTGTTATAGACTTTATTATACTGTGGTAATGTTTATTCTGGCAAAAGATTGATGCATTGTTTAAGTGTTAATTTTACTAATGTACTTATGAAAGTCATCATTTATTAATTTAATATGCATAATCTGTCATGTTAATTGTTGAAAGCCTTTTAGATGAAGGAATTGTTTTTGGATTCTCAATATGTTTTGAAAGAAATACCGCATTAAATTAAAATTTCTACACACTTTGATCACTAACAGTTTTTTGCTAATTAACAGGAACTCAATCGCATTGTGGGACTGGACAAGACTTGCAATTTTATCAAGGTTGATTTCTGTATATCAATTATTTCCTTTTATGGAGTAGGAGGCCTTTTATTTCAGAACTTATTGATCCATTGTTTTATAAAATTGTTCTGATCCAGTTATAAATGTTACATTGAATATGGCTTATTTTGTGTTGGGAAAAACTTATAATCAAATGATAAAAAAGGCTATTGTAAATTAAACATAACCAAACATGTTGAAGGGGGATATTGATTTGAAATGGTAGTTAACATGATCATCGTATTTGATAATGCAGGCCGACTTCATGAAAATACCAATTGCAGACAACACTTTTGATGCAGTGTATGCGATTGAAGCCACTTGCCATGCTCCAGATGCTGTATGTGACAATATTTTATAATCTAATGGGCTTAACATGCTAATTCCCCCCCTACTAAAACTTTCTATCTGCCTTCATTTACCTATAAATTGTGAAGTACTATGAAGCAACTTGAATGTGGTCTGCATGATAGCATGAAGTGCATGTGTTAATTGTGAATCTATAAAATGGCGTCTATAATTTGTATTGGCTGACTCTTATTTCTCGTGCCATGGAATGGATAGTATGGATGCTATAAAGAGATTTTTAGAGTGTTAAAGCCTGGTCAATATTTTGCTGCTTATGAATGGTGTATGACCGATAATTTTGATCCCCAAAATCCAGAGCACCAAAAAATCAAGGTATGTTACAGCGGTGTAGATTGAACTTAGATTGAGGTCTATTAGGTCTGTTGAAGCCTCTTGGTATGTAACTAAATCGATAAAATTCCTTGTTACAGGCACAAATTGAGATTGGTGATGGGCTTCCAGACATTAGATTGACCACTAAGTGTCTTGAAGCTCTGAAGCAAGCAGGTTTTGAGGTGAACATCAATTTCTTATTAGTCGTCATCTTTTCACTGTATTGGTTTCTGTATATCCAATAATTGAACCTAACTGGCTAAAGGGGGATTCTCTCCTTTTTGGTATAAAAGGTAATATCGGAGAAAGATCTAGCAGCTGACTCTCCTGTTCCATGGTACTTGCCTTTAGACAAAAGTCATTTCTCACTGAGTAGCTTCCGTCTAACTGCTGTTGGGCGACTTTTCACCAAAAACATGGTAAATATCATCTGTAAATTTATTCTACTTGTAATTTGATTGTATGTTGAGAATTTTAGGATTCGTAAGTCTTGTTACTCATTCAATATTGGTTGGTGGCGACAAATTTATAGGTGAAGGTTCTGGAGTATGTTGGACTGGCTCCAAAGGGTAGTCTAAGGGTTCAAGATTTCCTAGAGAAGGCTGCGGAGGGACTAGTTGAAGGAGGAAAGTAAGTTTGGCATCTGTCCCATTCATATGATATTTATGGATATAATAATTCCTCAATACTGATTCATAAATTACAAGATCTAACACTAACATGTCTTTCTGGAGCAAATGAATATGACTTGCTTTTGTCTCTTTTCCAGGAAAGAGATTTTCACACCAATGTACTTCTTCTTGGCACGGAAGCCTGTTTCAGACACTGATCCAGACAGTAACTAAACTGGTTGTACAAATAGGTTACTGTTGTTTACTGAGATTTTGTTAGGGTGAATCGCTTCTTTTTGCCCTTGTGGCCCTAGTTTCCTGCTGTTTCCAGTTGCTTGTTTTTCTTTAGGTTACCTAAACTTTTGGCTGCTTCTTCAATGAAGCAGTGTACTTGTTCTTATCCTACATTCTACTTTCTTCTTTTATTCTCTTCAAAAGTACAAATTTAAATGCACTCATTACTCTTCTACTTTTATCCTTTCATTTTACTCTTCCAAATATATAAAAAAAAATACTTTTGTTTTGATGTATATTCTATTTTATTGCTGTAGTTATTACTATTATTTTTCTTCTATAATTATATTTATGCTTTTCAAATCAGCTATATTCTTCATTACACCAAAAACTCTCCACTCTTTATTATTTAATTACTATAGTATTTTTTTCACTATTTTTTTAAAAAAGAATATAAAGGTATCACCTCAATTTTGTTTAACTTAAATTTCGCATTTGTTAGACATGTGGGAGTTTATAATGTGGATTGATTAAAAAGTCATTAGAACCAAATATAAACTTCATATATAATTAAGTTGGTTTGGATAAACTTTATATCACGTCAATTCTTGCTTTCTTTAATATACTAATTCTAATATTCTTTGAAATTAAAATTTATCTATTTGTACAATAATAAAAATTTGATTATACAATAAAAACAAGAGGTTGTAATTTAATTATTTTTGTAATTTATCTACAAGCGTTAATAATTTTGAAGTTTTTAGATTTTAACAGAAAATTTTAGATAAATGAGTTTGTGCTCTTTCTCCTTCTATATTACTCATCTTTACCAATGTATCATTCCTAACTTAATATTCGAATTCTTCATAATCACCAACTCAAGTGAGTTTTTATACATTCACACCCTTCACTTGAAAGTGTTTTACCATAAATCTTTTCTTTGTATAACACTTTTGAAATAATAAACAATTGATAGATTTGTTTAACAATAAAAAAAAACACAAGAATAATAACAAGAAGAAAGAAAACAACTTTTTTATAACGGAGGGTATATATATACAATATTTCTTAATGCAACGTATATCACATACACAAAGAATTCTTTATATATAGAACTAAAGAAACAAAATAACAGAAAATAACTAAAACAGTTAACACAACATCATCTAATACAATTATTACTAGACGCTCTATTAATAGACAATTTTATCTATTCTTCAACAGACTATCGTGATTTAAGAGCCAAATATACCACATATACATAGACTAAAATCCAGCTGATGGAATCTTAAGCTGAATCATGAGCTTTACAAACCGGTAAATCATTTTTGAAATTGGGAGGCACACTGAGGATTGGATTTCTCTCGAAGAAATTAACAGGCTTCAGATCAAAACTTGATGACACAGTAGGCATGACAGGGTAGTCCTCTTGACATGGTATGTGATGGAATCCAATTGTGTACCACAACACAATGTCCTTATTCTCAATTGGACGATCCCTGAGTATTAAAATATCAACAGTTTGTGAATTGTATAACAGTGACATCTTTTACCAAAATGTGACATTATTCATGATTATAGAATAGGCACTGAAACATGACATAAAAAAGGTAGAATGATGAAAAGAATGTGTAACCTGTCAGACCAGACTTGAAGAGTATCATCTCCTTTGCTCTGATAAACGAATAAGCCACCAGCCCATTGCTCAGTCTTGTTGTATGGAGTGACCCATATCTGATTGTTGGTAAAGGCTGCTCTTTTCTGTGGTGGGTCTTCTGGATCCAGCAGGCTAGCTGCTGTGCCACCTGGAACCAATTTATACCCCACAGGGTTCCCTACCCTTGTCTTCTTCAATGGGTTCACCACATGAAATTCTGATGGCTCATACAGTTTCAGTCTTATTTGAGCTTCTTTCTCTGTCTTTGCCACTTCTTTAACAGCTTTTAAATAACTCTTTCTGGGTGATTCTCCTGAACTCGTCTCTTCCTTCTTCATTTTCACCCTAACAAATGAATTGTCTGAGCCATCAACGTCCATGTCTAGGTAATATGTGACATAGTGATCATGGATCACACCAATAATATTTTCACTCAAAAGGGTTCCATAAAGATAGTCGTTTTCAGGGACTTGGTCCATATTCTCATAGGTAGTTCCTTTCACCATCAACATACCACTCAGTCCAACCTGCATCAGACAAATGCCTATGTATTATATTATGATAAACTACTAAACACATATATATGAAGAGAAACCGTGATCATCAATATAGAAAGGTTAACCCATCTTACCGTAGTGCATAATTATTTGTTGTCTCATCATGCCTTATTCTAAATGGCAAAAAAACCCAAGTTACTGGTTTTTATCATATTTTCTTTGTTTATGTATCAATATGTTCCCAAAACTTTTGAAGTGAATATAGGAGTGGGTGCTTGTGTTGTGTGCATAAACTTTTCAAGGTGTATCACATCAAATTTCGATCGGTTTCTAATACACATGCCTGCAAGGTTATGGGACTGTCATTAATCCTAAAGAAGAATATGTTGAATTAAAATTGAATTTTCTTGGCTAACCTTTGCTCTGATTAGCCCATCGGTTTGAAATTCCCAATCCATGATGTAGTCATAGTTTCCCAACGTTGCTGCCATCCTAACCACTAATGTCACCTTTGGCCTTGATTCTGTAACCTGTCACCACAGCATGTACCCAAACAAAGTTCAGAGATAAAATCCATTCAACTATGTATAGAGTGAACAATCTTTAATGAACACGCAGCTACAAAATAGTCAAAATTCATAATTTAAGTGTCCATCCATAATTAGAAACTAACAGTACGTGGGGGTTTGCTTTTAACAGTCTGTTTTTGGATTATAAGGTCTTTAACGTTCATTATGTCAAACCAAGCACACACTTAAGAGGTTGGAAATAACACTCCTTGTGATCTATAAGACACTCCTCATATCAATAACTTGTTAACGTGGACTTTAAGCTTAATTCAATCCTATAAAATCGATTTATAATCTGAGATTTGGATCTAATTTTATGAAATTTATTTATATCTAATGAGTGTGGGCCACTGTTATGAGAGTTAAGCTTACCCTGAGGCCAGTGATGGGGCACTCAGCATGTCTCCAAGCAATGTCACCAGCATAACTCTCAAAAATGCAAATCATGTTGGGTTGGAGATAAGGTGTTCCATCAGAAGAGGCAAAGACACCATCCATATAGTAAGCATTCCGAGGGCAATCATTCAAGGGGTTTAAAGGCATTGCCTGCAATCCATACTCACCTGCATCCATGTACGTCTTAAAGTACCACCCTTCTGTGGGATCCATATAAGGCACAAATAGCTCAGATGTGAACCCTTTGTACATCACATTTCTCAGTTTTGATGTGTCAGGGTCCCTCACCTTCACCTGTGAGATTATGGTCCCAGCTCTAGGGTCAGGTCTCACGTGAAATTCCCAGTTTGCCCATTTCACCAAGTGCCCATCAACACTAAAGCTTGGACCTTTTGGCTGCTCCAAAGATATTGGATTCAGCAGCCGCAACTCCCCATTGAGCTTCTGAATGGAGTAACGGTAATCAGTGTTGGAACCATTAGCCACAGGGATGTTTTGGCCATCATCTGAAATAGCCACCACCTCTTTTCTATCCATGTCAACCAAAGCAGTGACACCCTCAATCGGTTTCATGTAGAAGTTCACAGTGCCTTCTTTGGAATAGCACTGCACCTTCATCAGCCTTCTGTTCTCCTCCTCTGCTTTCTCATACCACCCTGAAGAGATTGGCAAGCATACCAGCTCTGCCAAATCGACACCACGTTTGGTGAACAAGCTGTTGAACTGAGGGGACCTGAGGGGAGCCTCTAGCACTCCCAACAGGTCCTCTGCAGTGACGATGGGGTACCCAGAAACCGAACCGGTTTCGTGGCTTGTCACCTTGTCAGTTTCGAGGTCAACGGTGAGAACATGAGACACACCCTTGACAAGTGCCACCACGGAAGCCTTCCTAGGCAAGAGGGGATCACCCTGTTTCCATTTTTGGACAAGCTTTTTGTCTGGTTCTTGAAGGACAATGGAGTTGAGAGTGTAGGGTGACGAGGAGTTGAAAAGAGGGATGGAAGAGAGGATGGTGCGGATGTTGTTGAACTCTTGGATGGTTAGAGGGTCAAGAGGGTGTTGGGGGGTTTGTGATTCATGGTAGAGGTGACGATCATAGGAAGGGGATGATGGTTTGTTGATAGGATTACTCTGTGATGATGAGAAGAAGCGATTGTTTGAGATGCACCATGTGGAGTATAGGTTGCAGTGCAGAGGGTCCTTGTTGGGAAGTGATGGAAGTTGAAGGGTTGTGAGAAGTAGTAGCAGTGCCACTCCGATTGGAAGAAGTAGGAAGCGCCACCAGTGTTTGACTTCCATGGATGGATAGATAGATGAAAGTGGTGGGAGTTGGAGGGTATATTTGGTTTGGAAGAACAACTATTTGAAAGCTATATATATATCATAAAAAAATTTATTTCACCCATCTTTCAACCTACGCCCTAATAAATATTAATACTTTAATTATTTATAAAAATTATAAATTTTTTAATTTTAAAATATTTTGCATTTTGTTTGTATTTTTATTAAGGAGGTTTTTTCTCTTCTTTTTTAATTTTTTTATTATAAATATTAGTATTTATTGTGGATGTAAGATGGAGCAAGGTATCAAAATATCATAACCCATATATCATACATAGTCATACGGATACTCATACGTTACGGATATCGGATATGGATACGAATTTATAAATTATATAAATTGATAATAAAGATTTATATGTACAAATATATTCCAGTTTTTTTACCAGTATTTCTCCTTTTTAAAATTGTGTTAGAATCGTGGTAGAATCGTCATAAATTCAACAAATATTTTTTGAATTAGACACTTCATCAATACATGTTCTACGAGTGTCGATGTCTGATATTTAAGAGGCATGTACAGGCCTCATAGTTTGAAAGTGGTTGGATATGACAACTAATTCAGAGATAAAGACATCGTATTAATTTATTTGTAGAAGTTTCGCAAAGTAAAGTTATTAGAAAAAAATTAGATATATTTCTACCGAAAATAAACTCAAGTAGTGCAACTCGATGAGGACTCGTTCCTCATGGAACGAGCTTTTAGTTGGTCTCCGGATGGACCGTTATGAGTCCTTTGGATTAGTCGCATAACTATTATTCACTACATTTAAGACTCATTGATTAGGTCGTTTTACTCATGATGGTCATTGGCAATAAATGCTTGGTTAAGGGATGCATACAATCACCCTAACTCTTTGGCATTCCCAATCTTATGGCTAGTACGTACACAAGCCTAGGTCGACCATTGATTTCGAGTAATGTCTGTTAATTAGTTCAAGATTGATAAAGTTTTGTCGATGTTCGTGTCTGAACCTGGATTAGTATTGTTGATCCAATGACTATTTGATCTTGGTGAGTTATCTAACAGTTTGGTATGAGGTAGCAAAATATACCAATGAAGACACTGCTCGAAATCTTAATCAAGGGTGTCTAAAAACACTTTGTAGAAACATTTTATAAATAGGTGCTTCAGAATTTAGAGTTGTTCCGTCAATAACACCAGGAAAACATCTGAGTTCGGAGAGTGCAACTTAGTGAGGACTGGGTGCGGTCTCCAATGAGAGAGGGAGGTCCACCTGCAAAGACTCTCATATGCTTAAGTAGGAGCAAAAAGATGATAATAAATTCATAACAAATAGTTAAGAGTAGGAGTATATAATAGAGTTTAGTGTGTCCTCTTACCAATAGAGTCATCAACTATTTATAGGTCTTGTTGACTCATACCATTAAGAAAAATATTGAATCATCATCATAAAATATAAATGAATTTCATAAAAGTAATTTAGAATCGCTAATAACTTATAACCAATTTATAATCTGATTTATATATTTTAAATATAATATTAAATGAATAATTACTGTCTAAGTGTCTTAAATATTATATTAAATAAGTGATATGAAGTAATAGAAGGGTATGTAGAAGATATAAAAACTTTATATTAATGAGAAATGAACTTTATATTAATGAGAAATGGTGTATGATATTGGTAATTTTGTCCCAACTGGGAGACTTTCCTTTTTCAAAAGGGTGACGATGGTTTCACACCATCATTTAATGTTTTATTTATATTTATTATTATTTTTATTTTAATATAATATATAAAAGTAGTTATTACAAAAGTAGTTATTAAGTGAATGGTTGTGAGATAGTGACTCACAAGAGTAACATGTACCAGACATTACCGGTCGGAATTTAATTATTGAAGAACTGAATTTTGGAATAGTTTAATATTTTCTTTTTTTTGTTGTTGTTAAAAATTAAGAGAACAAATTTAGAAATAAAAAATAAAAAATAATTACTCAGAAAATAGATTATGTAGAAAAATGTTCATTTTGAAAAATAATAATTTAGACAACTGATTATTTAGAAAAATATACATTTTTAATTTTTTTTGGAAAACTGATTATTTTGTGAAATAATATTTATATATATATATTAAAAAATAATTCTTAAACTAATTATTTGCAAAATATTTTTTGCAAAATATTTTTTAAATAAAATTATGTGTTAATTTTTTGTGTGTAGAAAATATATATTAAAATCCTTTTATAAAAATCAATATTTATAAAATTATTTATTTAATTTTGTGTTGAATTAAAATATGTAGTATACATTTTGATTTATTTTAAACTAAAAAATAGAAAATAAAGAAAACCTAGCAATAAATTAAACAAGTAATTCAAATATAAAATCTTTAAATGTTATTTAAAAAAATTGTAAATAATAAAAAAAAATTGCACCTAAAAGATTAATGAAAAAATTGATTAAGTAAGAAAGTTAATTCTTTTTATTGTGTAATTATATTTAACATATGAAAATGTGAATAAATAAAAATTTATGTTTAATAAATATGATAGAAGAAATTAGAAAACTCATTAATGCATGTTGAAGGTTCATAACAACTCTTAGGTAAACTTTGTCCTGAACTAATTCATGGCCATAACATGTTATGTTGTTAGTGGGTACTTGAAATATAAAAAACAAAGTTTGACATGACTTGTAATAGGTTGGACAATTTGTAAAATGATTCTTTCAAATTGATGTAAACATTCTCAACAAGTTGCTGCTTTGCCAACCAAACATTTATTATGTCAAGTGTATCCTCTTGGAAGATTTTATATGTTCAATTATAGTCATAAATGGTTTTGATGGATAACATTCACAATTTCACAAATATGTTGTGAAATTATGTGTGACTCTAACCTATTGTGATTCTATGAAATAAGAGCATTGTTAGTTGTAAAAAGCTTGTAAATGTAAAACATTTAACAATAAAGTTTTGATAATTTCATGCTTAATTAAAATAAATAATATACATAAGTATTTAAGTATAATTAAATAAAACAAATAAATAAATTTAAAGATAAATTTGGATTTGATATAAAATCATATGTATAAGTAAATGATTTATTATTCATTTTTATGTTAATATGTATTACTGATGGAAAGTTTATCATTACAGACCAAGGTTGTTGAAACAATCATTTATTGTGTATCTTGATGTTTGACAATAAAATCATCGCTTTGGACAACTTTATTTCTTAATGTTCATTTCAGTTTTTGATGATTTTGAATGACTTTTAGACTTTTTTTGTTGTTGTTGGATTGAAACAAACTTGTGAACCTTCATGTGTTGGCTAGTAATTTTTGTGTCTAAAATCATAAATCAAATTGTCGTAGACTTTATTCACTTCACCCAACATGTACACAAGATTGATGTACGTGTTGGCATGCAACATGATATGTGAAGTTTCAAGAACTTCCCACAATCACATCACCTAAATTTTTCAGCTAGTCAAACCTTTATTGGGTTGACCATCTCCTTGACCAATAACCTTGTGTTGCTTTTGTCAAATTCAAACACTTTGTGAGTGTTTAATTTTGAATAAGAATATTTTAATGTCTTTGATGAAACTTTAGAATAGACATAATCAACATTAATTATCGTGATCACTTTCATCCATCTTTATGTAAAAGTTTGTTCAATTTGGTATATGTAGCAATGAATGTGGATAATATCATAAGATTCCTTTTTGTTAGGATTGAATTGATGAATTCAACTATGTTGATTGTCAAGTGACCTCATCATCTACCTTCATCCCATGCAAGTACCTCTACGGATTTTGTCAATTCAATTTGTTGCTTATAAATTGACTTTACTAATTATATTGCGAAAGTAGTTTACGCAAGGCTCTGTCATTATATATGTTGCATATAAAAGCAAACGAGTTAAGTTACAAAGTGATACATTTAATTTAACAATGTTGTTTTGAAAGAATAAGTGTCTACCCATATTTACAAGGTCTTTATTAAGTGTTGCATTCTTGAACCGCCTCGTGAACTTTTGTGCAATGTGTCCAATGCAATGCAATGCATCGAGTTACCTTCATTCTATCCACTCTCATCTCTTGTGTATGCACTATGAATGGAGTTGTGACAGTATGAAATTAAGCACAATCCATCCCGAGGTGTGGCATACTGATAAGTGTCATATTTCAGTAATATTTCATATTAAAAAACATACACTTATGAATATTTATTTATAAAATAACTATAATTTAACTCCTAATTTATTAATTTAAACTTTTTTACATATTTTATGATTATAATATGAATAACAACGATTTATTCCCAAATTTGTATTAATTTTAGGATTAGATGCAAAAATGGAGGTGAAAGGGCTAAATGAGAATAGACCAGACGAAAAGGGAAAGTTGGAATATTCAAAACTCGTCCGAACTCACCCATGCAAGATCACTCTAGAGCAATTCGGCCAAGGCTTGCCCAGACGAGTTCACTCTAGAGAAGTTGGGTTTTTTCTCGTCAAACTCACCCAAGCAAGTAATAACTCGCCTAAGCAAGAAGTCACTTGACCCAAGCTCAACTAAGTTAAATATGAGGCGTGAGACATAACCCTAAACATCATTGGGAGAATAAAAGAAGATAGAAAACCCTAGAAGAGGAGTTGTCAATGAGAAACATCCTGGATCTTTTTTTCTTGTTTTCCATGCTTGTAATGGTCAACATGAATGACTAATACTTCCCTTTGGAATTCAAAGTAATATGTTCAAACTCTTATGTATTGAGGTGATATTTATCTATAATATTTTAGTTCTTGATTGATAATTGGTATTATAATTTTATTCTCAAACCTTGAATTATTCATGAGTTTGATCCTTAAATCTGACTTGATATTAGTTATAATAATATGACCTAAATGATAATGTTTAATATATTTGAATGCTAGGGATAAATTTGAAATGTTAATTTCTTTATAACATCTGTTTGTAATGATAAAGAACTTTATAAATATGCGAGGAATCAATATTTAGGAGACTCTTTTTTATAAGTGCGTCAATATCAATCAAGAATGAGTTATAATTTTATTCTAAAACCTTGAATTTTTCATGATTTTGATCCCTAGATCTGACTAGAAAGTATTTTTAAGAATCTTACCTAAATGATAATGTTTAACATATTTGAATGTTATGAATAGATTTGAAATGTTAATTTCTTTATAACAGTTGTTCGTAATGATAAGGAACTTTATAAATATGTGAGGAATCAATATTTAGAAGACTCTCTTAATAATTTTGTAAACAAGGAATTGATATGAATAATTTTTGTAAGTGCATCAATAACAATCAAGACTGAAAATTATAATCTTTTGCAAAAGTACATACGAGTGAGAATGATGAATCTCAATCCCAATTTTCTCAATTGAATCAAACAACTATTTACTTTGCTTTATTTACATTCTTGCAATGTCATACACAACAAACTTCCAACCAATTTTAGATATTGTTTTTTATATAGTGAATATTATGCTTGAAAAATCAATTGTTCCTTGTGGATTTGATATTCGTTCTTAGAGACAAATTTATTACTTCTGACACGGTACACTTGCCGTAAAATAGTCATCATATACCTACTTAGGGTGTTTAGAAAGAAAAAACTAGCTTCAATTGTTTCACCGTCAACCACAACAAAGGTGATCAAGAGTATGTTTTCTTCTCATCATGTGTCACTCCGACTGCGAGGATGCCTCTGTATTTGCTATAGAGAAATGTGTGTTATCAACTTGTACCAGTGGTTTGTAGAACCGAAACCCATTAATGCGTGGCTTGAAGGTCCATAACAATATCTTGAAGTAGACTTTCTCTTGAACTAACTTCTCGCCATAATATATTGGTTATGCTGTCATTCGTTACTTGAAATCAAGAGCAAAGTTTTCCATGACTTGCTATAGGTTGGACAATTTTTGGAATGATTCTTCCCAATTGACGTAAACATTCTCAATATGTGCTCCATGCCAAGGTATTTTCGTTCTTCATTATTCCCTAGACGTTTTAGGGTTACATTAGGCTCAAAGAAGCCCAATTGTTACCCTAACTAGTCATTTTTAACCTTAACTAGTCATATTTTGCTATTGACCCAAATACAAGCCCAAAAACCTATACTACTTGGCCCAAATATTTGGTCCAATTATTTTAGGCAGTTTCTTCCTGCACCCCCACAATGTAATGCAAAGACAAAAATATCCCTATTATTTTTTAAAAACCCCAAAATGCACATAAGATCCACACTACTTTTTCTTCTTCCGGACAATGCAATTCGGTAATTTTACGAAATGGGAAATCCGCATTTACTTTTTTGCATTCTAGATTGGGAAATCCATAAATCTTTCGAATTGATAAATTTGTAAATCTTACGGATTGGAAAATCCATAAATCTTCTGGATTGGTGAATCCGTTAATCTTCCGGGTCCATCAATCCGTAACAAAAAATAGACTTCTGGATTCAGCAATCCAGAAATCAACAAGGTGCTTTCGAAACACCCTTTTATTTGAAAAAGAACACGAATCACTTCCGGATTAATGAATCCGTAGCACACTCCCAGATCCCGATATCCAGTAACCTAAAAAACTCTAGTTTTTCAAGTAAAAGGTGAAGGTTAGTTTTGGGATTTACAAAATTATGGGGGTACAGGAAGAAAAACGTAGGGGTGCAGGAAGAAGAAGCCATTATTTTATGCTACTAGGCCCAATACATGACCCATAAAATTCTAAACAACTTTATACAATTTATTTAAGCTAAAGCTTGACCAGAAAATAATGTAGACTAGTTAGCAAAACTCAGTCTTCTTGTGTTCTTCTAACCAAAACTCTAGTTTATATTTTGATAACTTGAAGGGCTTCTTGGATATGTTTGTACATTCTTTCACCTTAAAGTTGTCCTCTTGATTGGGCCTACAAAAATAAAAAAAAAAGCCTCATTTAGATCCATATTTACAGTTAAATCAATAAACAGGTCTTCATCCTCCTAATTGTATGGTTGTGTGAGGTTGGCAGGTTTTCTTTACAACGACTTCATACTTTGCCAACCAAACCTTTTTATATGTCAAAGTGTGCCCCAAAAGGACTTGATATGTCAAATTATAGTCACAATTGGTATTGATGGATCACCATCAACAATTTCATGAATATCTTGTGAAAATATGCATGACCCCAACCTATTATAATTATGTAACCTATTATGATTATGTGAAATAAGACGGGTTACACGGGTGTGAACTCCTTCTAAAAAAAGAGTTATATCTATTATGCACTAGCAATCAACTAACACTTATTTTTTTTTTAATGATTATAACACAAAATCTTTTATTTAGTAACATATAATCATTAATCATTATGTACAACAATAACTATGTTTTTTTTAGATTGAGTTGCTAAGATCGAAGTATCTTTACATATTTATATATTTTATATTTAAATATTTTAAATATTTATGAATATTATTATTCATAATATGAAACAATTTACAATTCAAAATTATAAGTTCTCCTGTTATGCATCTTGTTTCAACTATTATGTTTTTAAATAACCAATTAAATATACAAGCTAACTTTCAACTAAGTCTTTTCTTGAGTGGAGTATAAAAACTTCATTTTGATATGAAAAAAAACTCTCAATATGAGAGGTGTATTCTGCACACTATACCTTCTTTTTATTTACTTATGCTTTTTTTTTATGGTTTAGTGAAATGGTCATCTGATTAGAACAGAACCTTAATATATTTCATATGCTTTGAAGATCTTATAAAAAACATTTACTTCTTCATTACATTTTTTGGCACATATTTATGTTTGTCATAAAGAAAAGGCAAGAATGTTATAACTAAATAGGGAAAAAGTAATTTTGATATACATTGGGATTGGAGTCACATTCTAGAAATTTAACATGATAGTCCAATTTTGGCTGCCCAAACTAATTATTTAAATATGAGTTTTGGGCATACCCATTTTGTTCATGTATAAATAAAGCATGCATCTAATGGAATCTCAAGCTGAATCATGAGCCTTGCAAACAGGTAAATCTTCATCCAAATTGGGAGGAACTCCAAGAATTGGATTTCTCTCAAAGAAATTAACAGGCTTCAAATCAAAACTTGATGACACAGTAGGCATAATAGGGTAGTCCTCTTGACATGGTATGTGATGAAATCCTATTGTGTACCACAAAACTATGTCCTTATTCTCAATTGGACGATCCCTGCATATCAAACATCAAACACTTTCAGAATTTAACATGATGTCTTCACTGGTAAAAAAGTTCAGCATTTGGTGAGTGAGCACTTTCTCCAACCTATGTTTTTTGAGTACACGAAAGTTCATCTTTCCTTTTACTGATCCATGACGACACAAGATATGAAATGATAAACCAAAGTTTTCCTGAATTATCTCTGGTTGTATACCTCACAAACAATGATTTTAAATTGTTCTCCATTCTTATTTGCCAACATATAATGAGAATGACATGTAAGTATGAGTTGTATATCTCCAAATAAAGAGTAATTCCTCATGAACACGCATATGCATTCATGACTCTCACCTCTCCCAACACGTACTCTAGCATTCTTTTTCAGCACACTCTATACTTGGTAAAATTACTTGTCTCTCGTTTGTAATTTAGTGATCCTATTTATAAAGTGGTGATCTACAAGGATTTCAACTATTTGTCTCTGACTTCAAATTTAGTGGTCCTATTTCTTAAGTGAAGGATCTACATGAATTTCAACTAATTTTTCTCTCATTTCTAAGATATTTCTTAAGTGAAGGATCTACATGAATTTCAACTATTTTTCTCTCATTTCTAAGATCTCATGTCGATTAAAGATAATAACATTTTATAGCATATAAGTGGTTCTAAGTTGATTTTGTAAAATTGAATTAGGTGTAAAGTACATTTTCTAATATGATATCAAAGTCATTTAGAGTTTATTTTATAATGTGATATCAAAATCATTTAGAATCTATTTTATAATATGATATCAAAGTCATTTACCGTCTTGACGAGGTTTGTTCAGTTTTTTCTTAATGGTTAATGGTTCTGATTTCTAAAGTTATGGATCTACATGTACTTCAACTATTTATATTTCAGCAAATGTGACATTATTCATGATTATAGAATTGACATTGAAACATGACATAAAAAAAGGTAGAATGATGAAAAGAATGTGTAACCTGTTGGACCAGACTTGAAGAGTATCATCTCCTTTGCTCTGGTAAACGAATGAGCCACCAGCCCATTGCTCAGTCTTGTTGTATGGAGTGACCCATATCTGATTGTTGGTAAAGGCTGCTCTTTTCTGTGGTGGGTCTTCTGGATCCAGCAGGCTAGCTGCTGTGCCACCTGGAACCAATTTATACCCCACAGGGTTCCCTACCCTTGTCTTCTTCAATGGATTCACCACATGAAATTCTGATGGCTCATACAGTTTCAGTCTTATCTGAGCATCTTTCTCTGTCTTTGCCACTTCTTTAACAGCTTTTAAATAACTCTTTCTGGGTGATTCTCCTGAACTCGTCTCTTCCTTCTTTATGTTCACCTTAACAAATGAATTCTCTGACCCATCAACATCCATGTCTAGGTAATATGTGACATAGTGATCATGGATCACACCAATAATATTTTCACTCAAAAGGGTTCCATAAAGATAGTCTTTTTCAGGGACTTGGTCCATATTCTCATAGGTAGTTCCTTTCACCATCAAGATTCCACTCAGTCCAACCTGCATCAGACAAATGCCTACACATTAGCATAAACTACTGTGTACTAATTAAACAATACAAAAACATTATCATCATTCACCCCAAATCATAAATATGTAGTCACTATAGTAGTGCAAGTTGTCCATTTTGCTATAACCCAACATATTGTGTAAGGGATACATTATTGAAAAGGGTGCATAAAAGTGCGTTCAGGTCATCAATTAATGTTAAAGGTTTTCAGGAATCTTGGATTGCATCCATACTTTAAAAATAAAGTACCACGTAACTTGATTAGTTTATTATATAGATTGCTTTCAGGGAATTGGGATTGGATCCATGCTTTGAATATGTTAATGTATCACATCAAACGTTGATTAGTTTATTGTACACATGCCTACAAAGGTTTTCGGGAGTATCAATGCTGAACAATAATATATAGAAACCTTTGCTCTGATTAGCCCGTCGGTTTGAAATTCCCAATCCACAATATAGTCATAGTTTGCCACTGCAGCTGCCATCCTAACAACTAGTGTCACCTTTGGCCTCACTTCAGTAACCTGCCATAATAGCCCAAACCCAGAATAAAGTTGAGAGATAAATTCATTCAACTAAATCAGAACAACACATTTTTTTTAATCTGCAAAGAATAAATAAACTAAAATGAACTAAAATGAGAAACAGAAACTGATCAAAGTCAATCTACTCAATATCTGACCTATAGACATTCTTCATACTCTACATACCACCAAACCAATCCTCAAATCCTCAGATGAAAGGACTGTGAAAGGAGTGATAAGTGTAGCAAGGCATCCTAATTCATGATCATTGAACTTGCAACAAGAAAACAGTGGGAGCTTCATTTTAACTGTGTTTTGGATTGATGTTTTGGTGCACATGTTCCAAATATTCAAGCTACATATAGTAACTTTTGGCTAGAATCTGTGATATCAAACCTAACACAAACTTTAGTTTGAGGTTGGCATGAGAGAAAAGGTTACCTTGAGGCCAGTGATGGGGCACTCAGCATGTCTCCAAGCAATGTCACCAGCATAACTCTCAAAAATGCAAATCATGTTGGGTTGGAGATAAGGTGTTCCATCAGAAGAGGCAAACACACCATCCATGTAGTAAGCATTCCGAGGGCAATCATTCAAGGGGTCCAATGGCATTGCTTGCAACCCAAATCCATACTCACCAGCATCCATGTATGTCTTAAAGTACCACCCTTCTGTGGGATCCATATAAGGCACAAATAGCTCAGATGTGAACCCTTTGTACATCACATTTCTCAGCTTTGATGTGTCAGGGTCCCTCACCTTCACCTGTGAAACTATGGTCCCAGCTCTAGGGTCAGGTCTCAGGTGAAACTCCCAGTTTGCCCATTTCACCAAGTGCCCATCAACACTAAAGCTTGGACCTTGTGGCTGCTCCAAGGATATTGGATTCAACAGCCTCAACTCCCCATTGAGCTTCTGAATGGAATAACGGTAGTCAGTGTTGGCACCACTAGCCACAGGGATGTTTTGGCCATCATCTGAAATAGCCACCACCTCTTTTCTATCCATGTCAACCAAGGCAGTGACACCTTCAATCGGTTTCATGTAGAAGTTCACAGTGCCTTCTTTGGAATAGCACTGCACCTTGATCAACCTTCTATTCTCCTCCACTGGTGTCCCATACCACCCTGAAGAGATTGGCAAGCAAGCCAGGTCTGCTAAATTGACACCACGTTTGGTGATTGAACGGTTGAACTCAGAGCTCTTGAGGGGAACCTCCAGCACCCCCACCATGTCCTCCATAGTCATGATGGGGTACCCGGAAGAAGAGCCGGTTTCATGGCTGACCACCATGCTGATTTCGAGGTCCACAGTGAGCACATGAGAGACCCCCTTCACAACTGCAACCACAGAAGCCTTCCTTGGCAAGGGTGGATCACCCTTTCTCCATTTTTGGACTAGCTTTTTGTCTGGTTCTTCAAGGACCACGGAGTTCAGAGTGTAGCTGGATGAGGACTTGAACAGAGGGTGGGAAGAGAGGATGGTTCTGACCCTGTTGAACTCTTGAACAGTTAGAGGGTCAAGAGGGTGTTGAGGAATTTCTGATTGGTGGTCAGAAGATGATGGATTCTTGATCTCTTTAGGCCGTGCTGAAGAGTAGAAGCGGTTCTTTGAGATGCACCAACCAGAGTAGAGGTTGCAGTTTAGAACCTCCTTGTTGGAAAGCGATGGAAGGTGAAGCCAGCTAACAAGTGAAATCATTGCCACCCCAGTTAAGAGAACCAGGAAGCGCCACAATTTGTTGGCCTCCATGGATAGATATCAGTGGTGAGAGAGCTTGTTTTTGAAGTAGACTTTATCTTGAGAAAGCTTCACGTGAGTATATATTATGCAGTCAGAGACCTGAGAAATGGAGCAGAGAATATGGTGACGGTGGAAATTGATAATTGGAGGAGTCTCTGTAACCTGCACACAAAGAACCAACCACTAACGATAAAATGGATAAAAGAATCTTATGCAGAGAGAGACTTTAGCAGTTTATCAGAGTAGCAATTTTGTTTCTTCCCACAAGACTAAAATGACTCAAATAAGTTATTGTCTATCACAACGATCGAGGAAATGCATTCATAACACTATCTACCAAAAGGGTCATTCACAAACAAGTAAAACCACAATCCTCATAACTTTGGGGTTACCTACTATCTCTGTGTTCTTCTTCTACTTGCCCTATAAAATTCAACAAGTGAACTGAAATATGAAGCTAAGCTCAGACAGGTTTCTTAAATGATACGTATTATATAGGATCATGTTGTGTCCAGTATGTGTTACAATAGGAAGTCACCATAGGCCTATTTCTGATTTCTGTCTTATTATAGAGCAGATTTTATTCTTAAAAAAAGTCTGGTTAGATCAGATTAAGAAAAAAAAATGTATTTAAACTATCATTAATTTCAACTTTTAAGTAGAAGAATCATCAGAAATGATGCAGTTACTTACTTTAATAGTATAATAATATCAACCTTCTTAATGGTTGGAATCCATATTCATTAAGAACCAGATACTAAAAATCATTTTTATAAACACTTGGATCTTAACAGCATTATTCCCTTGATATGTATTAACTGGTTGTAAGCACTTGCTTGATCTTCATATTTGATGTTAATGAAAGTTAATAAAGTGATTAATGTTGTGGAGAGTTTGTATTGATAATGATAAAGTTTGAAAGGTCACGCATGCAAGTGAGGATTGAAAATATATGGTAAAGAAAACAGTTCTTTAGGCATTTCCATGGCGTTTTAGCAACACGACATGGGAAAAGTTAGGTGTCCCTGCACCAAAAATCAGAATGCGCAACTTCAACCCGTCACTATCGGAATTAAATTTTGATTTGACTAAAATCACTCTACATTCAATTTTAAGGTAGTGTCCGTTTTGAAGTGTTGGAACTCAAAAGACGTATCGGTGGATTGGAGAAGAAAGAAGTATATAAATTGTCTTTAACCTTGACTCTTCAACGATATGAGACTATATTAGTTTTGAACTCAATCACAATTTTGTTCTTAAAAAACGTTTTGATAGATTGAAGAAGAAATAAGTATATAAATTATCTTTAATCTCGACTCTTGAACAATATGAGACTATATTAGTTTTGAACTCAGTCGCAGTTTTGTTTTTAAAAGACGTCTTGGTGAATTGGAGAAGAAAAAAAGTATATAAATTGTCTTTAACCTCAACTCTTAAACCATATGAGACTATATTAGCTGTGCTGGAACACTATCTAAACTATTTTGAAATCTTATTTTATAAATTAGTGAGTTGCGTATAGTTTAATGAGATCGTTGGAACTACGCTACTATATCCTAAAAAAATATCCAATCTTGAAGTATCAACATGTTGAGTCTCAGAAAATGTGTTGAACATCTCATTTTTATTTCTAAAGCCATTAACTGATCTCATAAACATGCTTCTCTGCAATGGTTTCTAGTTTTTAAGAGTAGAATTATTTTGCATAGAAGTTTGAAAACAATGAGGTTGTTTGGTGCAGAACTTATCACATGAAGTGGCTGCATTTTTAGAGATGCATACAAAAATTTTGTCCTTAAATTTGGTACTCCTGTCCCTCCATCTTACAAGTTGCTGTCGGTTGTAGAGATGGAAGTCATCATAAGCACAAACTTCGAATGCAACCCCCACAAATAATTTAGATATGACATCTCATTTATCCCAAAACAATAGCATAATTGATTAACAAGTTTTTTCTTTTTTTGTTTTAAAATATTACTTAAATAATATGTAGTGAGAGGCTCAATATATTTGAGATTTTTTTTAGTATTCAATAATTTTTTTAAGACCTCGGATGCCTAATAAATTAATTTTTTTTGGTTGGGATGTTCCTATTGCCTTTTTATTTTGGGTATGAACAAAAGATTAAATAAGTGTTGTAAAAGATTAAATAAGTGTTGCTCGAGCTTTTCCTCATAATGTGACAATATATTAATGTGTTTTGTTCGCTCATATGAAAGTTGGGAATTTGTTACAATATATCTTGTTGCTTGATTATCATAAACAATGAGTGATGTGAAGATCATCAAAAAGGTATGCAAGTCACTATAATTTTCACAAATCAGAGTAGTTAGAGCTCGATACTTCAGATGAAGAATGAGACAAAATATCATGCTTCTTTGTTTTCCATGAGACCAAAGAATCTCCAAGAAAAAAAAATGCAAAATCTAGTAACATATCGACATGTGTTAACACAAGAAGTTCAATCAGAATCACTAAAGCATTCTAATTGAATAACAAAGCTAGAAGGGAAATATATATATATATATATATATATATATATATATATATATATATTATGATGGTGTAACCTTTATATATCTTAAAACTCTTTGTGCAACTTGATGATGATGATGGAATTGAATGGTATAGAAAATATTTGGTATGGTGTTAGTTAAATAAAGAAGTTTACTTATTTACCTCCTTTATCCTTTTTGGTCATGAACATTCATGTTATGCTCAAACAAATACTTCATTTTTTTTTACTTCATGACTCTTGTCATAGGACTAAGAACAAGCTTTACTCCAACCATACTTGTATATGCAAGAATGTTTAAGGAAAATTTCATTTGTCAAATATGGATCACCTCTAACTGAATGAGCAATCTCAAGACCTAAGAGATATTTTAGGTGACCAAGATATTTTTTTATCTTGAAAGTATTGTTTAATGATATTTTGATATTATTGATATAACGATGCAACTTTCCATTAAAATAATATCATTTACATATATAAGAAGATCAATGAAAGAAATATTTATTTTTTAGTGAATAAAGTACCATCATATTTAAATTGAACAAAACCAATAAATATTAAAAAGTTGGTAAGTTTTCTAAACCATTATCAACTAACTTGTTTTTAAACATACAATAATTTGGTCAAGCGACGTACTTATTAGCTTTGGTAGAAGTTATACCTTGAGGTAAGTTCATATATATACTTCTTCATTCAAATCTTTGGCAAAAAAAACATTATCCACATCCAATTGTTTAACCAATTGTTTAAGATGCTAGTGTTTTACAATAAAAATGGTGATAAGAAATAGACAATAGTGAGTTTAACAACTGGTGAATATGTAACTGATGGCCTCTAATTGAGTGTAACATTTGGCTACAATATGTATTTTATATCTCTCAACATCTTCATTGGATTTTTATTTTATCTTATACATCCAATAGTTGATTTTTCTAGAGGCAAATAAGTTAAATACCAAGTATTATTCTTCTGCATAGCTTCAATTTTAGTTCTGATAAACTTAATCCATTCAGGTGATTGGGCTGCTTCTTCATAGGATTGGAGCTTAGAACAAGTGGAAATGGAAAAAGTATATTTCAGATGATTAATAGACAAATTTTAATAAGATAAAACATAGTTAAATGAATATTTTATTTGCCTATGACTAATTCATGAGTTGATGATGTCTTGTAAAAAAAAATTGGAGCTTTTGTGTGGTATAATGTATCTTAAAAACATGTATTTTGTTTTTTACTATTCCCACTTTGGAGACATTTTGCATCCAACTTTTCATTATTTCTTTGTAGACTTCCAGCAACTTAATCTCATAATTTTTGTCAAAAGTATAATCATGCAAATCATTGAAAATATCTTCTTCTAATATATATGTTCACAAAAAATCACAATCGGAAGACAAAAAAAAATCTCTGTCGTGTGCATATCTATCACAATATTTTGTTTCAATTTTAAAACCAAGAAAATTAACTATTTAGATTTTTTCCTTTCTCGCACTCGTGTAGAAATAAGAAGAAACTATGGGATTCTAAAAGAAGGCAATTACTTTTTGCACCCAATTATTGCTTCCTGCACCAACGAACTTTTTAAAATCCTATTATGTTCTTATCTTCTTTATTTTGAAAAATGGTGTAGGATGCAAAGAAACTTGTTTTTTTCTCTTTGGTGGTGGTTTGAGCTGCATAGGAGATGGTTTTAGTGTGGTGGTGGACGGGCCGTTTGCACTGTAAGGTCTGCAGATTGACATTATTGTCAGATAAGAAGATATTTAAGTTGGTTTTTCTCATTTTGTTCGATTTGAGGTGGTCATGGATACCGATATCCGGAAGCCTGATTTTAACCTTACGGATACAAGCGTCCAGAAGTCATTGTTAAACACTCCGGATATAAACATCCGTAAGCAATTAACATTTGCAGTTGAAGCTCCTGGACGCCTATGTCCGTAGTAGAGAAATGCGCTACAGATATCATTATCTGGAATTGGGTATTATTCTCGGATGTACTTATCCAAAATTGGGTATTGAATTATGGATGTACATATCCGAAATAGTTAATTGTGTTCTGGATGTAGGCATCTGGAAGTATATTTTTTGACTTATAGATTTCTATATCCGGAAACTAAGTGATATTTTTTTTCAGCATTCTTAATGGATACAGTTGGCTCAGAGGAGATATGCAAATGGAAGAATGGCAAGACGACACTGCCCGCTGCGTTCAGTGCAAAAACGAAGGTGGCGGTGGCAATGGCGACTGCTGCGCGAGCACAAATGTGGTGGTGGCAGTTGCTGCGCGAAACCAAAGGGGTGTTATGATTGGGTGCAGATCTCCCTTAACCTAATTTCAATTTTATTAAGGACATTTTCGTATTTTTGCAAATTTCATTGAGGGTATTTTCGTATTTTCACAAACATGATTGGGTGTCAATTCAAATTGATTCGGTGCAAGGAGAATCAACCTAAAAGAAAGGGCCTATAAAACGCACACTAAAGCCCAAACTGTTACAACCTAACAGATTTCTAATTACAGCCCCATTCATATTAGTCTAGGCTCCAAAATAAGACAACACATATTTTTATTAGTCATAGCTCCACTTTATAGAGAATTTTATTTTTCTACTCCATACTTTCTCCTATAGCTATAAAGCATACACTAAAGCCCAAACTGTTACAGTCTAACAGAATTCTAATTGCAGCCCCTTCTTCCTAAAATAAGACAAGACCTATTTTTAATAGTACTAAGGCTGCTTCTTCCTACACCTCCACACGTTCTTATGGCACTTTCATACTTTATGTGAAAATACATTTATATCCTGTAGTAAAAAAATACCGCAACACATTTTTTAAAAAAATACTTTCCGGATTACATAATCTATAAGTTATTCCTGAATTCAGAAAAGGTTTCCCAATAATGTAATATGGAATGTATTTTTTTTTTAAATTCAGGAAAAGCTTATAGATTATGTAATTCGGAATGTATTTTTTCAAAAAAATACTTTTGGATTCTACCAATCTAGAAAAGGTTCCCAGATCATAAATTGACTTCCAGATTATGTAATTCATAATATATTTTTTAAACACATTCTGAAATACATAATCTGAAATATAATTTTTCATTATGGGCGGGCTAATCTAGAACTGTTCTGGTACGCCAATATAGTTTCACATCGTTTAGGAGTCGAAACCAAAATTAATTTATATGTTCATTCCTTTTTCAACCCGCCGAAACGTCTTTTAAGAAAAAAATTATAACAGAGTTCCAAGTTTCAAAGCAAACAATACCTACAAGAACATTCGAAGGTTCGAAGGTGCAAGAAGAATCAGCCTAGTCATAATTCCACTTTTTTGGACATTTTATTTCTATACTCCATACTTTCTTAGATGTTTCTTTCTGGACCCGTCAAAGTTCTTCCTGCACCCCATTCAAAAAAATTTTAACATGTGACTAAAAATAAAGTGTTATATAATATAAGAAAACCATGTCTCCCTATCATATGAGTTTTCAGCTTTAAAATTCTAAAATAAAATTGTATTTCAAATATCAAATAACAAACATAAAATTTATTTTTTCAATCAAAGAAACATATTGTTATACGGAAGAGAAAGATTGTTCCAAACGATCATACCATATTAGCCATTGAGAAAGAGAAAACTCATGTAAAAATTATTCAATTTTTAAAAACAACACACTTGAAAAAAAAAGTTTCAAAAAATAATATTTACAAGATATTTGAGCTGAGAAAAAAAAAACTAATTGTTCCGATACGTCTGATAGCTTCAAATCCTTTAAGAATCGATGGTAAAAATACTTTAAATATATTTTTTCGTCTTTAATTTTTTTAGACGTATTTGAATAACAAAATCATAAAGAAATTCTAAATTTTGAAAAAAAAATTTGATGTAGTAATTGACCATAATAATATTATCTAAACAAATTTAAGATCAAATAATAAACTCTTACTAATAAATACATGATTAAAAAAATATATATAATTATTTTATTGATAAATCAAATATTTAGTAAATATTTTTTAAAATTTAAGACGTAGCAAAGCATTTGAATCCATATTTCCTGCATTCATTATCTGGTTTAACATATCTGTTCTTCAATTTTAAGGTGTTTAACAACTTCATTAATAGGTGTAGTTTCTAAAAAAATCTGTTATGTTTTTTCTATATTTTTTTAACAACGAGAGCTGCCAAAAAAATGAAAATTTAAATGAATCATAGAACTGAATAACTTAGAAAATGGCTTTTGAAATCGGATTAATCCAACTACTTAATATTTGTTACGTAAATTAACTATATATAAATTTAACACAAAAATTAACTATTCATTTATTTATTCATTATTGAAATAAATTATATATATTCTTAACAAAAACAGCCAAAGACATTTATGTCATTTGTAAGATAATACAATTTAAGAAAAAAAATAATTATATCACTCATATCTATTATTAATTCACATACTACTTTTCACTTATTCACTCAATCTAAATAATCTTACTTTTTTTTCTCTTTTCGATCCAAAATATTAATACATTTTAAGCAAATTAATATATTTATTGTTATTATTAAAATTTGAATGTGACGTGTGAATCTTGAGATTGTCTCATCTAACACTTTGTTTTTTAACAAATTTAAAAAATTTAATGACTCCCTTCAAAGTTAATTATATATTAAAGTTGACTTTTTTTAATAAATATACATGTAATTACTAAAAATTAAATACGTATTCAATTACAAAAATAATAATTAAAAAAAAAACTATATATAACCGTTAACCTACTCCACCTATTCTATTTCCCTATCATATCTTTTATTTTATTTCTCTTTTTATTTATCTCTTTCTCTTTCTACATGTTATTTTAATACTACAATTTATATCATTTCCTCCCAAATTTTATTACAAAAAGTTACGGAGAGTGACGTTAAACTATTTTTATATTAATCTTAATAGATTTATTTGTGTTTTATTATTTTTTATTTATTTTGAATTACATATTGTTTTATTTGTTTTGTTTTTATTCTCTTATTATTTAATTTATTATTGTAATACTAATACATTGAATTTTTTTTCTCTATTTATATATTTTTTATTTAATTTATATGTTTTTTATATTTGTATAATCTAAAATATTTTCAGTTTTATACTGGTAATCTTTATTAACTTATATTTATGTCATTTAATTTATTTTTAATTACATCTTCTTTATTAATTGATATTTATATTATTTAATTTATTTATAGTTGCACACTCACTTTTTTCATTAATTTATATTTATGTTATTTAATTTATTTAATTTATATTTATATTATCTAATTTGTTTTCAGTTAGATACCAGTCTATTTGTTAGTCTATATTTATAATATTTAATTTTAGTTCAGAGGTCATCTTATTATATAATGTTCTTATTATTTATTAATAATATATTATCTTTTCTTTTTCAATTTATTATATTTATGTTATTTTATTTTCTTATTATATTCTGTCTTATCATCCTTCTATAATTCAAATAAATATATTAAATAATAATAATAAAAATAACACAAAAGTAAATAATGTTTTTATCAGTAAACATGGATAAAAGAAAATTATTTATATGTTTATTATTATTTTATAATTTTTCAAGTATTCTTTTTATATTAGGAGAGATGACATGTTTAAATTTGTGGTTAAGACAAATATGTCATATCTTAATAGTTATTATATTATGTGATTTTCGAAAATGTGAAAGAGTATCTTACTTGAGGAAGAGTTATGGGGTCTAAGGAAGTCACACTAGGAGTATATTAAGATAATTCAGAGTAACACCCTCAACTAGGATATTCACATGTCAAACTTGAACTATTCTATACATGCTCAATATCAATAAAGTTAGGTAGAATATATATATATATATATATATATATATATATATATATATGTGTGTGTGTGTGTGTGTGTATTACCAATATTTTTATTGAGAAATACACAATTACTTAATCATTTTCTATAAAAAAAAAAATTATGTTCGTAATTGATCATCAAAAGTGGGATATGAATTCACATCTTTGATAAAGTGATATTGAGTCTTATAGTTATAGGTCAAATCTCAAACCACATTATCGATATTATATGTTAAATTTATTAAAATTGATATTTAAGGCTTATAAAGTGTTTCATCTTATACTCTTGCTCAGAAGTGGACGCGCTTAGGTGAAAGTATCGTCCAAGTCACTTCCAGTGAGTACTTTATTTGATACTCTTACTTAGCAAAACTACTTTTGCATTAGCGACACTATAGTTTGATGTCCTTATTTGACTAATTTTTGTTGTCTATCTAAATGTACATGTTATAATAAAAGCTATGAAAAATATGTAAAGTTTATTAGAAATTCAAGCGAGTCTAAGTCTCACGTTTAGTAGTAATGAGAAAGTTGAACACTATATAAAAAAAAATACCTACAAACTTATTATTTTAAGGTTTTGAATTGAAGATGGTTTTAATTCCTTAGGTAGATTTGACTCAAGTCTCATTTGGTACTGTATCTTTCGAACAAATCTCCATTCGAAAAACCTATCCATGTTATCAAAGTTGATAGTTCCTCAATGTTTATGTAGGTTTTGCATGTCTCATTTAGTATAGAATCTCTCCCTAATAAACCCTCCATATTAGGGGTGGCAAAGGTGGGGCGCGTTGTGCGGGTCGGCCCGCGGTGACGTTTTCAACCCGCTGACCCGCATTACCTTGCCCCGCATAACCTGTGGGCCAGCAGTGGGGCAGGGCGGGCTGACCCGCTATCCCGCAAAAAAAAATAAAAAAAATTAATTGACTTGATCGCAATGGTAGTGGAGGAGTGACAACTTTGAGTGAATGAAAATTAGGTTTTGACTCAAGATACAACGCAGTTATGGTTATGTTGTTCCAAAAAAAGCACACAACACACAACGCACTCTTCTTTGCAGCGCCGCCACTTGCTCCGCTTGCGACTCTGCGTGGCCTCGCCTGCAACTGTCGCGCGCTACTGTTGCTCCGTTGCTGCACACCGCTACTGCCTCCACTCCTCCTCTACGTTCCAAAAAACAAAAAACAAAAACGGAACGTCTCGCAAGCCCACGGGCCAACCCGCATGCGGGACGGGTTATGAAAACCAGCCCACATTTTGTATGCGAGACGGGTCAACCCAATCCGCATTTTACGGGCCTAAGTGGGACGGGTCAACCTACTTTGCCACCCCTACTTCATATAGCCATCAAATTTAAATGAATCATAGAAATGAAGAACTTATAAAAGGGATTTTAATTGAAAATTAAGGTCGATGATAAACTAACTATTAGTGTTTCATCCTAACTTTTATCTTTCTATTGAGGTTTCGAAAGTTATTGATCATAAGCATTACTATTTAGAAAAATAAAGAAAAAAATTAATTTATCAATAAAAAAAAACAACACTTTAAACAAACAAAATGAGACACCTAAGTGATTAAATTGTTAATCACCGGTTAAAAAAAAATATTTGTTTCAATATCACATGTGAGTTAAGATCATCTAGATGTTCTTTAATAATAATTTAACTATTAACTTTTAAAATGGTTCAATGTATTTTGAGCAACTAATATTTTTTTTTTCATAAAAACTCTTATATTAGACATCATCATAAAACTTGACATCTAGACTAGGTTAACACTTCAAATAACAACAATCATCTGTCATCACATAAAAAAATATTATTAAAAAAAAAAATAAATAAAAATATGAAGAGACTAGACCAAAACCTGTATATCAACAAAAACGGTATATAGGTAATCTATATCTATTAATAAACAATTCTAAGAAAAGACTAGATGAAAGTCTATTATCGTACCAATAAAATACTCTCTATAAGTTAATAAACTTAAAATCACATACATTTTCTTAACGAAAAATGTGAAAAATTCTAATATTATTATTATGATTAACTAGACGGACGCATGAATGTTGTGATGGGAGAAATGCGTGAACCTAAAAGTGAAATTGAGAAATCTGAACTTAAAAGAAAAGCATAAAAAATGAAAATGGGTCACTATAGTTGGTTCACATATAGGTCTAGGTCCATTTTATATAATCCTATGCACTAATACACCTCTTCTGAAGTGAATGGAATCTTCACTTCAAATACACCTACACATCTAAATTCAAATCTAAACCTATGAACAAAAATATTGTGTGAATAGACTTCCAAAGTGGGAGCAATTATTGTCCTGCCAAATCATTCTGTTAGTCTCTACAACTCAGGGCTCAAACTCACCCAATAACCACAAAATTTCAAAATTAGTACTTTATCATTCATTCTTTCTCATGACTTGACTATCACCACCAACAACCATTACAAAACTGACTTTACTGCAACTTGGATCATGGATATCCAATAACTTTGAAAATTATTTATTCACTTTTTTTATATATAACTTCTTATGTATCTTATCGATTTCTTCGTGTTAAAGATATAAAACTCTTTTAATGCTTTTAACACATATCAGATCTCTTAACTTTATAATAATGTTGACTAATAAGAATGACAACTTCTCATATAGTTTGTATTTGATAGTATAATGTGTAAACATGTTAGAAATAAGTTTGTGGCATGAAAATGGTGATCAATTTCATTACTACTATTCTGGACAAAGAGTTGTGTGGTGATCAATTTCATTATTACTGTTTCGGTCATGATTACTGTTTTGGTAAATAGTTGTGTATAAAGTAACACTCTCTCATTGTGCTATGATTTTTAGTTTTGAAAGAAAATTTCTCTTTTTTTTTTCTTTTTAATGTTCTCTTTTCACAATAAGTAGTTTAAAAAACAATCTCAATCATATTACATCATTTGACCTAAATGTTTTTAAGATATAATGGATCTATAATTTATATGAAATCACGATTATAACTTAGCATGTAAATCGTTTAAAAAACTATCACAATCATATCATATCACTTAATCCAATTGTTCAATATTTAGGATTATCCTAAATCTTAAATTTTAAACCCTAAATTCTAAATCTTAATTCTTAAATTTTAAACCCTAAACCCTAACCTATAACTTCTAAGCTGTAAACTCTAAATTTTAATCTCTAAATCCTAAACCTTAAATCATAAACATATAGTCGTCTAACCTTGAACGGAGAAGGTGAAGAAACTTAACGAAATACTCGACCTTGTCACATGAGACCCAGAAAGAAACAATTGTAGATGAAGAAACTTAACGAAATACTCGACGTTGTCGTCTGAGACCCAGAAAGGAACAATTGGCACACAAAAATTTATTGACATTTTCTTTCCTAAGCTACCCTACCCATGTACAGGAAAATGAAGGAGAGTTTGAATTGTGAGTCAGAAAATGAGGAAAGAAAGTTGTAATGGAGCAATCCTCAAATAGAGGCCCTAATACGACTATGAACAGAATGGGAACTTGTTCAACAAGCACAAGCCGAAGCATGATTGCAAAGAATGATATTATTGAGTGAAATGTGGTGTTTTTCTTTTCTTTATTTCTTTTTATGTCACTAGTGTTTTTGTAACTCCCATAGTTTGGGACTAGGAAGGACGTTTGAGAAAAGCGAAAGCAGGTCCCACATCGAAAGTTGTAAACGTCAGTTCTAAGGCATTGTTGATGAGGTTCAGATTTTGACACCATTCTGCTTCCTACCTTTCTTTATTATTATGCGGCTCACAAAATCAACTTGCTATCATCAAACGTGGAAGCTGTTTTGGCATAAGTCACTTAACGGGACATGCAAATGGAAACTTCTGAGTTTTTTCTTCTGCTATTGCCATTTCAACTCAACACTCACAAACTTCTCCCTCTTTTTCCTTATCACTCTAAAACCACCCAAGACAAAACTCCTCTTCTTTTCTTACGTTTCGGACTCATCATCATTGGCCCGACCGAATGTAATCAAGGTTCACGTCTGTTGGGCTGACCGATAGCTCAAGTCCAATTACGTTAAACCAAAGTTAGCAAAATTAATATGTGATTATTAGGAGTTAGGTAATGTAGTCCTAAACACGGTCCAATCCTTTAACCTGACCCAATAAGAAAAGTTCACCAAAGGTAATATAAAATAGCACATATTTCAATAATCAGGTACGTCATTATCTAGAGTATTATAACAACCGAGTGCCGAACCATTTTGCTGACTTGAGCGTTGGATTGCCTTCTGTAAGTACCCTCAAGTTTGGATTACGAGAAGACCGAAGGAAGGAAGCTTGTAGACTGCATGACCGACTAATAGAAGAAATACTCTTAATATTCTTCAGGTCTCAATCCTCACATGATTATCTGATTATATGAGATAGATTATCTGATTAAAAAATAAATAAAAGAAGTGAATTTTTTTAATTACTTTCATGTTATTTATGTAATTTTTAAATAGTATATACACTTTTATAGAAATGAAATTATGGTTTAAGAGTTTAAATAAGCTTGAGGTTCTTAATAAATTCTGTAATGTGAATATGTGTTTTTCTTATATTCTTTTTAAAAAAAGTCATGCCTGTTTCCACTTCTTTCTAGTCTTTCAAACAGAATGTCATAACAAATTTCAAAAAATATTTTTCGTATTTCTGTTTTGTTTCATTATATTTTTCACGTTTCAAACAAGCATAAAGTAAATTTTGGATGGATATATATGTGATGATTATATTCTGTAGTTGAGATTTATAAATCACTTTATCTTTAAATGTTCAAAAATTATTTTGACAATGATTTCTATTATTTCAAGAATAATTTGAGTTTAAATTATAAAGTTTAGAAAGTAATTAGTTAATAAATTATGAAAAAAATAATTATAAAAAAAATCACTTTCATAATCGATATTGGATATCAAAAAAATTGAATGGTATAATTATTATTGCATGCAATCAGAATAACATGAGATTGAAAGATTAAGTATTCTATAACATTAACTACATTCAACAAATAATAAAATAGTAGTTGATTTTAGGGAAACTCAAGTTAAAAAATAAAATTTCAAGCAATTTGAAGCTGAAAATATATAAAAGAATCTATAAGTGAGTTTTTTTTTACCTCTATTATTGTTCTCGTATTATTTTTTGTTACTTTACTTGTTTGGAAAAAGTTTATTTATTTATTTGTATATTCAAATTATAATCGTTGTGATAAATAGTTAATATGCAAAATAACAAAACAAAACTTTATTTTTCAATAAAAATACTTTTGATAAAGCATGTTCAAATATTTTTCAAATTTTCACTTTTTCTTTTCTTGTTCTTCATAATCATATGTCGTAATCATATTTGCATGTTGACTGATATATTGACTTGGTTCAATGAATATAAAATAAGTAAATACAAATATAACAATATACCATTCATATTATAAGAACATTTATGACAATTTTGCTTCAATAAATTCTAAAACATAAATCTTCTACGAGTAAACAAGTGTAATAAAATTATGGTTTTTGTTATTTATTTCCTGTTCTTTTATTTTATTTATTTATCATGAAATAATTAAATATAATTAACTTAAACGAATTCTCAAGTGACTCTTGATCAAATAAATTTTAAGCTTAACTTTATTTTATAAAACTAATTTATAGGATGATATTATATTATATAAAACTAAAAATAATTAATCACCATATTAACTAAATTAGATATTATTTTAAAAACTAAAAAAGTATTAGTATCTAAAATGATTTATATTATTAATATAAATTTATAAAATGGTTTTCAGATTAGTATCTAACATATCTATTAAGATTTTAGCTATTAATATTTTAAATTAGTCTCTAAAAAGACCAATAGAGACTAATTTAAAATATAAGATAAAAAATAACTAAAATCTTGGTACTTAATGATTAAATACCAATTTATAAATTATTTTCAAACTTTTTTGGGTTACTTTTAAGTCACATTCTGAGTTTTTTTTGTCTAGATCCATTGGTTTATATGAAATTTGTTAAGTGATGCAATTTTGTCGAATAGTTCTATAGTTGGTGTTGTGATGGTTGTCAGGATCGGAACTGTATAAAAGGTTGGATCACCTCTAAAGTGGTTAATATTTAATTTATTGTTTATTACGAATAAAAAAAAACTATTTTAAATACTGATATTTTTTTAATTTATAAATTATTCTCTATTTTAGTCAAATAATAATTAATTAATTTGTTCTTTAAAAATATTTTTTATTTAAAGATTTTTTTTTAGTTTGTAAACATTGCACTTAACAAGATTAAGAAGCATTTAAAATATGGTTGTTTGAAGATATAGATGATGAAAATTGTAATAATGAATTATGGTTTCTCACATTTTGTTCCCTCCTTTTGTATAAAATGAAGAGGATGTTGAAGCCATTGATGATGAAGTTTCGAAAATGAAAAGTCAAAATGTTTATGATTTGATCTTCACAATATTCAAAGGTGATGATGAGTACACAGAAAATATTGTATGAAAACAACTTGGCTAAGCATATATAATCACATCACTTTCAGTTGTAGAACAACCACCATTCACACACTATCAACACCTTCTCGAAAACTAGGGTTTTCAACGTTAACCATGAATCAATTAAAAAACCTTTTTCTAATTCGATTCATACCCATTTACACTTTCAATCAAATTAATCATTAGTCTCATCATTAACTTTTCATCATTTTTCCAAAATAATGTACGGATAAAAGATCATTCAGGATTTGAATCTTACTACATTTAGACATTTTCTTTTCAACTCAATAAATCAAAATTATTACTTTCATAATTTATGCTTTTAAATATATTTATATTTTAATAAAAAATTATTTTTCTTTTCTATTATAATTTTGAGGCATAATTACACTAAATAGAAATCGATTTTAGAGATAAAAATAATTAGTTACGTGACTGAATTATATATATTTTAGAGACTAAAATAATTATTGATTTCTAAATTAGATTATAATATTAATAAATAATTTTTAAATTGGTATTTATTTAGCTATCCAGGTTTTAACTACCAATTATTTAGATTCTAAATTTAGTAGCAAAAATCTTGGTTGCTAATTAGATACCAATTTATAAACTATTTATCAATATTTATAAACTATGAAAATTACACTCCATTTAATTCTAAATTATCTTAAACATATAAGATATCATTAGTTTCTACACTACAAACAAATCATGAAATATAAATCAATTTTTAAAAACCAAAATAATTAATTGTAATAGTAACTAAATTAGAGACCATTTTAGAAACTAAAAAAATTGTTTTTAAATTAGTTTGTATTATTGTTAAATAGCTTCTAAATAATTAGCAACCAAGGTTTTTGTTACCAAATTTAGAAACTAAATAATTGGTAGTTAAAACTTTGGTGGCTAATTAGATACCAATTTAGAAACTATTTAACAATAATAGAAACTAATTTAGAAACCAACTTTTTTGTTAGTTTCTAAAATGTTCTCTAATTTAGTTACTATTGCAACTAGTTATTTTTATCTATAAAAATTTATTTTTATTTCATGATTTTCTTGTTGTAGTGCTATATATTATTGACTTAGATATCTTTAATGTATAGTTGATTTTAAATTAAAACTTTTTTTGTTTAAATCTCTTTTATTATTTTTATGAGTGTTGGTAAATATTAAATATAGATAAAAAATTTAGATTTTAAATGATAAAGATAAATAATAGAGAATACTCTTATATATAATATATTTAAAAAATTGTGAATATCTAAAATTATAATAATAACACTGATTTCATGTGTCACTAAGAAATTTCTTAAATTTATTTTAAAATTGGTGTTTTTATTTACCATATTTTTTAAAGGAGATTCTTATTAATTGTATTCCAAAAATAAAATAAATTTGAATGAATTGTATTACTCGTAAAATTATTTTTTTAAGATAATAATAGTTAGCATTCGTTAAAGAATAGTTTGTTTTAAGATAATTGCATCTGTTTAACTACTATAACTTTAAAGGTAAATTATGACAAACCTTCAATATATACACACCCAAAAATCCTAAAATTGACCTAAAATATGAGTTTGATGTGCATTTGATTTCACATTATAATCAGTTATTTTTTATGAAAAAAAGCTATTAAAAATAGCATTATGATATTTATTTAAAAATTAAAAAAAAGTACTATTATGTTTACAATATAATATTTTATCAAAAATAAATAATAATTAAATAATAGCATTCAGACTCTAAATAAAAATAATTAAAACTATCTTGAAGTACACATCTAAGGACTTAGCAACCATTACAAGAAAATCATTAAATAGAAATCAATTTAGAGATAAAAAGTTAGTTTGTATATTGAATAAATTGGTCTAAAAAATTATTAATATATAAAATAGTTTCTATTATTAATAAAATTTATAAAATAATTTTTAAATTGATATCTAAATTAACTATCAAGGTTGCAGCTGTTAATATTTTAGATTCTAAATTAGTCTCTAAAAGATTAATAGAAACTAATTTAGAATATAAAAAACAATTAGTAACTAAAATCTTTGTAACTAATATGATTAGATACCAATTTAAAAACTATTTTATAATTTCTTTTTAATAATAAAAATTATATTAGATACGAATAACTTTTTAGTTTATAAAATGGTGTCTAATTTAGTTAATATAATAACTAATTATTTTGATCTTTATAATTAATTTTTATTTCATGATTTTTTTAAGTGAAAATAAACAGAAATAAATATTTTATTTATAAATTTAAACCAAAACCTCTTTATTAAATAATAATTTGAATGAAAATTTTATTAGATACTTAAAAACAAAAATAGATCTTGAAAATCTGAAAAATATGTATACATCAAATTATATATTCAAAATAATTTATAACGTGTTATGTATGAAAAATAAACACTTATCTTTTAAAGAAAGATAATAAAATATAAGTTAATAAAAAAATATAATTGGTCTGATTTATTGCTCTTATGCTCTTTGTTCTACTTTATCTGCTTTACTATTATATATGTTTTGTGATACTTAACTTTGTTCCTCATTTTCTCTTATTTACGTAAAGGATATTCCACTTAGGGGCTGTTATGTTGAAATAGTATTTTAAGCTACTCAAATACTTTTAATATTTTAAGCTAAAAAAAAAATTGATTCAAAAACAAAGAACAAAATTAAAGGATGACCCAACTTGAAGAAGTATGATTCGGTATCTTAACTTTTTTTTTAACTTAAAACATTTGTGTTGAAAATTCTTTATTAAAAATATCAATTAAAGATAAAGTCAAATTAATATATATATATATAAATAAATAAATAAGTGAGTGTAAATCTAATACAAGTTAATTATATAAAGTTAGATTTATCGTGTTATCTATTGAAAAATTGTTATTAGTGTTATCCATACACTATAAGAAAATCATGAAATAGAAACCAATTTTAAAAACAAAAAAATAATTAGTTGCTATAGTGAATAAATTAGAGAAGGACTAAATAAATTTTTGATTTCTAAATTAGTTTATATTATTGTTAAATGGTTTCTAAATTGGTATCTAATTAGCAACTTAGGTTTTTCTACCAAATTTAGAAACTAATTTATAAACCATTTTTTTTTTTAGTTTCTAAAATAGTCTCTATGTTAATTATTATTGCATCTAATTATTTTGGTTTCTAAAAATTTACTTTTATTTGATGATTTTCTTATAGCGATAAAATCTAGTTCATGTCGTATTATCTTAATAAAAAAATTAGAATTTATTTTTCACATTTTGTAATCAATTAACCTATCTTTAATTAATTAAAATTATTTTCATAGGATTTTTTTCAAGATAAACTTAACTACCCTCTGACACTTTACTTCTTTGTGTTTTCTCGGTTAAAATGTGTCACTTAATATTCTTCCTTATCTTTCGAATCTACGGTTTGACTTAAGTATTTTGATGATAAAGTGAATCAATTTTATTTAAGTAATTATCTCTCTAAAAACCATTTTACTTACCTATTAACTAATTCATCTATTTATACAGCAAATTATTGAACCTTAATATTTTTATTAAATTTTTATTATTTTTATTTAATGAGTTTATTCTTTATATTTTGGGCCATAATTCACGTATTATTAATTACATATGAAATTTTATACTTTCATATACAATGAGAATTTTATTAATTGAATCAGCCACAAAATCGATAAATCTTCATTTTAACGATTTTTCGAAATTTTGACTATTATTTTTGATTGACTATATGTACCTGCATGATGATGAGGCGGCATGAGTAATATTGATCCACTTAATATACATTTTGTTGTCGTGCTAATAGTTTTTGAATTCTTTAAAACTCTTCCTCTCTCGCGTGCGTTCCGCTGGTCGGCGGGGTACCTGCCATTGTACTATGACGTTCAAGTCAGTGCTAGTGATTAGTTTGAACTCTTAGGATATGAAAATGTACATTTTCCTCTATTTCAGAAGTCCCTTTTATAGATTGACTTGGGTCTTCAAACTCGCATGGGATAGATAACCGGTTGCCAAGATATGTGTAGTAGTCTTTAGGTAGTGTGTAGTGGTTTTTTGATATTACGGAATTGCGTTTCAAAGTGTCTTCGACTCATTCAACGTTAATTGTAACTGCATTCTTACTACATATTTATTATACTATATTATTAATTTTTTTTTTTATCGTCCGGATTCGACTGATACACTATACATAAAAAAAATAAAAATTAGTTACGTAATGTAATTGATTATCCTCATTTAAAAGTAAATTAGAATGAGAAGTTATAAAACGTGTAACTCGTTGTAATGCATTATGTAACCAATTAAAACTAAGATTAATTGATGTGACAACCTCAAAACAACATCGTACCACAAAATCATTTGAGTAAAAACAAAGGAAAAAAAAAAGAAGGCATATCAAGGATGAAAGAGTTATAAAAGAAAGTTACATTTGTAATTGGCCACTTATTTCGTGTAATTTGTTAAAGTATTCAATTTTATTTATTAAAAAAAAAAACTCTGCAATTGATATATGTTGGTTATTTATAGTATCTTTAAATTATTTTATATTTTCTTAAATTACTAATTATATAATCACCATAAGTAAAATAGTTTTTAAGATATATAATTTTTTGTTCAAATTAAAAAGATAGACTATAAAAAATAATAAATTAATTTCTAAATAAAAGTGTCGATATAAATTAGACGTCATTAAAATCGGCTAAGCCGATTTTAAAGATAAAAATAATATTTTTTATTAGGTTAAAAAATATAAAGTTAAAACTTATTTTTTTTATTAATTTGTGTCATCTTAATCGACATAATTTAAAAAAAATCAAAATGAAAAAGTAGAATTAGCTTAGTTAAATATAAGTTAAAACTAGAATAAAAAAATTAATAAAATTAAATAAGTTGGAGTCGGTGTCTGTTTAACTGATTTTAGTATTATTTAATTATAATATTCATATTTATTTAAGTTAATGTTGATTTAGTTAAAATTATTATATTTATTAATATTTATTTAAATTATCGTGATTTGAATTTCTTCATAAATTTAAAATTCATAAGAAAATTATTAATAAAATTTAAATTCATGATAAAAATTAATTAAAGCTTTTAAAAAAATCAGTAAATTTTGCAATAAATTCCTAACAAATTTTCTAAAGTAATTAATTACCATATAAGTGAATTACTTACTAAGAAAAATTCTCATAAAATATGAAAAATTATTTTAATAATGCAATACAAGAATTCCCTATGACTTTTTATGCTTGATTATACACATGTATAAATAATTAGTTTAATAAAATTTTGAAATGATTTTATATCGGACGTGTTCCAAATATTGAGAGAAGAAATTAAATTCTAAAGTTGTGCATGCTTTGAGATGGTCACACGTAGACTTTGCCTTTTTCTTTACAACAGGTTTCTGACTTTGATTATGTTTACAATATTTCTATTTCTAATTGGTAGAATATGAGGTTTCTGACTTTGATTATCTTTACAATATTTCTATTTCTAATTGGTAGAGTATGAACTTCAGACACTTCTTTTAAATGACGTGTTAGTGTCAGATATTTATATTGGACACCGACTCTCGTATAACACTTGTAGGACACGAATATGTAAAGTGTCCAATTCAAAAAGTATTTGTTGGATTTCTGACAATTTTATTACAGTTCTAACACAATTTTAAAAATAAAAAATAAATTATTTTTTAAAAAATTTAAATTTATTGTATAAATTTTTATCATGATTATAAAAATAAAAAACAAATTCTTTTGAACCAGTCATAGAAAACATCTCCAAAAAATATTTTGGAACATACTTGTGCACGTAAATCTTTATTGTCAATTTATATAATTCATAATTATATAATATATAGATTCATTTCTTCGTATTCCATATTTTAGATATTATACGTATCTTCGTGTCCATATCGTATCAGTGTCCGTATTAGTGTGTATGTTACAAAATGCTTTTTTTTTTCTTTTGATATTTATTATTTGGAATAATTAACATTCTTCCAAGCAATAAAAAAAATACACTATGCCAACATTGAACATATACCCATTATGGGAGCATTCCTCTAACCAATATCTTAAGTTATGAATAAATTTTTACCACTGTTGTTAATGATATTATAAGTTATCTTCTACCATACAAAAAGAAATTGTCATTACCAATGGCAATGGAAGATGTCAACGCCATTATACTTTGGAATTTTATAATTGAAGACAATATTAGTCCAAGTCCAAGGTGATTGGGTTCTTCAGATACCAATGTTTTGTTTTGGTGTATACACTTTCAATACTCTCTCATTCTCATCATTTTCTATAATATCAAACCCCACTTATCATCTTCTTTTAAACCTGTTCATTCAAAAGGGTTTATTATATTTTGATATCTTCAAGTGTCCAAATTTTGTAAACTTAACAAAAATTATTCTCATATTATAAATCTTATTACTTCATGACCTCTTTATTTTGATGTCAAAATCTTATTTTGTGTGGACTTTTCTATAATGGGTAACCAACTTTACTCAACTAATATATTAATTATGTGAGTTTTAACACAAGAATTGACCCTTTTTTTCTATGTGAACAAAAAAATATTAATGTTCCAAAGTGAAACTATAATATTTCAGTATTTCATACGTATATAAGAATTGTAGGGTGATGGACCGAATCCGATGTTACGGTAAATAGGTTGTTTTTTCGATTTATATATCTAGATACAATGTTATAATATTACAAGTTAATGAATATCGATTAATTAGTATTAATCACTCAATTAGGACAAAATCCTGACTAAATTCAGAGATGTCAGGATTGATTTTCTTAATATATACCAAAGCATGCAATACAAAAAGATATCTCTTACAAATTGGTTAAGGATACACTCATTCTTGATATTTTGTCATGGACTTAAGATCGCAGAGTCTTTTATCTGCAAAAAAAATTTAAAAGGATATCTCTTACACACTGGTTAAGGATACACTTATTTTTTATCGTTTTGAATGTTTTGGATGTAAGATCTTACAAACTGGTTAAGGATACACTTATTCTTGATCATTGTGTTCTGGACGTAACATTGCAGAATCCTTTATGAATAAAAAGAATTAAAAGGATATCTGTTACACACTGGTTAAAGATACACTATTTTTGACCGTTTTGAATGTACAAACAAAAATTAACCCTGGGAATTGATTTATATTTATTATGGATTTAAAAGAAAGATTGAGGGTAAAAGTTAGGGTGAGTGCATTAGCAACTTCCACACCATGATGTGTTGAGTCCGAAAACGCGTTGGCGTGGAGCACGGATTGTTGGACTAGATTCAAATGCAAAACATTGTTTCAACACGAGTCCATCGTGCATCTTAGTCGAAAGCAGAAACAACAATAAATGGGGTTTAAAAAGAAATTAATCACAAAACCGCAAAAATAAAACCTATATAAACCGACTCCCGCTATAATTCTTCAGGTGTTACAAAACAAAAAAAACAGAAACACTGTACGCTCTTTCTCTCTCTCTCTCTCTCTCTCTCTCTGAACGCAACCGAACAGATTTAACGGCATGATGGATTCTCCCTCTCGCTCCTCCGTCATCATCGTCGGTGCCGGCATCTCCGGTGAGTTCCTTCCGCCTCATTATTCTTCGCTCACGGACTCCGTTTCTGAACGGAATGTTCTGGAATCTCATTGTGTTTGCTTTGATTTCAAGGTATCGCTGCGGCGAAGGTGCTGGCGGAGAACGGCGTCGAGGACGTGGTGATTCTGGAGGCGTCGGATCGAGTCGGCGGAAGGATCCGGAAGGAGAGTTTTGGCGGCGTGTCGGTGGAGCTTGGAGCTGGTTGGATCGCCGGCGTCGGCGGTCCGCTGCCTAACCCTGTTTGGGAGCTTGCCGCGCAATTCGGCATCCGCACATGCTTCTCCGACTACAGCAATGCGCGCTACAACATCTACGACCGCAGGTCCATTCGTATTCCGCCTAACGACGTTGTTTGCACTGCGTCCTCTGTTTTGCTTTTGCTGACTCGGTGTGTTGAGTTGTTTGTTGCAGCGGAAATCTCGTTCCGAGTGGAATCGCTGCTGACTCGTACAAAAAAGCGGTGGACTCGGCGATTCAGAAGTTGAGGAACCAGGAAGAAGAAGAGGAGGAGGAGGAAGAAGAAGGAAATGATGGTCATGGTCATGGTGATGATCGTAATGATAGTAAAAGAAATAATAACGAATCGAAACGGCCTTCGTAAGTGTAAAGCTCTGCGCGTCGTTTTCAGCCGCAAAAGTCATTTTGCGAATGTGTTGTTATATATAATCAATCATGCCTTCAATTATTTTCATTTTGGATTGTTTTGGTTCTGTTTTTTTTTTTTTTTGCCCTCTTTTGTTGCTCATGCACTTTTTTACGTTTCCCCTTTTAGGACGCCGGAGACGCCAGTAGAGCTCGCCATTGATTTCATCCTGCATGATTTCGAAATGGCTGGTACGATCCGTTCACTTTTTCACTGTTGATTTGCTTCCTCCGTAAAACCAGTGAAAATTTTGTAGTTATTCAAATTCGTTGTCGCACACAAAAGGAAATACTGTTTGTGATTCCGAAACTGCTTCAACATGTGTATTTTTGTTTGTTTGTTTCGCTGTGTACTGTGCTCTGAAACTGGGAAATTTGGGATGCACAGAGGTAGAACCAATATCCACCTACGTAGACTTTGGAGAGAGAGAATTTTTGGTTGCTGACGAAAGAGGGTACGACTATTTGCTGTACAAAATGGCTGAAGAATTTCTCTTCACATCGGAGGGTAGAATCTTGGACAACCGTCTCAAACTCAACAAGGTAACACAACTCTTCATATAACATAATTAAGCCGTTTCTCTATGAGAATTTTCTTATTTGAAGACTTTTCCATCGCCCCTACCTGGAAATACTCTATTGGTTTGTCTGCTTGCGTAACAATTACATTTCCTGGTGAACATCTGCATTTGTTTGCTTCCCAGCCTTGTGTTTTTTTCCCCTTTTGTTATTGTGTCTCGTTGTCTGTTATTTAATCTCTATTGTCCCACTGTGGAGTTTGTAGATAATGACTTCTCAGAACTGTTTTGCTTTTGTTTTTTTGCGTGTGTATTTGCGATATTTCTGTCACTCATCTCCTGCCCCTTCTCCTGGTGTCAACTCCCATAACTTTTTTAGTGAAGCTTTTGACTACTTTATAATTGAAACGTATATTATAAATTAATTTAGTTAAGCTCCGACAGGGTTTCTAAATCATATAATAAAGTTGAATGAATGCTAAAGCTGCTAATTGCATTATGAAATACTTAATTGTAGAACTAATTTATATTATATATATATATATATATATATATTGATCTTAGTAATTATGAAGCATTTTCCTTTTCTTTAGAAGGAAAATCAAAATATTGTGGATGTGGTTTGTAGCATTGTCCAATGTCTTGTTTTTTTATTATCAAAAGCCATGTCAATTGCTTTCAGACGCGAAATTATTGGCCAAAATCTTTTTATTGTCATTCAAGTATTGGATTTTTTTGGTGGGTAAAATGTGTAGTGGAGTATAAAATAAAAAGTCATTTCAAGTCATGGTCAACTGTCAAGTACACATTCATGGCGAAAATTCTTTACAAAATTTATGTGATAAGGAAATCTTGTACGAATATAAATAATATAAGCATTGGAAAGATATTGAAAGTAGAAACTAAAGTTCTTTCAAATAGCGTATATATGTCTCTGTTGAATCTCTGAAGTTCAAACTAGTAACATTAAAAGGATTAATTACCCTACATTGATCATTACTTAGCTTTCAATTATTTTTTATAATTATCCCCATTAAATTGTTATGATATTTTCAGTTTAAAATTCAACCTATTCAATGTTTAAAATTACTTTATGGAATGAAATAATATGCGATTAAAATAAATCGAATAAAAAATTGGAAGAAGTGGAGTTCCATCTGACGTTGAATTTAACATGTACGTTTTGTAAAAGGAATGTAAACAGGGGGGGAAATAGCCGGAATTTTGAAATAGTATAAAGTTAGTTTTGGAAAAAAATATCGTTCACTAAAAATTAACAAGCATGTGCCATTGTTGTGAACAGAATATAAATCATGGCAAAAGTTACGTCCTGTAACATCTTTCATGTATGCATTGTTCAGTTGGGGTATGAATGGTGGACAAGCACTGGGTTTGTTCTACAGGAACTTTTTTATTGTCTTTTTACGTGAAAAATCTGAGGTCATCATTTGAGTGTTCGAACATACACTAAGCAGGTGGGTCTCAGGGCGTATTTGACCATTGCTGCTTATTTTTTTAGTGTTACCGACGTACATCAATATGCCGAAATCTTTTGAGAGCTCCACTTACAGGTAAAGTTTGACCCACAAATAATGCCACCTTCTATTTCAATTCTTGTAAAGGTTTTTTACATCTCATAAATTAGTTGGCCCAGGAGTTCCAATTTCTGTTACCAGCCACACTATTTGAATTGACCGAATCGCAATAACCTAAGGTGATCGGTCATTTCATCTCAAATAATAACACAGAAGAAGGGAGTCTTGTCAATATCCCCATTTATTAGGCAATACCTCAATCGCTCAAAAGATCAGAAACTAATGGACCTGACTTAAGACTGTTGCTGTTCTGGGTAAATTACATAAATCTCCAATAACTTAACAACTACTCAGTCCGTGCTCCAAGTCTGCCTAGATTCCTTTGAAATAAATATTCTCCTTGAATTTATTAGTTGGTTCCAAGGCAGACCGCTCAGATTCTCATGAGATTTTATTGCGTTTTGGACTTCAGTTTTTTCTACTCCTATACTTTTCCCTTTGACTGCGTATGATTTTTGTGGGTCATGGTCCTCATGGAGTTCATTTTACTTACTAGTACTAGATAAGAGTTGACTAACATGGATAAATTTAAGCTGAAAGGAAATTTATTTTTTATTTTTGCATGAATTTGTGCAGGTTGTCCGGGAATTGCAGTATTCAAAAAGTGGCGTTACGGTGAAAACGGAGGATGGTTGCGTTTACGAAGCCAATTACGTGATTCTGTCTGTTAGCATTGGTGTTCTCCAAAGCGACCTACTCTCCTTCAATCCACCCTTACCCGTACGTCTACTCTTTATTCTACTGTTCTCCTTTCCTTTTTGCCTCCACTCCCACGAGCCCCGAGTAATCAAGCATACCTAAGTAAAACTAGAAATGTTTTAAAGAGTTTTTCTAATGAAAAAAAAAACTATCTCTTTAAGAACACTTTCAACTTATATCTAAACAGATCCGTAGCTGTGTTCTGGTATATTATACTACTACATAGTAAATTTATAATATAAAATTATGTGGAACTTAGTAATTGGTCTAAAATATGTGGACGTGTTGTGCATCTCACTGATCTTTCTAAGGGCATTAATTTCAGAATCAAGGTCATTCTATTCTATAATAACGCATTTACTTGCTACCAACATGGTGGAAATGGAATCTCTAGTGTGTGGTTCTATCTATACGGGTCCCTACAGTAGTAGTAGTTTCCCTTCTTTTAACAGGTTGTGACCCCACAGTCTTAAATATCATTGGTTGGGAATGTAAAGAAAATATAGAGATAGCTAGTTTCGTATTAAATTGAGCTCTCTGGTTGATGACGCCAGAAGAAGTTTTTCGAGGTGTCTTCATATGTAGAAAACAGGGATCGCATGATCCACGGTATCAATGATCCACAGTCTCATCGTTGGTGGTCTATTAACCCTCTTGGTTAGGTCAACACGTGGAAAGAGAACACCAACTTGCATATGTAGTTGTGAATTCAAATAGCGCGCAGTCTTGTGTTGTCTTTAGAAAGATGCTACTTAATCTTTTAGTGGTTTGGAAATTATTGCATTCAAACTAAATAAAAAAGTTAATTCAAGCTATAGTTAATTAGCATGAATAAATGGCTATGTGGAACAGTTAGCTGTAACCTGATGAATAGAGCTTTACTTTTAAAATGGAAAGGAAAGGTTTAAAGTTAACTAAGTGGGGTAGGTGACACCATAGAAAACGTTAGTGGATTTTAACTTTGTTGCATATGCATATGGATTTTAGAAGCCTATGGATGGACTAATGCACTGTGTACTAGAAAATTGTAGTCTAACCTAAACCTCTCAAGTCTAACCTATGAGCATCTTGTGTGTTGTACAGCTAGACCAAGTCTTTATATGGGCGATTCTTTATTACTATAATCTTTCCCAACTTCAACACAAGATGAAGTTCTGAAAACATATGTATAGTACAACTTCTTAGAGTTCTATACCTATCATACGATACTGACTTTAATTTATCAGAGTTGATGATGTCTTAAGGACTCACTATTTTGTAAATTTAAATGTTGAACACGTAATGTATTTGATCAAACTGTGATTACCAGTGATGTGAGGTCATCAAATTAAATTATTAAGGGAAACTATGATTGAGGTACTTTGCCTTTTCCGTATACTACTTAGGTGGGCTTTAGTCGTCTAAACGTCCCCTCAGTTCTGTTTTTTTATTAGTTTATCAATTTTGTCTTCGTGAGCTAAATCTTGTCTGATTCAATATGTCCATGCTGAATAAAATAATGAAACAGAGATGGAAATTGGAAGCCATCGAGAAATGCGATGTGATGGTGTACACTAAAATCTTTCTGAAGTTTCCGTATAAGTTCTGGCCGAGTGGACCCGAAAAGGAATTCTTCATCTATGCTCACGAGCGGAGAGGCTACTACACATTTTGGCAGGTCTTTTTTAATTTTTCATTAATGGTTGTCTGTTCATTTCCCCTAATGTTTTTTCTACTAAGTTGTCTCTTTTGCTTTCTGTTTCTGTTTTGTTTCTATTCTCGACAAAGCTTGTAGTGTTTTCCATCTACTAATTAGGGTGAACATAGAACCAGCTCTATTATAAGCCAAATTCTGTGGGAAATTATTTATTATCTTAATGACAAAGACAATTAGAATCCGCTATCAATTTAATTTCCCGTGAAAGTACTAGCCTCTTACCTAACCTTCGGGACCAGGTTGAGCTTACGTGTCTACTTTGATATGATTTGAAGAGTATACACCAAATAAAATAGAGTGCCATTGGCATTCTGAGGATTTAAATAATACCTTCTTGTTATTATTTATGCGTTGTGCATGTGGGTCACATGGTTGATCTTAATCTCTAAACTTCTGGTTTATCTCTATTTACGATAAAATAACTTATGTTATCATACTTGTTATTAGGCCTACAAAATTATGTGTTTTGTTTTTATCCCCTTTCTGTGGTGAAACACTCTGGTCAATCATTAAATATTTGTAAAATAACAATCCCCTGAAAATGTCCAGTATCCTCACGTTCTATGAAATCAATGATTTTTGCATAAAACCCAGTGCTCTGGATTTCATCAATCTCATTAGCAAGCTCCACTTGAACTTCATAACGAGTTTATTTGCAATTAGCTTTCAACACCGTCTACTCTTGTCGCAATTCAACATAATAGACTTGATTGATAAAAAAACTAATCTTTTGTTTGATATGGAAAAATAGCTTTGCTTATATATTTCCCCCTTCCTTGATTTACGCAAGGTGGCTTAGGTGCATGTTTATTCACTTTTATTTTATGTTGTAATTTTGACCTTTATTACGTGCTCATGATAATAAACTTTTGCTTCTGCTATTTCCATTTGTCTTATTCGGTCATATTGATTATATCTTCTCAGGGAGAACAAAGAGATTAATATCTTTATCACTGTTAAATAATATTATATGGCTCATCATCTTTCTACGGATGTTTCTAATGTTAGTATTCTCTTGGAGTCATCTGTTATGAGTTTCGTATTGGGGACTACATCGGCTATGATGGGTTTCTTTCTCATATAGAATATAATGACATATTTCAAACTGTATTGTAGTATTATAATAGGCAAAAATTGAATTATACAATGGAGGATTTGGACACTATTGAACTTTAATACACGATATCTGTTCTATTCTTGTCAATATTAAAATCCTGTGCAATGATGCATTGATTTTGGATCTGAACTTCTATGATAAGTGAAAATAATTGAAGTCAGGATCAGAATATTTTTTAAATGACCTTGGGGATTGAATTGTCTAGTCTGTTTGCTAACCTGTCCATATCTTATTCTGAATCAGAATAGTTGTCTAGTTTGTAAGTTCATTCATCCAAATCTTTTTAGTTTATGTGTTGATTTGCTTAATTATGACCAGCACATGGAGAACGCCTATCCTGGCTCCAATATCCTAGTCGTAACATTGACTAACGAAGAATCAAAACGTGTGGAAGCTCAACCTGATGAAGAGACCTTGAGAGAAGCTATGGCAGTGCTTAGGGATATGTTTGGATCCGGCATCCCCAATGCCATTGATATACTCGTTCCTCGCTGGTGGAATAACAGGTTTCAGCGTGGCAGCTACAGCAACTACCCCATCATTTCCAATCATAAACTTTTTCATAATATTAAGGTTTGCTTTTCAAGTTCAACTTCTATATATTTTGTAAATGTGTCACAGTTCCTTTTTAATCTATTCTGTTTAAATATATCAATCGATGCTATATATTTGTCTTTTATATTTTTTTCTCTCTTCAATTCATTTACTTTTCTTTGTATTCTACACTACCTTGCATGAAAAACAAAACAATAGATGACGTGGAGCTTACAACTAGCTATTATAATTTATTGTCTCTCCTAACTATAATTCAATGCCAAGGAATTGTCTTTCTATTTTCTTTTTACTGAATCAGATAGCAATCCTACAGATTAATCCTACTCGATATATTGTGAATTGTGAGTGTCATTAACCCGATGAATCATATTTCCTTGACACTAACAAATTCATTTATTTGGCCTTAAATTTTGTATGAGTTTTTTTTAGTTTCATTCCAGAACCCCAAAAGAAAAAAGGTGTTCTGGGGAGTTATTATATACCTAATTTTCTTTCTTAACATAATTTATTGATTAATAAATTTTAAATAGAAAGTTTTTATCAAAATTTACATCGATAATGCTTTGGAAATCGTAGTAAAAACACATTAATGACGTATTTTAATGAATTTATTTATTTTGATTTTTCTATCTGTGATACATGAAGTTGATGTCATTTTGTTTTCTGGTATCCCTGCTCATTGCTGAACATGGAAGCAGAATCCAACAAAGCTTATCCTTTATATTTAATTTTTGAACTTTTGAACATTACAGATGGTGTTTGTGCCTTGTAGGGTAGAGATCCTGAGCTGTATTTTGTCCCTTATGTTATTTGTCTCTCTTGATATACTGCAGGCCCCAGTAGGTCGCATTTTCTTCACTGGAGAGCACACTAGTGAAAGATTTAATGGCTACGTACACGGTGGATACCTCTCAGGTATCGACACCAGCAAAGCGTTGCTAGAAGAAATGAGGAAGGAAAAAGAAAGAAAAAGTGAGAGCCAAAGTCTGTTGTTAGAGCCCTTGCTGGCACTGACAGAATCTTTAACAATGTCCAAAGCAGAAACTGTGTCCAATATCCACAAGTGTGATATTCCCACACAATTATACCTCAGTGGCAAGCTTGGGATACCAGAGGCCATTTTGTAACACATTGCAACTCTACACAGTCGCCTTCAACATGATGCATGCTTTATCAGAATCCTGCAGGTCAGAATGCCTCTAAATCTTAACATTTATATACAAATTATATTAACATAAAACAATTTTTAAAAATGGTTTATATTGCATTAACTTATAATAAAAATTATTTTATTTTTCTTAGGAATGTGTATGTAAAAGTTTAATCTAAACATGTCTCAAGACTGATTCAAGTCCATGATGCTGCTGCCACGGTTAATGTATATCCCACTGAGTGAAGTGTGAAGGTGAGGGGAAGAAGTGTTCCACACTACGCAGATGTTTCATTAGTGATGAAGTTTTTATGGTTTTGATCTTTGAAGGGAATTAATTAATTTCATTGGTATAAATTACGATTACTTTGTTCTTTATAGTCAGAAAGAAGCAAGATTACATTGTAAGCATAGTAACGGCTGATATGAGGATCCTAATTTTTTACTAGTTAATCATATCCATTAAATTGTATTGCCATGCAAAATTCATTATTGTCTGTGCATCAGTAATTATATTCACACTCAATTTTCTTTAAATTTTTGTCTGATACTTCTTAGTTTATCATTATTTTAAACCTTCTGTGTATAAGGTTGAGGAGTTTTTTTTTTTCTTAAAAAGCGTTATTAAAAAGGTTATTATGGACCATGTTAAGATGCTGTTACTATTTTTACTACCAAAGAAACTACACTGCAGAAATATAGTGAAGAAAGGTACAAGACAATTCCTAATTTTATAAGAATAATCCTACATATAGTGCTACAGGAGGATTGCACTAACAAGGCCATAACACACGGTCCATTAACAAAAACAATAAAATTCCTATTCTAAGATCAAATCTTGGCTGATTCTCCCTGAACCATATTAATATCAATTCAATAAGCACCATGCAATTTTCATTTTGTTTTTAATTTGTCTTTTAATGATTTAAAAATTTTGCCTTCCAAATCCGTAAATCAAATCATAAAGTTTCATATATACAAATTCGAGATTAATTTGTCACTTAATTTTGTTATCCAAAAATTTATTTGGACAACATAAATAACCTTTCAGATGTCAAAATTAGTAAGCAAACATAAATAAATTACCTATGGATCTTCAATACTATTTATAGCACATCATTTTGGATATGAAAATTTAGAACTCATAACTCACTTCCAGATATGGTCATTCTTTGAAATTTAGTACGAGAATGACTTTCTGAATATCGAATCTGGAATATATAACAATCACTTGCAAATTTCTGCATCTGTAAGAAAAATAAAATCAAAGATGACGTTGAATTTTAAATTTTGTGTTGTGTGCATGTTTTAAATGATATTATGGAAAATGATATTACGGAAGAGAAATTACCTAAAATCTTTTGTCCATACTAGTGTATATGAAAATTTTATGGCTTTTGCTTTCTGCACCCGTTAAATTTGAACCTGCACTCCATTACTGTTATGAAATAATAAAAACGGTCTCGCCAATTTTTAAATAAGAAATATGTTTTCCATCTCTTCTCTGTGTTTTTCCATTTTCATTGTTCCGGTGGTACCTGTGTTGTTTGATTGTGTCCATTTTTACTGGCTTTATAGTATCCTTGAGTTTGGTTTGTGATTTTGGTTACATTCTAGGTGGTTTCCCATGGTGATTCATAGATATTTGACACATAGTTAGGGGAGTTTCTTTTTTCACCCTTACATTCTTTAAAATACTGAAATTATCCTTTTACAATTTTATGAGATTCCGAAATAAGGGTTATGTAAGCAAAATGTGTTTTCAGAATAGGAATTCCATAAGAAAAGAGTGTTTTCAGAATAGAAAATTCGAGAGATAAAAAATTATTTTGAAATATCTTTTTCAAAATATAATTTTTTGATAAAAAAATCACTACCAAGGTTTTAACTACCAATTATTTAGATTCTAAATTTGGTAGCAAAAGTTTTGATCGTAAATTAGATACCAATTTAAAAATTATTTAATAATAATAGAAACTAATTTAGAAATATTTATTTATTTATTTTTAAAATAATTTCTAATTTAGTCAATATAAAATCTAATTATTTTTTGTCTTTAAAATTGGTTTTTATTTAAATATTTTCTTGTAGTAGTGACAATTTACATTATGATTTTCTTTGCACTTATCTTATTATTATGAAGTGAAATGTGTTTTTCATTCTCTAGTTTTTGCATGTTTTGATTTTCCTTTCTAATTTTTCTTTGTACTAGTTGAGATTCATTGACCATTAAAATTGAGTTTAATACATATTCACGAGATTTGATTATTGAGATTCAATGGTTAGTGATTCCTTATTATGTTTCTTTTATTTGCATAGAATAAAATATTATTTCTATTCGTTTCTATTATCCAATCATGTTGAATTGATCTACATGTGTTGAATTAGTCGAGAGATTGAGTGAAAAAAGTTTCATACCTATATATAGAGCTATCAAAACAAGTAAACGAATCAAGTCGACTCAACTTATCTTTTGACGAGTCTTAAAAATGACAATTGCTTCTTGCACCATAGCAATGCACCCAATTATAGTCGAAAAGACGAAAATACCTTTAAAAGATGGAGTACATATAAAATTATATTCTGGAACTCATTTTCTGGAATACAATAATCTTTCTCAGATAAATTTTTCTATAATGTATTATTTTTAATTCTGGATTTTTTTATCCGAAATGGGATTTTGATTTTTGTTTTTGGATTTTTATATCCATAACACAATAATCTCTTTCAGATCTACTTTTCTGTAATGCATTATTTTCAATTCCAAATTTCATTTCCGAAATAAAGGGTATTTTTGAATTTTTTAAATTGTGTTGAGTGCAGGTTCAAAAATGTTGGGTGCAGAAAGCAATTTCCCTTAAAAATGTTGGCTTACCTATTAATCCACTTAGTAAATGGGCTAAGTCCAGTCAACTTAACCCACCTTTTGATGAGTAATAAAAGATTAAATACATTGACGCACTTGATTTAAAATAAATAAATAACGTTATACAATAATATAAGTTATATTTAAATAAAAATTTCTCATTAAAATTATATATAATTTTCTAAAAATTTACTTTAAATTTATATTTTATATATTATGAAAATCATAAAAATAATTTAACTAAATTATATAAAATTCTATTGTAGTTACATAGTTACTTTTTACACTATAACCAAATTTATATGAGATTTTAAAATTACAATTAACATCTTTAAAATATTTAAATAATTATTATTTAGTTTAAACATTGTAGTAAATAATATAATTTAAATTTATGTGCCACGACAATTATAAGTTGCAGTGAAAAAAAAGACACTATGTGTTTTATATTTTTTTTAAGAAAAACAAAATTAAGAATGGTAGCTATATAAAAAATAGTAGATAATTTATATTGTGTTGTTGAAATATTTGAGTTACAATTATTTTTAATATAAAATAATTTATTTTATTTTTTAATTTCAAAATATAGTTAAACGTAAAACAACAATATAAATTAATGGTCCAAATCTTATAGATTATAGATAAATATGTTAAATAAACAAATATGATATATTATTATATAATTTAATATTAAAATTATGAAAAATATTTTTTTATAGTTATTTTTTCTTCAAATGTTATTTTTCTTTATTTTTTCTTCAACTCGGGTTTAGGGTTCAACTATGAAGTTGGCTAAAGATTGTGATTTTATGGGTTTTCTTGGTTCGTATGTCATCTTAAGATAATTTGATCATCCAGTTGATCATTTGTTTAGTAAGATCGGAGTTGATTTTTTCTTTTTGATTATTGGATAGTTGGTTTTGACAATTATGGGATAATTATAAAAGTATATTCCCTTTCTTTGGGTGAGGGTAGTTACTAGAGTCAGGTTAGCTTTTCAATCATTTGATATCAGGTTTCAACTTCTTTTAGAATTTGACTAATGAAGTACACCAATCTCATTTCCTTGTTCATCTCTTGTACAAATGTTGTGCTAATGAGTTTTTATAAGACTGAGAGATATACAATGACATGCTTTATTGGGAACAATTTTGGATAATTAGGGAAAAAGCAAAAAAAGTCTTTCATTTTTGCAAATATGTCTTTTCATTGGGGCTCCAATGGAATCTAGAGGCATTTTTCAGTAATTGAATGATTAGTTTCTTCTTCTTAGTAAATTTCGGTAAAAGTTGAGATACTGCAATGCTTCTTCCCATGAGTTTTGCACCTATTTCAGGCTTTTAGGGTTTTTCATCTCAATGATAACTTAACAATTGTTGGGATTTGTCTCTACCCCTCAATGAGTGAGCATGCAATCAAGGAACTTTCTACCTTTCACCCTGAATACACACTTTTCTCTATGTTATTTCTTTTAAGCGTGGAAAATACTTCATTGTGGTCCTCCACATGTCAGAAGCAAGATTTGAACTTCACATCCATGTCGTCGACACATACTTTGTCATTTCGTTCAATAACCCTTTAAGACCTTGTCCATTAGTTTTTGGTATGTTGCTTCGACGTTTTTTAGGCCAAAAGGCATGACCTCATAAAAGTAATTAGCATTATCCATCATAAAAATCGTCTTCTCCTTGTCTCTTAGATGCATGTGAATTTGTCATATCAAGAGTATGCATCAATAAAGTTTAAAATATTGTGCCCTACTACCCATGGACAAGTTGGTCTATGTTTGGTAAAGGATAAATATCCTTTGGACACATCTTTTTAAGGTTGGTGTAATATATGCACATTCTCCATTTATCATTTGCTTTCTTTACAATGACTACATTTGCAAGCCACGCGTATTGAGCTTCCTAGATGAATCTAACTTCGAGTAACTTAGTTTCTGCCTTGGCTACACTTTATTTTTCTTCTCCCAATTTTCTCTTCTTTTGTGACCTAGCTTCGTTGTAGATTGAGAATTTATGTGTGATAATATCGGGGTTGGCTCCCGACATATCAATCACCATATAATGGAAGGCCACCATTGAGCTTGGGTTTTAGATATTCAAAGCATGTTCCCGAACCTCTCTAGACTCTCCTTTCTCTTGTTAGATGTTGATGAGAGCAATCAACGCTAGATGGTATGACCAACTTGTTCCAAACCGCATTCTAGATTTGGTTACTAAGATTTCAAAGCAGTCGATAGAGAATGGTGGAAGACGGGTAAATCAGCTCAACGTTGCCCCTTTTAGAGATGTAGGGGAAACATGACTATGCACCATGTCATCCAAAGTGTAAAGGCCCATTTGGGTCACATATACATTAACATATTCATCGAAGTCGATTGTTTCATCATATTGGTCGATACTTAAACCTTTTCAATTAAGAGCAAGTTTGAAGTTCATTATTATGTCAATGAAAGAGTGTCGTCGAGCACCTCCCAATATTACTAAAGTGGTCGCCATGTGTGAAATTGTGATTTGCCTCCAATGTATGAGTTACCATAGTTGGGGGTGCTCGAGGTCGTGGGGACATATTTTTAGTCATCGATTTTTTGTATTTTTCCTCCTAGGGTTTTGACAAGTGAGTCCCTTCTAATCTCCTTGATTTCTTCTACATTCCTTTGCTTTATTTCGGTCATTTCCTTATAAAGAGCCAAAAGTAGAATCATGTGTTCGGTCTTGGTTACTCTTGCGTGTGCAGATCTTTGGTTGTTAGTCATATTCCTTGTAGTAGATACCATCAAATTCTTCATTATTCTTTCTTCCCTATCCCATGATTGGTGCCAATTTTTCTTGTAGGGATCGAGAATGTGTCTTTGTCTCTACCTTGTTGATTTAATTGTCCTACTTTTTGATTCCTTCTTAGGTCTCAGTCAAAATGGGGAGTACCTGCAAAATATTTTTTGACGCTCAAGTCAGTATTCAATGGTTAGACTATTTAATGCTATTGAAAACTTAAATTTTACTTGATAGTGTCAACCTATTTATAGAAGTGGATGAGGATATTGTTTGAAGTGTGTTGGATTAACATGACTTTCAAGATTAATTTTAGAAGTGGATGAAGATACAAATTGATTAGTGTATTTAATTTGTTTTAATTATTTTTATTTATTTATCGTTTTAGGTTTCCCACATATATTCGACAAGGTTTTCTAAAATCATTCTAAACTTATTGTTTCTTATATGATTTATCAAAATGATTTCGACCAAACATTATTTCGGTCATATTAATATGTTAATCACATACAATACAAATATTATATGTAAAAAAAAGAGAGGATATATCTTATTTTGTTTAATCTATATTTTTCTTCAAATAAAAAAATTAATTATATTATAATAACAATAATAACATAGGTAGCCAAATAACATTAGATTAATATATTAATGTGGATAAAGATTAAATATAGATGTAGACAATGTAGTTACATTTGTTGTTTAAATAATTATTTTTGTTTATTTGTGTGCGTGTCGACAATACCCACAGAGACCAATGTCAACGTAGTACCCATTTGGGTGTCTAAACCAAAAACCATGGCATAGGTATCAACACATTTTCCTTTGTCTTTGTGGGAAGAAGAAAAAATGTTGAAGTTGGGATTTGTGTTTCTGATTCTGATTCTTATCCCTTCACTGCCGGTGGCACTGTCTAAGTATGGAGTCATGGAGCCTTTGCTTCAACGCTTGGACTCCAAAAGGGCAGCTTCATCGGTGCAAGAAGCCGCAGCCGTTGGTCTTCTCAAAAGACTGCTTCCTACCCATTTGTCCAGTTTTGAGTTCAAAATAGTGTCCAAGGTCTTTTTCCTATGACCCTTTTATCTTTGTTAGTCTGCCAACTTGTTAGAGTCTGCATTTGCTCTCATTTTTTATGATTGAATGTTAGAATGTGATTTTTACAATTTTCAGGATGTCTGTGGCGGAGACAGTTGTTTTCTAATAAACAATCACAAGAAATCAAGCCAGAATGAGCCCGAGATTGTGTATGTGAGGAGAAATTTATGCTTAAGATTATGAGTGATTAATGTTGTTTTTTGTTCCTCCTGAGTTCCAAGTTTTTTAAACATTATGAGGTGGTTGTATTTCTTTTATTTACAAGTTGCAACTTGGTTTGATTCTTCTTTCTCTTTTCATTTCGTATATTTAAACTTGATTTTCATGTTATAATGCTAATGGGGTTCTTGATTTGTTCTACCTGTGGTAAAATTTCCTGCATTGTAATCATCTGCTCATGGATATGAACATTTAGTCTGTTTTGCTGTACTTCAATATTAATCTGATACTGTCATGTATTTGTATATTTGTCAGCATTAGAGGAACCACTGCTGTTGAGATTGCATCTGGTCTCCATTGGTATCTTAAGTATTGGTGCGGTGCTCATGTCTCATGGGATAAGACAGGTGGCATTCAGACAACTTCAGTCCCTGAACCAGGGTCACTACCCCGTTTAAAAGATGAGGGTGTGAAGATTAAACGCCCTGTTCCATGGAATTATTACCAAAATGTTGTTACCTCTAGTTGTGAGTATCAAAATCAACTTTCTGAGGACCAAGACATTTCTCTCATTTCCATTCTGAGAATTTGAATTGATGTAGTTGAGTAGCTAACAAGTGGCAATGTTTAAAACTTTGTTTCCAAAAAGGGTGATGATGATCTTGTTAGTCAGTTGTTCCAAAAGGGGATGAAGTTTGAGAAAAAGAGATAGAGAGGAGGACAAGAAATTCTGTTATTGTGTGAAAATGAATTCAACCCACCTACAACTGAATTGCAACATGTATTTATATCTCAAGATCTAAGTAACTGACAATTTTCAGTTGGTTGAAAGAAAAACACAAGCTACTTCTATACAAGAAAGTAAAATAAAAAGGAGGAAAACTATACCTCAACACTTGCAAAAAATAAAATTAGGTACGTTCTGAAGATCAGATCGGTAGCCTAACATATTTGTGCTAAAGAAAAATGCTGTTGAAGTTCCTATCAAGATTTATAAAAATCAGAAGGAAGTTTTAAGGTAATGCTAGATTCCCTTAGACATATAAATAACCATCTTATATTTCCTCCGATTGGTAAATGTAAGACTGTTAAGTTGGATGAGTTGGTCTTCCCATGTTTACCTTACAAATCCATTTGTGTGTAGCAAATATTGGATTTTCAACTGACATTATTTCCTCATATTAAGGCCGAATGTGCCTTTACAAGCAAAGATCAGAAGCTGACTATTCTTCTTGGTTCTTTGCAGATTCATATGTTTGGTGGGACTGGGAAAGGTGGGAAAAAGAGGTAGACTGGATGGCACTTCAGGGGGTGAACCTACCCTTGGCATTTACTGGGCAGGAAACAATTTGGCAAAAGGTTTTTAAGGTGAAGTGCTATTTACATGCTTGTTTGGAAACAATCTGGATACAGCTGGGTTTAAGAAAATGAACCCCTTAGTTTGAGGGTATTAACTGAGCCAAAGATGCTATATAAAGCTTTTTTCCCAATCAGATAGTATTTACTCATTAAATCATTTTGTACCTAGATACATGTTACCGTATTAGAAATTCAGTTTTTTTATTCAAATTATTATTAGTGATATCAGTTTTTTTGTTGCTTTTTTCCCAACCTCTCATTCTAACTTTTGCTGCATTGCATCAAGTATGATTTGTTGCTTGTTTTCATTTCGGTTTTGTTACTGTGATTGATTATGCGATATGTGCTTAAGCTTAGATGAATTATAGAGAACGGGTGTTTATTTGGCATGTCCTTAAGCATATGTTGTTGAAAATGATAAAACTGGACCAGAAATAGATTAATAGTATAGTGTTATAATGGAATTCTGCACCTTATGTACGAGGTAAGTCGGTACAGAGAATAGTAGAAACTCTCTTTTCACTTACTCTAAACCTAACATAAAAGAAAACTTCTGATAACCCAGACACTTTGGGAGGCCTGTATAAAATCAGTTCAGTAAATAATATTTGGTAAAGTTCTAGAAGTTTAAAGAGCAATGCTTACCAGCATCACATGTCCGGGGTAAAGTGGTACTCTTAGCTGCTTTGCTTGCTCTGCTCTTGGACTTTTTTCTTCCTTTACTATTAATGTTTTTCATACTTACTATTGTTACTATTATTGTTGTTAATGAGGGAGTATACCTGCTGTATAACATATAGGAATTATATGAAGCGGTGTGGGAAAACATGGCCACATTGAGATACACATGACTCTTAACACTATGTAATTATTGGAATCTTTACCTGATCGCCTACAAAAATTTAGATGCATTGCTTGAATCTTGTTGATATCATTTATTCTCATCAGAATAACTAATTATTATTTTGACCTCTTTTAATAGTTATTTGACTAGTGTCTTCTAATTGTAGGATTTTAACATTACTTCAGTCGACTTGAATAATTTCTTCGGTGGACCTGCTTTCCTTGCTTGGGCTCGCATGGGAAACTTACATGGGTAGGTGAAAACAGTATGTAAACCCCATCGTTGGTTTTCAATTGTATAGAAGCCTAGGAAATGGTCTAGCAAATTTAGTTGTTTTGAGTTTCATATTCATTTTTCATTCATATTTCATGTTGCAAAAAGGAGGACGCCCCTGCTGAAATTTTTATACATTGAAAAATATTAAGAAAATTATAATGGTTGGAGAAAAATTAACAAAAAGAAGTTATTGTTTGGTGGTACAGTTTCAAAATCATTGGAAGTTTGCAGACCTTGTTTCTGTTGTTCTTAAACTCAAGGTCTGGTGGGATTGCCTAGGTAGACTTGTTCTGCATCCATGTCACCATCAAGAAATGCTTTCTTCTAATGCGACAAATACCGAATACCCAATAGAGGAATGTTGAAGATCCCACATCGACTAGAAATAAGGTCAAATTATAATATATAAGTGAGGTGTGCCGATTTTGTGAGGTTGAGTTAGACATAAACCCATTTGCTAATATGGTTCAGAGCCTATCCTAGTCAAGTTTTTTGGGGCTATTATGCCACTGTTAGTAGAAATAAGTTGTTAGTTTTTGTACAACTGTCAGTTTTACAAAACAATAGCTAAATGTATCTAGATGTGTTTACAAGTAGCTGATATATGTACTCCTAATATTATATGTGTGAATGAAACTAAAAAAATTCTCAGTTCAATTCAGTTTCTCTTAGATGGCATCTAGAGTTTTTCTCAATGATCCATCTTCATCTCATGCGATCGTCTTCGATTAGAGTTCTGTGATTGTTTTTTTATTCGATGTTTTGTGATCATCCTTGTTGATTGCGGTTTTGTCAATTGTTCTTTGCTTTGCATCTTGAGCATTTTTTCTTCACAATTTGCTTGCTTCTGCGATTGTCAATTGTTCTTTGGTTCTTCATTTGTTCTCGTGATTCTGCAATTGTCTCTAATTTGTGGTTCTGTGGTCGTTGTTCTTGGTTTCGTCAATTGTTCCCTACTTTTTCATTCTCATGGTTCTATGATCGATTTTGATTCAATGTTATGTGATCATTTTTTATTCAATGTTATGTGATCGTCCTTGCTAATTGTAGTCTCATCAATTGTTCTTTGCTTCACATCTCGTGCATTGTTCCTCACAATTTGCTTGTTGCTCTTGTTAAGTTTCAGTTTCCATGGCTTCTACTTCACAGACGTTTCCAACTTCAATAGTTGAAAAACTTGATTATAACATATAAGTAGGATGCAATCCTTATCTTACAAGCCGATTTTGTGAAGTTGAGTTAGACGTAAACCCACTTACTAAGAAGGAATAGTCATTGTTGGAGATTCTACATCATTGAGAGATATGACTTAAATAAAGTATATAAGTGAGTACAAATCTTAGCTTACAAAACCATTTTTGTGGGGTTGAGTTAGGTCTAAAACTTGCATTCTAAGATGGTATTAGATTCAACCTTATCAAGGATTGTTGGTCCTGTTGGGGCACTTACAAAAGTCTTGTTCTACGCTCAAGATGTCTAGTCCTTGGTGTGAGAGAATATGTTGGAGATCCCACATCTTCCCAAGATATAAACCTCGCTTTACAAGCTGGTTTTGTGGATTGAGTTAGACTCAAAACTTACATTCTAAGAATCATAAGAAATGAAATTGTATATTGGATGCTACAACTATTGTCTATTTTCAAATTGGAAACATCCTTTTTAGCTATTGGGAGATTTGGATGACCTAGTCTATGCTGTGACAATTTTACACTTGGTTATCACATGGAGCTGAAATAACTGCAAGTGATACTTGCAACCTCAGCTTGTTCATCAGGACTGTTAGAACTGTAAAGATGTATTGCTTTGCACATTTCTTAGCATTGCTAATCATCTTCCTTGATTCCAAATCTGGAAATTTGCAGTACGAAAGAATATAACAATGGGTCTGGCACTGTTTTCTTTTATTTTAGCTTTAGAGAACCAAAATTAAAAAATAAACAGTTTAATGAAATTTTTGAAAACACCTACCCTAATGTCTTTTATTGAAAGGATGACTATCAAAAAATAGGAAACAGAGCCAAATGATCAAACTGCTAAAAAAACTACTAATAAATCATATATAATAACACTTCTGAACTGAATGTACTTTGGTTTCTAATGAGATCTATCATTTCACAGCTGGGGTGGGCCTTTATCTCAAAATTGGTTAGATCAACAATTGGTGTTACAGAAACAGATAATCTCTCGAATGCTGGAGTTGGGGATGACACCAGGTATATTTTCACCATAAAAGCTGAAGTTTTGTTTTCCGTTTCATTCTTTTTAATATTAACATGTATATGAGTGTGGCTTTGTGATTTTCACTGAGGCATCCAGATTCACTGAGGGAAAAGTGGTTTTGCTGTCTGGAAATGTTTTCCTCATTTTCTAAATTTGGTGCTCTGATTTAACATTGACTTTGTTCTAGTTCTTCCATCCTTCTCTGGGAATGTTCCAGCCGCTTTGAAAAGGATATTCCCTTCGGCAAAAATAACTAGACTTGGTGACTGGTATTTCACTTCTCTTTTATTTGCTTGTTCATTTTTCAATCATATTTTTCTGTTAATTTTTAGCTTGCATGATTTGCTGAAGAATTCCAAAGAAGTGTATTGAAATTGATTGAGTGCGCACTGTACAGTACTTAAGTCATGTAGAAAATCTATATATAGACTTTTAATAGACTAAGCCCTCCATTGTTTGGCTGAGAAGAGAGAAATAAGATGGATGAAAATAAAAAGGTTGAATGAAAATAAGCGAGAAATAAAGTGAAAGTTGAACGTGTTATTGAAATGAAATGAAATGAATAGGAGATAGAAAAGAGGTAGAGATTAATGCAAATAGGTGAGAAATAGTACAGTGGCTTTTCTAATTTTAAAATTATTTTCACTCCCTTCTCCCCCACCAAACAATAGAAATTAATTCCATTATCTTGCCTCCCTTCAATTTTATCACAACCTAAGAAACAAAAATGAGCACAATTTCGTAGGCAAAATGTAAATCTGGTGTGATTTCCTAAATAATAGTTCTTGTGAAACTATATGCAATTAACATTGATTTGTGAATCACTTTAACATACTTGTAATTTTAGGAGAAGAAAATGATCTTTGTTATTATTTATTGATCAAAATTCTTGAGTTATATAGCCAGAGATGGCAAGGAAATATTTGAGCACCCTAATTACAAAATAAATTTGAGGAAAAGATAGAGAGAAAATAGAGGAGAGTTAAATAAATCAGATTTGAATAATCTAAATTTTGGATTAGATTCAATTCCTCGTAATTGATTTCAATTTCATGTTGAAAGCCAAAGCAACGAGTGGTTACTTCTACTTTTTTAGTTTTTGGATGTGACTTTAGGAGTCAGAATCAATTTTGGTGGTTATCCAAACACGGACTAAATAGGGACTGATAATGTAAAAAAATATGGGTGGATGTCATCCTATATGTACCCGTGGGTATGTCATTCATGTTAAATATTTTTTTTATTAATATATATATATATATATATATATATATATATATATATGTCTATAGACAATTTATGTTTTGGAGTTTAGTTTTATTTGAATACATACTTTAGAGGGAGTGATTCTTAGATAATTTGAATAATTTTATTTTTGCAAAAATGTAAATCTTATACACTTATATTATCATAGAAAAATGATGTACAAATGTGTAAAATATTATCTCTCTTTTTTATATATTTTGGGAGATATCCATGGATATATGTGCGTTAGAGATCCCACATCGACTAGATATATGACTAAATTATAGATATAAGTGAGTGTAAACCTCATCTTACAAACTGATTTTGTAAAGTTTAGTTCGGTTTAAAGTTTAATTTCTAAGATGATATCACCTAGTGAGGTTTGTTAAGCTTATTGTGCTACCTGCTATCGGACCATTATAGGACAATATACAAATATCTAGTTCCATGATTGAGAAGTCCAGTCCTAGGTGTGATGAGGTGTGTTGAGGGTAATGGAGTGGTTATGGGTGGAATTTTCATCTAGGGCGGGTAGCTACAGTTCCCACCTCACATTAGTTTGATTCCTAATCTTAAGTATTTAAATTCCCTAGAATAATGGAGGATAAAATTAAACATATATGAATAATTTGATCTTGATCTTACCTACCTAAACCTTCTATCATTCTTATTTGAAATTTAAATTTAAAATAAAAGCACGTACAATTGTTGGCAATACAATGCATGAAGTAAACATTATTCTATCCTAGTGTATAATGCTTTTTTAGTAACTGGTTTGTTTTTATTTGTTGTTCATAAAGACCTTTTTTGAGTTTAAAAGCTTCATGTCTACCATGTAATTACCATTGGAGGCTTTTTATTATTGTTTTCCAGGAATACTGTTGACAGTGATCCTCGCTGGTGCTGTACTTACCTTCTTGATGCCTCTGATCCTTTATTTGTTGAAATAGGGGAGGCTTTCATAAGGAAACAGATTAAAGGTGTGTTTATTTTTTTTTTCTTTCCCCCACTTTTTCTTATATGGCTATTCATGTCATTTTTGGGATTCCTACACTACTGTTTACTTCAATCGTAATATAACCTCAATAAAAGCACAGTTGCTTAAAGGTTTTGTGATGAGACATGTAAATGTGTTGAAATCAGTTAAGGGGAATGGGAGGACTCTGAGACAACTGTCAGGTGGGCCTTTAAAGAAGTGAGTGTGGGAAGAATGGGAAGAGTTATGAGTATGGTGGAGGGAGGGGATGAAGGAGTATTGAATCTGTGAAAGTAATTCTAAGAGGCTTAGATCTTGAGGTAGAGTATAAGAGTTGTGAGTTTTTGTTTTCTTTTCAATCTCACCTCTACTCTCTCTTCTTACATTCCTATAATTAGAACATTGCTCTATACTGTTTACTTTTCTACTAGTGTGAATACTAGGATCTATCACTTTCTTTACTTCTTTTTAAATTTAAGGTGAATGTGTTTGCTATAAAAGGCTAGTCTTTGGGTGATGACTACAATGTTCTGTGCTTTTTTCTCTCCTCTTGTCCTTGGCACTGCCTACCTCAATCCTGACATTTTTTTTTTAATTTTACAGAATATGGGGATGTAACGGACATTTACAACTGGTAGACTCACTTATATTCCACACTTAACACTATTTTTTTTTCTCTTGGACAGTCTGGTTACAAGTTGATGATCTACCATGTCAATCTATTATTCCTTTTTTTCTAATTAGGATTTTCCATTTTTCAACATGCACTGTCACAAAGTAGTTGACATTTTTAAATTAGTCTTAACCACACATATGCAATGTTGTAACTTGCTGGAGTGTTTTTTTTATTCTCTTGGTTGCCAACATACATACTATATTTTTAACTGCAGTGACACATTTAACGAAAACACCCCGCCTACCAATGATCCGGAATATATATCAACTCTTGGAGCTGCAGTATATAAAGGGATTTCCAAAGGTGACAAGGATGCTGTCTGGTTAATGCAAGTATGCTTCAGGATCTTCTGGTTTCCCTTTTAATTCCTTATGTACCTGATAGAAGACTGAAATTTGGTATTTAGACTCACTAATTAAACAGAAAATTACATCAGGAACTGCCCTAGAGTTGTAACAATCCCTACAGAGAGTAACACTGATGGAAAAACTTTCACATGCACTTCTCTCCCCACTTCTTTCACACAGGGTATTTTCTATACAAATTTTACATAGTAACTTCTCCTAAAAACTTAATAACTACCTACCGTCTGACCTTGTATAAAATAACAGCTCTTAAAATACATAACTGAACTTAATTAAACAAAACAATCAATTAATAGACTTGAGAGTTTGAATTCCAAAGTTTAAGAGAAAGTAGTCAGTATATACAATAGGAAGTGATATTTTTCTAACACTTCCTCTTATACTAGAGCATATAAGTTACATGAAAGAGAGAATAGTACATTACAAGGAAAAGGTATACCCTATAACACTCAATTCTTGGGCTAGGTACATACACCCAAAAAAGCAGCTTTATCTAAGTTGTTCAATACAATAACAATAGTACATTACAAGGAAAAGGTATATACCCTATAACACTCAATGCTTGGGCTAGGTACATACACCCAAAAAAAAAACAGCTTTATCTAAGTTGTACAATTCAATAACAATCATAATTTTAACACTCCCCTCAAGCTGGAGCATATAAATTGTATGCACTAAGCTTGGAACCTAACTGAATTCTAGGCTCTCAATTTCTTAGCGATAATATATGCAAGTTGGTCATTAGAGATTGTTGGAGATCCTACATCGACTAGATATTAGGACATTATTTCATAGTGGGTGCAAACTCACCTTATAAGCCGGTTTTATGAGGTTGAGTTAGGCTTAAAGTTCACTTCTTAATATGGTATCAAAGCCATTTAGAACCTATCCTAGTGAGAGTTTGTTGGCCTTATTAGGCCACCCCCCATCAGGCCGTTATCAGACCACCCATAATATATAGTCTCACGCACGAGTTGGTAGTCTCGGCACGAGGAGTGTGTTGGAGATCCCGCATTGACTAGAGATCAAGACAATTCAATCTCTTGAAGGAGTTGTTTAATCTACACAAGTAGTCACAGCCATATATTTATAAGCAGCTTCTGCACTGGATCAGACAATAACATTTTGTTTCTTGCCCTTCCAAAATACAATATGAATACATAATATCCTGTGTTAGGCCCTCTATCAATGGGATAGTTAGTCCAATCTGCATCACAATACCCTATAATTTGAGTATTTCCTATTGTCTGCCAAATAATTGTCATAACTGCTGCTAATCCCATCGACACCATGTGTTATTTAATTCTAATTTTATAGGCATCTCAATTCTAGGAACAACTGCTCTAAAATGATCTTGAATATAAAGTACACAAGAGCCTTATTCTCTAACCCTTAAAGATAAACTAGCTTGATACCTCCATTATCTTCAACGATATCCTTCTCATTACCCAGTTCAAATATGTTATTATAAATATTATTTTTGTTATTCTGTGTAAATTTCTTGTAAGTTTTTCTTGACAGTTTTATATTAAAGTCATTTTCACTTTTTTAAGATCCCAACTAGGCAAATAGCGGACAAAGAGGGTGAATACGTACAACATTGTTTCTAGGCAATAGGCCTTCGATCACACATATAGTTTCATTGATTTATAATTTCGTTAAATCCCATTTTTTTTCGTTTTCTCAGTATAGATTTATATTTCCAGTTTTCTGAAGTAGATTTATTTTTTACTAAGGTTTGTAGTTCTAGCTACTACGTGGAAAGTTACAAAATAAATATAGCACAGAGAACATAAATACTCTGTACTCCCTAATCACAGGCATGATGCATTTAATTTTTGTTTCTTCTTCTTTGGATGCTTTATATTATAGTTGCTCGCATTGCTGAAGAGTTACAATTATCTTATTTATCCAGTTTTTTGGTGAAATTTTTTATTTCCCTTATACAGTTATTTGTATCTAACAAATATATATGAATTTGCAGGGCTGGCTCTTCTACTCTGACTCTTCATTTTGGAAGCCACCTCAAATTAAAGTATGACATCAGAAACAGACAAGATACCTTCCCGTTTCCTTGAGTATATAAGCCCTACCAAAGAAGCTTAAGCCACTTGTCTTCTATATGAAATTCATTTGTGTAGCGTAATTAGGGTTCATAAATTTTCAGAGAATAGAGAGAAGAGAAAATGATTTCTTTACAAGTGAACAAATGATTACACACTTAACATTTGATGTTAGCTTTATATAGCTGAACTAGTTGTTAACTAACCTCTAACTAAATGACAATTGTTAGATAGTTGTAGAACCTAAACTAAAAAATACAATGGACCTGAGTGACTACAATGTAGACAAAGGGAAAATACAACACGAAGATGCAGAGTGAAACTCTATACTCTAGAGGGGTGAAATCTGTATATTGATAAATGTGTGAAAATGAAGGACTTGCAGGTGCTTGTTAAACACACAAACAAAGAAGAGATCCCATTTCTATATTATCACAGACAATTTGAGGAATAGTGTGAGGAACTTTTAGTGCAAAGAGTTAAGGAATCCACAGGACCTTAGAAGTAGCATGAGCAAGGTCATCACTGTCTTCTCCATGATTAAAGGAGGTCAGAACCAAAACTCTGATACCATTTAGGTTGAATTTTTTTTTTTTCTCTATTTGAAATCAGAATAGGGTTACAACCAGTATTTATGTAGATCAACTATGCTACAAATAAGGAAAATAAATCTCCCATAAATAGGGTGGAAAAAAAAAAGAAACAAGATATAGATAGAAAACTTCATAAAACATGTACAATCTGATTTGGTTCAGAATTATCCCTCTTAGAGTTTATCCTACAAATCTGGCCAGCTTCATCTACCAGAATCAATTGGAACAACCAGAGATAGTTTTACCCATTAAGCCGAAAAGAGGTGGTTTTGGCAGAATGAGAATCTCCCAAAAACTACCCTTTGTTCGTGTTTTGGAGGCTGCAAATATTGATCATAGCTAATAGCTGAGGAATTGTCAGTCACTGCTGTAAATCAGTGGAGAGAGATCGAGCTCTAATGCCAAGTAGAAAATGTGGAATATTATTGATGAATAACTGCAGTATTCCTTTTTTTTTTTAATAATGGGCATTTACATCAGGTGATTTCCTACTGGGAAAACTAAATCCTAAATTAGGAAAATAGAATAAGATGACAATGAATTATCTAAAAGACGCAAAAATAAAAAAAGAACAGAATAATTATACATGAAACTAAATAATTACTAGATATATTGGTAAACAAAATTATTACAGAATCAAACTTAGTTACAGAAATATATGAGGGAATCAAATAGACTCTTTTGACACTGTAAAAAATTAGCAATGGAGAAAATAAATTTTATACTTGTAAAACTTACAGCATTTGAAAGGAAGTACACATGGATTTAATCCTAAAGTTATTATGACAATAACACTTGAGAGCATGTAATGTGAAATTAAAGATTAGAGCCATGAAAGTAATAGTTGGTCTTGTTCCCGAGCAAGATATGAATTGGAGACATGATCTGCATCGTGATTAGGAATTGATTTGATACTTTAGAGGAATGTGGATTAGCAAGATGGTTGTGCAAATGCTGCACCGGTTCAAACTGTGGATACCAAAGGAGGATACTCTAATAAATTGAGTGTAAAAGTAGATCAAAAAATGGCACCTATCTCTTGATACCATATCAGGGTTCATAATTTTTCAAAGGATTGAGAACTTGATTCTTTACAAGTGAACGAATGGTTAGACACACTAAATAGTTGACGTCTTTTTATATGGCTGATCTAGTAGTTAACTAGCCTCTAATTAACTTACTATTTAACTATCATTTATCAGGCTAAACTGAAAAATATAATGAGTTGAAAGATTGCAAAGTAAATGAAGCGAAAATACAACATTACGATGCAATGTTAAACTCTATGCTCTAATAAGTCTGAAATGGTCAAAATATTACCCTTTCCAGATTGTAATTTTTGTGTAATTTCCCAAATAGAGTCAAGCAAAGCTGGAATATAAAGGCAGTGTTGGTTAGGAAAAAACCAAGTTATTGTAACCTCATCTCGGTGAAATCTTCTTATTTGTATTAATTATAAACTCACTGTTGGCAGAATGATTCTCATAAGATTAGAGAGATACCTCCATTACATATTTATTTCCCTTGAGAAAGTTAATATCATTAAAACTCAGTTAATCATCAGTGGGCTTTAACCTAATATAGATTAGTAAGATGTGCTTAGATATAGATTAATAAGATGAGCTCAGATGAATAAGGCTTCTCTTGTGAGTGTTATGAAATTTCAGAATAATATGATGATTAGTTTCTTCAGTTACTAAATCATTTTGGCAAAATGACCATTAACTTCTTATTTCTATGTGGTGGTAGTATCAAGATCCCGTAATACTGATGTATCAAATTCTTTATGCATTATAAATCTTTTGTTTGCATCTTCTATCTGGTTTCAGTCTGCAAGGTAATTCTGTTTAATGCCAACCCTCCATCTTCAAATTGATTTTTTTTATTGAGTGATAATATGTGCAGGCCCTTTTACATTCTGTTCCATTGGGAAAGATGGTTGTTCTTGATCTGTTTGCTGATGTAAAACCAATATGGAAATCTTCTTCTCAGTTTTATGGTACTCCTTATATCTGGTAATTAGTGCTTTGTTACCTCTTGTTACTGGTCTATACAGGATTACAATATTCCAAACAGTTAAGCTTTCTCAATCACACTCTGCATCAGGTGTATGCTTCATAATTTTGGTGGCAATATTGAAATGTATGGAACACTTGATGCAATTTCTTCTGGGCCTGTTGATGCTCGTTTCAGTGCAAACTCAACAATGGTACTGGCAATATTTCCCGTATCACATGAACATATTGGCATTTATGATATCAACATAACTTGAGATTTTATTTGTTAGAACCTAGAAGCCAAAATGGGACAAGCATGCCGGTAACTCTATCTTTGTTTTAGTATAAAATATCTTCAGATGTTATCTGAAAAAAGGAACATTGAGTGATTATGTTGATTTATGACTAGCACATTTTGTTTTAAAAATTTTGGTCATTTTTTGGCAGGTAGGTGTTGGTATGTGCATGGAAGGAATAGAGCATAATCCCATTGTTTATGAGTTGATGTCTGAAATGGCATTTCGTGACAAGAAAGTTGAAGTTCCGGTAATGTTCATAAGCTCTCTACTGCAGTTGTTTGAATTTGCTTGGAAAATTCTCTCAGCCATGTGAATTGGTATACTTTAAAATTGCAAAATAAAATCCCTCAATATTAGTTTCCTATGTTCTTATTTTATAGATTAGATTCTTCAAGTAATCATACAACAGCTAACGGTTGTAGTTGGAGAGTCCATTGCCTTAGAACTATAGGCCAAAAAATCCCATAATTCTAGTGTGGGGGTCAACTCCCATATGTAGCAATTGAGTGTAGCACAATACCTCCACTTACATACACTACTTTGGCGATGTGAGTTCTTCAATACGCCGAGGACTAGACAGCTTAAGCTTAGGACTAGGGGGGCTCTAATACCATCTTAAGAAATTGGAATTCAAACGAAACTCAACCTCTCAATACTGGCTTACAAGGTGAGTTTTACGCCTACTCATAAACTATAATTTGACCTTATCTCTAGTCGATGTGGGCTATTCAACAATTACATTAATTATACTTTGTTTTATTAGAAGATGTGTGTGTTAAAGCATTATGTTTTTTGGCTTCCCAACTATGTTGGCACCACAAATAACCATAGTCATTGGCATCACCCGAAGTAACATAAAAACAAGTAAAAAATTCATACAAACAAGTGGGGTGATTAGGATAAAACCCACTAAGAAAACCTATAGCGTGGCAGTGGAAATCTATCCCTAAAGAGTACAGGATTTAAGAAATCAGTCCCAGCAAGAGAAATCCTGGGATCTAGAACCAAAGTCAGTAAGCTTATCAACTCACTAATTCTCCCTCCCCAAAACTGAGTAAATTGAGGAGTCATATGTTTAGATGATTCAAAGCAATTCAACCACATATATCTAAGCTTCCAGGAACAATACTTTTGTTCTTTAACACCTAGACAATAAATTGAGAATCACATTTAGCCCAAAGAACATTCTAGCCTTTGCTAAATGCAATTTCCAGCTCTAAACTTCAACATTTAATCCCTTGTGTATAATGAACACAAGGTTATGTATTTATAGATAAGAAACATAGAAAAAGTATGGGTTGATACCACTGTTGTCTCTCGAGAGGAGATTCACTAGGGAGATTCAAACACCAATGAGACATGAGTCACACCCACATAAGGAATTGACACCACCTGCAACCCAAAACCTTAGAGGAGAGAGAAAAAGGCCAATCCAATTACAAAATATGTTCTCTAACCAATTCTGCTGATTTATGCCATCATTGCAATTTTCAACTCTCCATTAATAAATGAATAAGAAAATCATTATTTTCTCCTAAACTACACCAAGTTGATGCACATTTAAAATATAGGTTTGGATCATTTGTCGAAATTAATTTTGTACATATCATTGAAACCTTTGTACGTGGATTGAACTTTATTATCCTTGTAGGAGTGGATCAAGAGTTATTGCAATAGACGATATGGTAAAGTTGTTCATGAAGTTGAGGCTGCTTGGGAGATTCTTTATCATACAATTTACAATTGTACTGACGGAATTGCAGTATGTATTTCACGTACTAATTTCTGTTTAGTAATAATCTCGTATAATATCTTTATTGCATCTTATAGAGTATTTCAGAGTACCTTATATGATTTGTTTCCTTATTTAATTACAATAAGTCTTCTTGTATGTCAGTTGTCTTATGCTTGTTCTAGTAGTATAGTGCACTAGTATTTGACCAAGTATTTTAGTATACATAAGGCCATATATTTTTTACTGCATTATAACACCATATCAATATTGTTAGAATGTAATTATTCATTATCTCTTACAGATCCTAGGAAATTTGGATCAATGATTCTGATTAATAGGCAAGAGTTTATTGAGTTTGATTTTGTAAATTAGTATGAATACATACTCTGTGGTTTGCATTAGACACACAACATTCAGACAACTCTTCCTTGTATGGTATAAGAAATTTTAGGTTTTTTTTATCCCTTTCTTTTCCTCCCAAGGAACCGTTACCATAGAGATTCAAATCATGAATTGTTTTTCATGTATTTTGAATGGTCAATCAAATCTTATTATGAATTCTAAGATACCAGGTACATAACTTGTATAACCTAAAAGATAAAATAAACAAAATCCTTAAACAACCACTAATTTTGATAAAAAATTAAAGAATATAATAAATATTGTATATTAATTTTAACTTTTTTGCTTTTCAAAAAAATTAAATAAAAAGAAGCCTTAAATGACAACTAATTTTATATATAAAAAATAAGGTAAATAGTTGGTTCAATACAATAAATATTCATATATTTTGTTTTTAGTACAATAAGAAAAAAATAACAATCTTAGTACTAAGCATTAACAACCTTAGTACTAAGCATTAACAATCTTAGTACAAAAGCATTAACTAGTAAAAAAGACCATTGTGCTCAAATACCTCAACCATTAACGAAATTCAAACAAAACTAACTGAATTAAATTGTATTAAGATTATTCTTTTTTTCCTTACTATAGTAAAAATGAAATATGTCAATACTTGTTGTACTGAACCAACTTTTTACCCTAAAAATATAGTAAAAATAAACAAATGTAAGAATAAATATATACTAACTTAAATAATATTAAGAAATTTTTATGAATGAAATAAAAAAAAAAAGAATCTCTAGACAACAACTAATTTTATATAAGAACACTAATATATATATATAGGGAAAGAGAGAGAGTGGTGGATCACGCCGGAGAAGCTGGTGACCGACTGGGTAGATATGAGGTACTGTGCAGAGAGCAGGGAGGGGATGAGAAGAGGAAGTGAAAAAAAACATAGAAATATGATACCATATTGAGAGTTGTTTGCAAAAGTCTTGTTTATAATGAAGAGACAATAATAAGGAACAAAATCAATACCTAATAATGAGAAATATTTGCTAAGATATTTTCCTATTAAATCATATGATATCTCCTTATTAATGTAATCAATGTTGAACCACCTCATTAAACAATGACTTGTCTTGATGTGTAAAACTTTTTGGTGAGATATTAGGTCCTTTGCTTACGTTGGACATTCTTGTTCAAGCAAATATTACCTTTTTGTGTGTTTGGATGTCTGTGCATGTTTGGGTGGTGGGAGATCTTAGGACCATAATGGGGAAGGAATAGAGTTGTATTGTAGTTCCTTTTGTTGAAATCAGTTTCTAATATGAATATTGATTGGGACAATTTGTCAATTATGTTATGTCAGGACCATAATCATGATTTCATTGTAATGTTTCCTGATTGGGACCCATCAAATTCTGAAACTGGCGTATCCAACAACCAGAAGAAGATTAACTTGTTGCGACCTGTAAATACAAGGTACTTATTGCAGGAAACACCTTCTGATAAGCCACGGGCTCATTTGTGGTACCCCTCTGATGATGTAATTAAGGCATTACAGCTATTCCTAGCAGGTGGGAAGAATCTTTCTACAAGTCTCACATATAGGTAATCTATTGAATTTAGTATATACTAAAAATTTAATTTCTGTTTAATCACTTATCAATTATTAATATGAAGCGTAATATAATGTTAAAATTTTCTTTGTAATAAATCACTTCTACTTTGTAAACATCCACATCATCCATATTTGACTAAGGTAGACCAATTTCTCTGCATGTCATGATACCAGATTAATCTTTTTAATTACTTTGTCAATAGTAGTGTTCAGGAAAACAATTTAAGAGCAATAGTTGGATAATGCACTACTTTAGACATCAAACTTATATTATAGAATTAGAGGTGTTGATTTTATTTGGTGGGAAGGAATTCTCCTTCATATTTCTTATGATTTGTTGAGATGGTCTTCCACATTTGAGATTTTCCTAGTGGGTCCCCCCACTTTTGTATTTCTTTTCCTTTATATATGCTATCAGGAATGCTGCAGATCATTGTTACAAGTTATAATGTTTGTTGGAGATCTTACATCAACTAGAGATACAACCAAATTATAGAATAAGTGTTTGTAAACCTCACCTTACGCTAGTTTCTGAGATTGAGTTAGCTTAATACTTTCTAAGATGGTCTTAGAGTCTATATTAGTTAGGTTTGTTTGGGCCTATGGTGTCATCTGCTACTGGGTCTCCCTCTATTCCCAGGCTTGTGATGTCCAATCCTTAACGTGAAGGGGTATATTAGAGATTGCACATGGACTAGAGATATGTCCAAATTATAGTATATGCAAACCTCACCTTAAAAGTCGGTATGTGAAGTTGAGTTAGACTTAAACTTCACTTTCTAAAAATGTTAACCTAATTAGGATTATACCCTGTGCATTGATGCTTTAACATCCTTATTTTCATTTAAAAAAGACATCAAACTTAGACCAACCTGCAAAAGTGATATGTTGCGTGAAAAAAATGTCAGTAACAGAATAAATATTTTATAATCATATGGTCTTTTCTTGAGGTATAAAAATATACTATGCTAGCTTAAGGATCAAAACTTGTGCATTGATCTATATAGAAAATAGAAATCCATGTAAAGTAAGCAAGTCAATCACTTCTCATGAATGGAATGATTATAAGTTTGGTGCTGTTTTATGTTCATCAAAGGAAGGAATAAAGTTTCAGGTCTCACCTGACAAAATTTGGTGAATTCCCAGTTTGCTCTATATTGGGAAGAAGTCAAACTTTGCTTTGCACAAAACTTTGCCCATGCACACACAATGAACATGAGAGATAAAAAGAGAAAATGATTTGGTCAACTATATCAAAAGTGCTGTCATCTTTCTGACAGGTATGACCTGGTTGACTTGACACGGCAAGTATTATCAAAATTTGCAAACCAGTTATACTACAAGGCAGTTTCTTCGTTTCAGAAGAAGAACATTGAAGCTTTGCAATTTCACAGCAATAAGTTCCTTCAACTGATAAAAGATATTGATGTACTGCTTGCTTCGGATGATAACTTTCTTCTTGGAACTTGGCTTGAGAGTGCTAAGAAACTGGCAGTCAATCCAAGTGAGATAAAGCAGGTAAGAGACAGGTGTTTACCTACAAACAATCCTTCACAGTGACACCTGTTTTCAGCAAATCATTTGGATTTTGTTGAAATTAATGATTTCAATTTTATCTAGTTAGCATGTTCTACTCACTACTGTGATAATGTGGTTATTCAGATGAAGATTGGGTTGGATCTCCATCTGACAAGAGATCCACCTCCAGATATTGCGTTTTTACTGGGAACATTTTTGTTGTCCTTCAATACAAAGTTTCATTTTATTTCTCATTCATTGGTTGTTCATAAATTAAGTCATTCTCATCTTGCTTATCATTGAGGTATCAGTCCACTAAGAAAATGAGATGGTTTAATGCGTTTACCTTTTCTCCACAGTATGAATGGAATGCTAGGACACAAGTGACAATGTGGTTTGATACCAATGCCACTACTCAGAGTAAGCTCCATGATTATGGTAAAAGCTGCCCTTTTAAACTTTGCTACACTATTCCAATTTAATTCTTGTTTTTGATGTTTTCTATTTGTCTGGTTTCTGATTAGCCAACAAGTTTTGGAGTGGACTTGTGGAAAGCTACTATCTCCCTCGAGCTTCAACTTATTTTAGTCATTTGTTAGAGAGCTTGAGACAAAATGAGAAGTTCAAGCTGATTGAGTGGAGAAAACAATGGATTTCACAGTCAAACAAATGGCAGGAAGGTAATGAGCTCTACCCAGTAAAGGCCAAAGGAGATGCTCTAGCCATCTCTCAAGCTCTCTATGAAAAGTATTTTGCAAAATAAATTGATCAACTGTTAAATTGGAGAATATCATTGCAGAAACCTAAGTGTTCATGTGTTATTTTCCCATGCTTGGCACTGGTAATACAATATCTCAACAATTGAGTTTTGAGCTACATGTTTGTTCCAAATGAGTTGTTAAACAATAAAATAGAATAATTTGTGATGGCATTCCCCAAGTTTTTTTCAGATTGCATAGTCTCATGCTTCTTTAACATTTACAATGATCTCTTTGAGGTTGCACCATGTAATGTTTTTTCAAATAGTTGATACTTATATATAAGGAGTATGAGTGTAATATAATTTATAGTGTACAATTTGGAAAAAAAAATAGAAGGGATTTTAATATAATTTACTAAAAAATATATATACTTTTACCTTTTGTTTTGGTAAATAACTATTTGGATGTAAATAATAGATTATAATCTAGTGCTTGAAAAAACGCAAAGGCTGCGGCAAAACTTTCACATTTTGGATTAGGTGTTTTGGAGGTTTTTTTCTCCAGAGTGGGGCTTTTGTTTTGCCTAAAAATGGGGTCCGTTTCAAAAAAATTAGGGGTAAGTCGTGCCACAAGACTTCATATGCAGAAGTCGTGCTAAATCGGTACGACTTAGACACGTCAACCTGAAGTCGTTCCAATTTGGCACGACTTTGTCCACGTCATTTTTTTTTATATTGAGTAGTGAGTTATGTAATATTTTAAATTAATTTGATACATAATTTTTCAAGGGTGTTAATTTTAAGCAATAAAAAAATATGATAATCGTGTATCGATCATGATTGACGGTAACGTAATATATTTATTTGAGAAGTGTTATTGTATTTAGAAAATAAATAGAGAATTATTTTTGTGGATAATTCAATTCCAAATAAGTTAAAAAGATGTTCACATTATAGATTATAGAACTGAATGTCACAATAGAAACAATTGTCCGACAGGTTTAATAATAAAATTTAATTCCAAGTTTGATTATTAATTTTCTAATTTTCTTTACCTATGTATTTATTTCTTCGTAAAAAATTTATTTATCAATTTAATTTCAAATATTACATAACTTATAATTCTAATTTTAATTAAATAATTATAATATATATTTATTTTAAAAAAATATGATGTGATCAAAGTCGTGTCAAATTTGCACGACTTCAGATTGACACGACTTACTCCATTTTTATAATTTTTTTAAACGTGCCCATTTTGGTGGTAAAAAAGGAAAAAAAAAAAAGCCCCCAATGGTAAAAGAACCTGTTTTGGAAATCAAATGTTTTCTTCAAGATTTACTTTTCTAGAAACTTGTATATTAGTTTTTACACTTTAAATTGTATTTTGTCGGATTAATTTCACATAAATAATTTTTTTTGTTAAAACATGGAGAGAGGAGGTGATACACTTAGAGAATGCACGGTCTTAAAAAAAATGTTACGAAAAGTAAATAAAACATTTCAAAATTATTAAAAATAATTTCTTCCAAAACCGTAATAAAATAACGTCAATTTTTTTTAAAAAAAATACAAAAAGTGTTGATATCTAAACAAAATGCCGATTAAAAAAAATCTATGAGATAAAGTGGTAGGAAAAAAGATTTTGTTTATGTAATAATGTTTTAGGAAGATGAAATAATTAATTTGTGTAAAAAATACAGAGAAACAGTAAAGTTGAATTATTAGCAATGATATATATGCAGGAAGAGGATATTTTAAAATGGAATCCCAATCATTGAATTCAATGGCTCTCTTCTGCAACTCCTTCTCCTTCTTTTCTCCCTCTCTTCTTCTCCATCCTCGCCCTCATTTTTCATCTCCCAAAGCTTCCTTAAGCTCTTCCTCCCACGAATCCAAATCACCGCAGACTGTTTCTTCTGCAACTTCCGCCGCCACTTCCGCCGCCACCGCTCCTTCTTCCTCTCGCCCCCCCGACCCCGACTTCAACTACGCGCTCGCCAGCCCCAACGGCAGCCCCCTCCTTAGGTTCGTTCGAGCCACCGAGTCTTCCATTGAAAGGGTATTTCTCCACCTTTCTCTCTTTCTCTCTTAGCCTTTTCATAGATACCAACAAAAACTACTCTAATTTATACCTAATCTTCTTAAATAACTTGGATCATGCTTTTTTATATCCTAATTAGATTCAAATTTTCTTTTAACACGTTATATATACAAACAAAATGTATTTTTACCTATTCCATTTTATTTGGTGCAAGAAGTAATTGTCATACAAAATTTATATCACTAAAAACGTGCTATTCGGTCTGATCCGGCTAAGTGCTGGTGGGCCAACGGAATTCGAGTTTGTGAGTTAAAAATAAGGTTTTTTCTTCCTGTACTCCATATTCTCATTATTGCATACCCCACACCCCGCTATTACTAATTGCACTTCCATACTAACATTAAGAAAAAGACAAAAATACACTCTTTCATTGTACCATTGCCATTGCATTTGAGGGTGGAGATTGAGAAAATAAGAATTATTATATTCTTCATATAAACCAACAATTTTTTAGTAATTTATATTTTTCAAAGAAACACATTATCCTATTTCGTAAAGGCAATTACTCCCTGCACCCAACACAAATTGAAAATTCCAAAATACCTTTATTTCGAAATGAAAATCCAAAATTAAAAATAATGCATTCTAGAAAAGTAGATCTAGAAAAGATTATTGTCTTCCAGAAACAAAAATCAAAATCTCATTCCGGATAAAAAAATTTAGAACTGAAAATAATACATTATGAAAAAAATTTATTCAGAAGAAATTATTGTGTTTTGAAAAAATTTTTGGAAGGTACTTTTTTAAGGATATTTTCGTCTTTTCGCCCATAATTGGGTGAGTGATTTGGTGGAGCAAGCAATTGCCCAAATTGTATTATGATTTTGACAAAACTCGGAACCTGGTGAATTAAAAATAACATTAATAAGTAGAAAAAAAAAATTAATTGAAAACCTAAAATAGTGAAAGAGAGAAAAGAACCATAATAAATTTAGAGATTTAGGGATTTTGATTTTGAGAGAAAGTAAATAATTTTAATTTTTTTTTCAACTATTTTTTATTTTTTTCAATATTTTTAGAATATCCTGACTCTAATTAATGCATGACCTTCAATTACATTAATTAATGGATTTCTTCGATATATGTTAAGTTAGTACCTTTTTTTTCTTATATAGGTTAATTTATATCCTGATACATACATGTATTTCAATATTTTAAAAGTTTCAATGTTGAACCATGTGTAACTAGAATTAATAAAATTATTGTAAATTTAAAAAGTATCTAAAATAATATTAAAAGAAGATGCTAAAAATGAATTATTATTATTTTCTTTTCATATATTTAATTATGTAAAATTAATTTTAGAAAATGATTATAATTAATGAGAAATATGATATTTTGTAATTAAAAGGTTTTTGATTATGTTGAGCAGGTGATTTTCGACTTCCGTTTCTTGGCCTTATTTGCTGTTGGAGGGTCCTTGGCAGGCTCACTCTTGTGCTTTCTAAATGTAAGCTCTCTCAATACCCTACATCTTTCTAATACCTAAATTATCTTTTGACATTTTTATTGAATATTTTTTTTTAAATTTCAGAATGTAAAATTTAAAAACATTCTCAATTATAAAATTTGGAAATTAAAATTTATAATTTGTTTATTCTAGATTCTATTCGAAATGAAATTTTGTATTTTAGATTCTATATTTTAAGATATAAATTATATTTTGTATTGTATATTTAGAAATTAATTAATTTATTAAAACTGAGGAACTGATAAAAAAAATGGGTAGGCTAAAATCAAATTTATATAAAATTTCAGATATTAAACATATAATTGAGTTTGCAGTTAATGATGATGACAAACATTACTGTATCATTTTAGGGTTGTATTTATATTATTGATGCATACAAAGTCTATTGGACAAGCTGTGTTAAAGGAGTTCACACTGGACAGATGGTTCTGCGCTTGGTTGAAGCAATTGGTAATTTATTGCTTTGTATTTACTCTATTTGGATCATCAAAACATCAAAGAAAAAGACAAATAAAGTATTATATTTTGCTTTAAATTATCAAACTTGTGTTAGCCACTTAAAGATTTTCTGGAACATTATCAGAGAAAAACATTTAAATCATCCTTAAACTACATAGTTCCAAATGTATAAAGGTGTTATACCTCATTCAAATTGTATAGTGAAATTATGTTTTCATGCCCTTTTTTGGTTCTGTGTTTGGTCTCAATTTCAGATAAGATTATGTTTACTACTTGCACTTAGCCATTTTGACTTGCTGCTGCAGATGTTTATCTTGCTGGTACAGTTATGTTGATTTTTGGTATGGGCTTATACGGTTTGTTCATAAGCAATATACCTCCTGATGTTCCACCTACTGTAGACCGTGCCCTTACAGGATCCTCTTTGTTTGGAATGTTTGCTATGAAGGTAATAACTATACCACACTTCTTTTATATTTTTATAATCAAGAACATCCAAATTACATTTATTTAGGAAATTTTAGCAACTTAGTATTTTCAGTGTAAGAAAAATAACATGGAGAAAAGTTATAGTCAGTGACCTTGTTGTTAATGTAAGGAAGTAAAGGCATAGGCCAAAACCTACCAAGAAAACTTATAATGTGGCAGAGAAAATCTATCTAGAGATTACAAGATTTAAGAAATCAGGTACATTATCTCACCAAGAGAAATCCTGGGATGTTTTCCCTCCCTTAAAATGTGAGTAAAAATTTCCTTGCTTAGATGATTTAAAGCTATTCAACCACTTATATCCAAAGAAGATTATAGCCTTTTCTCAGTTGCAATTTCAAAAATACTAAAATTGCACTCATTGCTTTAGCATACAACTGACTGTATCCAAGAGATCCAACAAAAAATTGAAAAATAGAATTCAAACTCTATGATTTTCATGATTTTCAGTCATGTATTATTTGTATACAGATACACTGTTATTATAGTATTTTACTCCTACAAGAGCTAGATAAGAAAATCTATAAATCAATATTAAATTAAGAAAGATTTGATCATACAAACCTATAATCTAGCCAATCAAATATCTTCATCTCAACACAAAACAACCAACATCAATAAACAAAATGAAGTTTTCTTAATCCACCATCTTTCATTTTTATGCATATTTATTGGCAAGCTTTCTTTCATTTTCTAGCATCATTCAATGCTAAATATTATCCAACTTCCATTTAATTAATTGACATGATTCTTATATATTGGAAAAGAAAGTGAATATATTATTTATCTTTTTTAGGAGAGGCCTAGGTGGATGAAAATATGCTCACTTGATGAATTGAAGACAAAGGTGGGACATGTTATTGTCATGATTCTTTTGGTAAAGATGTTTGAGAGAAGCAAAATGGTTACCATCGCAACAGGATTGGATTTACTAAGCTATTCAGTTTGTATTTTCTTATCATCTGCATCTTTGTATATCCTCCATAACCTACATAAGTCAGACTAGAATGTAATTGATAATGTTATATACTAAGTTCATATTTGTAAGAATAAGAGCTCCTTATCCAAACTGTTAGTGCTGAAATCTTCTATTCATCCTTCAGTTCATTTTCGAACTTATCTTTTCTGTGAATTAGGACAAGGATTAGAAAACTAGTCTTTGAAAACTGAAACATGAAACCATATTTGAGTTTGATTTAGCACTGTGAAGGGTGAAAACTAAAATGAATTTGAAACTTTGAACCAGTAAGTGTCTGTTGAGAAATTGTGAGATTGATAAAGGAGGGCTGCTATGTATTCTCTTTTTCTTACTCTTAACCTCTCACAGCTCTTCAACTTTTTTCTGTCACCTATTATTTTTTTTTTGGTTTAATGTGACATGCCAATTTTAATTATAAATTTTCTAGTGGTTCATTTTTTGCGGTTAAAAAATACTTTAATATATGTACAAAACCAATGATGATATCAAACCACATAAATTGTCTCAATTCATAAAAATATTAGATAGTTTGAGAAAAAAATAACTATATAAGCTTCTACAAGTCATTGAATTTACAAAGAAAATGCCTCCTACACACAAATTGCTCTCGGTATAGTTTTTAAAATAATTATTTTAAAAGTCAACAAAACTTATTATATATCTTGATCTATAATTTAATTATAGTATTAAACTAATTTTCAACGTTAACATTTTTTATTTCTTTTGAGAAACTTTTGAGAAACTAAAATATACTTAATCATTTATTTGATTTTAAGCTGCCATATTTTGGGAACAGAAGAGACAAATGTGATTATGAATAATTTGGCCTAGCATGGTAGCTATAGCACACTGCATAATTGTGTGAATGATATCCACAAAAGTAGATACTTTTTCATGCCTTTCATCTTGCCCCACACAGCAGAAACTAAATTTGAAATATCTGCCCCAGTTGTTCCATGGCCTAAGCTAGAATATGCTCATCCCCAACATGTCTCTTTCTTCCCTTCCCTCCTTTCCAATGCACCATTCTCTTCAACCTACTAAGTTTGCTACCAACAGTGATACATCAACAGAAGCAGTTACACTGGTCAATGCTTCTGTCCAGACAGAGGTGTCTGTTATTGGAAACAATGAGAATGGGAGCATAGTTGGGTTTAGAAAATCTTGGTATTTGAGCTCAAGGGAAGAAGCAGAACTTTGTTTAGATCTCAGGGTATCCTCGGATAAAACACAAACACCACAAGTAAGAACACTGTTTAGCAGCATAATTTTCTTTCTAAGATGTTTTTCTTCTGTTTATGTACCTATTCAATTTTATATAAACTCTACACTACACATCTGTGGTTGGAAAAACATATCTAAAATATGTATGAAAAGCTTTTTCATAAATGTTTTTAGATAAAAAAATAAAACAGTTTTTACAACTAGAAATTTTGATGGTGACTTTCATTTCAAAAGGAACCATAATGTTTGTGTGTATTGCATAATAACTAGCAGCAGGGAGCAAAGAGTGAAGTTGCTAAGCTAATAACCAAAGGGCTTGAAGAGCATTCTGCAATCCCAATAATGTCCTTACTTAGTCTGGATAAGGCATTGTGCAATGCAAGAGAGTCTAAAGAAAGATTAGCCAATGATTATCGCGGATTAGTTACCTCTATTGCAGCTGGGTATCTAGGCAAAGGTTTAAGCCTTCAAGACCTCATTCAGGTGCATGTTCATTTTTAGTATTTCACTATTTGTTATTGTTGGAGATCCCACATCGACTAGAATGAGAACATTTCATAGTATATAAGTAGGTGCAAACCTCATCTTATAAGCTAGTTTTATGAGGTTAAGTTAGACTTAAAGTTCATTTTTTAATAGTTACATTTCTTTATAATACAGTGTCAAAGAATAATTTTCAATATGATCTCTACACATGAATGGTTTTGATAAGTTTTTGTGTATTAGAACCAAATTCAGAATCTCCTACACATATGGGAACTAAATTAAATGAGTAAGCTAAATTATTTTTCCAGGAAGGAACCGTTGGACTTCTTAGAGGAGCAGAGAAATTTGAGCCAGAAAGAGGATATAAACTATCCACATATGTTTACTGGTGGATTAAGCAAGCCATGATAAAAGCTATAGCCAGAAAGTCCAGATTAGTGAGATTACCGGTGAGGCTTTGATTCATTTTGGTCTTATTCATCATCCAAAGTGTTTGAGTAACAAATTAGTTTATGAAGCATAACATGACATTTTTAAAGCAGCTCTTGACACAGTAAGACTTAAGAAGTGGACTAGTTATTGTGAATGGTTGGTTAGTTTGTGATTTACAGAGTGGAAAGAGTGAGATGGTGGCCAAAGTTGCTCAGGCCAACAATATCTTGAGCTCAAGACTGAGGAGAAAACCCACATACGATGAAACTGCTGAAGTGCTCAATGTGAAGGCTTCCACCATTAGGCTTGTTTCTGAAAAGAGCAGAAAACCAATTTCATTGGACAAAGTTGTAACTGATTGTGGCCACATGACACTTCAGGTCTAATAACTTGTTCACTTCATATGTAAGTTATATAACTTATTTGATCAACTACTGATTGGTTTTCCGTTTGGTGTTCCCAATCAGCTGGGGACCTAAACTCAGTTTTATGACATGTCTGAATATTCTCAAAAATATATTTGTTTCTTAAAATTTGTCTGAGTTGAAGATCACAGATAAAAATATTTCATAATATATAAATGGATGCAAAATTCGTCTTATAAGTTGGTTTTATAAGGTTAAGTTAGATTTAGAGTGCACATTTTACTAGTCTGAAATTTCAGTCTTGTAGTAGCTAGACTTAGAACATTTTTGCAGACTCAGATACAAACTTGGTTTACATTTCCACATTAAACTTTGTCCAAAAACATCTATTTTTAAAAGCTAGATTTGAATTAATTTTGCTAACTCAGTTTACAAATTTAAATTTAAGTCAAACTTAAATTTAAAAACTAGGATTGAAGAGTGTACTTATTTGTTTAACTTGTTCATCAAAACTCTGATCAGGAGATTATACCAGGGCCAGAGGACATGACTCCAGAGAAGATGGTTAAAAGGCAACTAATGAAGCAGGAAGTGATGAAGCTTCTTAACACACTTAGCAAGAGAGAAGCAGAGATTGTGACATTGTACTATGGACTCAATGGAGAGACCCCTCTGACTTTCAAGGAGATAGGAGGAATGATGCAGCTGTCAAGGGAGAGAATCAGACAGATTAATGGAATTGCATTGTCAAAATTGCGACAAACCAGTATCATAGATAATCTCAAGTTCTATCTTGTATAGAACAGCATTTTGGTCATAAACATTACTGAAAAAGAAGAAATTAAAATCAATGATTTAGGAAACATGCATGTGATATGTGCTAAACCAAGTGTTCAAGAACCAAAACAAGTATCACCCTTCACAGTCTTTTTTGTTTCTCTTCTCATATGAGTAGAGACTGATGACCAAAGTATCAACCTTTCAACATGGGAGTTACACTAATCAATCAACTCATCCCTTTAACCCACTCTCTCTTTTTTGGGGAAAAAACTACTCATTGGGACAATTCCACAAACACTTTCTGCAATGATTATGAAAAGTACTTTCCAGAAGAGAATCATAAATTGCTTTTTGAAGCTCTCTCCAAAAAGGACCATTCTAGAACATTGTGGGAGGGTATTTTTCTAGAATGACAAAAAATAACAAAACATACCTCAATTTTGAATACATAAAATCAAGAATCTGATAAAAATAGTTTATATAAACAATTAAGTTTAATAGAATTGCAATGCAATGAAATAAAGGTAAAATTTCCATATCTTTAATAAAGAAATATATAAAATTTGTAGAAGGGGTGGAGAGGACAACCAAAGTCTAGTGTAAAGATAGGACTTTGGGTTTACATTTTTTTAGATAAAAGGGCATTTTGGCAATAAAAGAATAAAGGAAAGAACAATGTAAATAGAAGTTTAGGAAGTGTGACTAGCAAATACTTTTCAATAATCACAACTAATAAAGATGTATCTATGGAATAGGACTTTTGCACCAATTGCTAAAATGAATATTGTAAGGATATTTTGTCCTTAAACTTCGACAATATCATGATAAAATGTCTTTCTCGTGGAAGAAGGAATCTACAAGAATATTTCACTTGGGGTTGAAGGAGTGAAAAAATAAAATGTGTAGACTGTGAAATGTTCTTTATGAACTAAAACAATCCCTAAAGCTTGGTTTGGAAGATTCACAAAAGGTACAAAGGGATTTGGCTACAAACAAAGTCAAGAAGATCACACATTGTTTACTAAATATTTAGAAAAAAAGGGTAACAATACTTTTCATTTATGTTGATGATATTATAATGACTCGAAATGATAAAAAATTATGGAAATTATGTTAAGTCTTAACCCATTCAGGAATCTGAGAACACAAAGGTCTAGATCTATCAATACTTGCAAACATAAATGAGTGACTTACAAATACATATTTTTTTGGATCCATTAATTGAAGGGTTAGTTTTCTAACTTGTATTTCTTTTAATTATGCTAATTTTATAACTAATTATTTATTATTCAATGTAGGCTTCATTGATAGATACTTCTAATTATACCCACGAATTAGGATTTAGGGTTAGTTTTCTAACTTGTATTTATTTTAATTATGCTAATTATATAAATAATTATTTATTATTCAATGTAGGCTTCATTGATAGATGCTTCTATTATATCCACGAATTACATAATAGTGTGATTTTGTTCACTTAAAAGAAAACCCAACTAGAAAATGAAAAACTTACAATGGTAACTTTATTATTTTTCATCACATTAGACAAGTATAAGTGTATTTCGATTTAACACATGTCATTATAACTAGAGTTGTGACACAAATATTTTACGTGGAGGGAGCAGAACAAGATCATTGCAATTCATGTACTTTAAAGGTTAGACAACTTTTAGTACATGCAATAATTATTTTATTTAAAAGTTCCATGTAAATAAAATTTTTCACTTGTTTCTCATTTCAGTGTAATGGACAAGCTGAGTTGTTCGACTGTAGTTACTACATCATGTACTAGACGAGAATCATCATTTGTGCGAGTATTATTGACTCTTGAATAAAGGTAACACATTTCAAAATTTTATAATTGTATCTTACTTTTATGTAGATGACTATTGCGTAATAACATGAATGAAATGTTTATTATGTATTCAATGATTAATCTCTATTGTTCTAATGACATCCAACAAGAAGAGAATAATGAGTAACATAAATAGAAGTTTAGGAAGTGTGACTAGCAAATACTTTTCAATAATCACAACTAAAAAATAGATATATGGATGAGAAATCCTAAGAAACTATTTTAGATGGCAAGAAAAAAAGTCTTTTGTTGATATAAATAGGTGTTAATCATCCACGAAGATGTATCTTTGGAACTCCAAATAAGGATGTATATATGGAACAGGACTTTTGCACCAATTGCTAAAATGAATATTGTAAGGATATTTTGTCCTTAAACTTCGACAATATCATGTTAAAATGTCTTTCTCCTGGAAGAAGGAATCTACAAGAATATTCCACTTGGAGTTGAAGGAGTGAAAAAATAAAATGTGTAGACTGTGAAATGCTCTTTATGGACAAAAACAATCCCTAAAGCTTGGTTTGGAAGATTCACAAAAGGTACAAAGTCAAGAAGATCACCCATTGTTTACTAAATATTTAGAAAAAAAGGGGTAGCATTACTTTTCATTTATATTGATGATATTATAATGACTCAAAATGATACAAAATTATAGAAATTATGTTAAGTCTTAACCCATTCTGGAATATGAGAACACAAAGGTCTAGATCTATCAATACTTGCAAACATAAATGAGTGACTCACAAAGACATTTTTTTGGATCTATTAATTGAAGGGTTAGTTTTCTAACTTGTATTTCTTTTAATTATGCTAATTATATAACTAATTATTTATTATTCAATGTAGGCTTCATTGATAGATGCTTCTAATTATATCCACGAATTACATAATAGTGTGATTTTGTTCACTTAAAAGAAAACCCAACTAGGAAATGAAAAACTTACAATGGTAACTTTATTATTTTTCGTCACATTGGACAAGTATAAGTGTATTTCGATTTAACACATGTCCTTATTATAACTAGAGTTGTGACACAAATATTTTAAGTGGAGGGAGCATAATAAGATCATTGCAATTCATGTACTCTAAGGTTAGACAACTTTTAGTACATGCAATAATTATTTTATTTAAAAGTTCCATGTAAATAAAATTTTTCACTTGTTTCTCATTTCAGTGTAATGGACAAGCTGAGTTATTCGACTGTAGTTACTACATACTAGATGAGAGTCATCATTTGTGCGAGTATTATTGATTCTTGAATAAAGGTAAACACATTTCAAAATTGTATAATTGTATCTTACTTTTGTGTAGATGACTATTGGATAATAACATGAATGAATGTTTATGTATTCAATTATTAATCTCTATTGTTCTAATGACATCCAACAAGAAGAGAATAATGAGTAACATTTTTTAGTGTAATTAGTTTTTTTTTTTTAGCCGAGTTAGATAAATTTTTTATTTATTGAACTTTTAATATAAATGTTAGGGTTATATATTATGTATATCTGGATTCCTGTGTCTTTTATTTATGTTGTACTATTAAGTTACATAATTAATCCTAAATGTCCTACTTATAAAACCTCTTTTGTAATATTTAATATTTTATATATTAAATGTTCTATATTTCTTATGCATTTAATTTTAACATATAACCCTTAAACAATTGTATTAATTAGAATATTATAATATTTTATTACTTGTACGAAACTAAATTGTAATGAACTAATAAACAATCAATGTAGAAACTTAAAAAGTACAAATGCCAGCTACAACAATAGAAGCTCTATTTTTTGTGATCATTAAGTAATACAATTACTGTAATATATAAAATTTATACTTTACCTTTTGTGTAAGTATTAATCAATGTAGTTATCTATATATTAACAATATTTTTGGCATGATATTACTTTTATGATTTCAAATAAACAAATAAATAGTAAGATATTTGACGAGAGAGATTAAAAGTAATTATAACAAAGTTTAGAGACTTTGTTCATTTGAAATTTAATTTCATGAAAAGACGAAGGACCAAGAAAATAAACATCGAGGAACTGAAATTAAATTTTTTGAAAAACATTTAAAACATAGGTTACGAAAAATATGAGGGGATTTTACGTTAGATAAATTAATTACATGTTAGATGACATAACTAAATGACTTGATAGCCACAGTATTACAACCAAAAAATGGAAAAAAAAATGCAGAATAAAACTAATGATATTTTTATTTATAAAAAACGTGCATAACTTTTTTATTTATTTTTATGTCTAATTAATATATATATATATGTATATATATGTTAAAGTAAAAAAATATAAATATAAAAAAACCAAACATTTTATGGTTCTTACTAGTAAAATCAAATTTAGTTGATTCTCTCTATCAATTCAAGTCTCATCCCCAAATAAAATGATGTAAAATATTTGTTTTTGTCTTTAATGGTTTAAAAAATTTTATTTTCTAAATATTTATATCGATAAATTAAATCATAAAATTTTAAACTTGCAAATCCGATTTAGTTATAGGAAAAACTTATATAAATAAAATAAATGATCATTCAGATATAAGATTTGTAGATAAATATAAATGAGTTATAAATTTCGATATTCAATATTATTTATAGCATATCGAACACAAAATTTAAAAACTCATAACTCACTTTTATCTAAATATACTCATATATAAGCTTAAATGAAAGACGAAAATTACAAATTACCTTTCAAATATCTAATTTTAGAATACATAACAATCAATTTTGGAATTTCTGCTTCATAAACAAAGATGAAGTTAAGAAGAATGTTGAATTTTAAATTTTATGTTGGATGGTGTGTTAAATGATATAGTGCAAGAAAAGAAAGCATCAAATTTATGTACTAGGTGGAAAATAAACGGGTAGAGAGTGATTGTTAGAGTGAGAGTGAGTTGAGTTTCTTATCCGTTATCCATGATTTTGGCGGTGTCGCCGTTGGGAAGATGGAGAGTTTGCAACAGCCAAATGTTTACGCTTCAGACTGCTGCTAATAATTTCGGAATCGGAATGCCAACCGCCAACGCCGCCACTCGCACCCGGAGTCAGGCTACCGGAGTCTCCGGAGTGAGGTTTGATGGACCGGTGCCTCTAAACGGCGACGTTCTGGAGAAGGAAGTGCTCTTCGAGCAGTGCGTGACGCGGACTCTCTCTCCGGCGTTGACATTGGAGGAAGGACTCGAGAAATTGAAGGACGCACTCCACACGTTGAAGTTGCAGAGGCCTCCTTCCTCTACTGGATTCCTCCGATTTCAGCTCGCCGTCCCTCCCAGTTCCAAGGCCTTCTCTCTCTTCTGCTCTCAACCTCTCTCCTCCTCCGTTTTCCCTCTCGTTTACCTCTCCAAGACCAACGCCGATTCTAAGTCGCTCTACGTCAATGGAACTCGCGGCGTTTGTGCCGTCGGTGCCGCTGTTTCATTTCTCCCTCCAACCTCAGACCACCGCACTTTCGTCAATAGGTATTTTTCTCTTAATATTCTCACTCACTCACTCACTCACTCACTGCATTGTTCTATTTGGTTAGAATTATGAAGCAATGAAGGACTGACACAGACTTTTCTTTCTGCAGATATGTGTCTTCTGATTCCGCCAATGTAATGGCCTATGGTTTTATGGATGTTAATTTGGATGATGGTAATGTGAGTCACCAGGAAGGTTCTTTTTGGTTTTTCATCCCTCAGGTATTAATCAACTCTTTAATAGCGCTTTTGAGTAATTCTTTATAATATATCGTCATTGTTACGGGCTTTGTTTGGAGAATCTTCTCCATAAGCCTTTTCAGAAAAAAAAGAAAAAGAAAAATGACATATTATACATGAGCTAATTTTAGCTTATACATGAGCTAGTTTGTAGAAGTTATTTCTGATTTACTTCTCCAAAATCTGAATTTTATCCCATGTATAAACTAGTCTTAGCTTATGGAGAAACTATTATAATTTTTCTCTTATAGAAGTGCTTACAGTGGAGTTTCCTCAAAACATGCCCATAATATTGTTTGCTGCTTCCGTTTCTGGCTGCAAATTTTGTCATGGCAGATTGAGTTGGATGAGCTGGAAAGTGTTTCCATTCTGTCAATGACGCTAGCATGGGATGACTTTTCTCACTCTACTTTTCAAGAAGCCTATTATTTGCTTGAAATTTCTCTAGACCAGGTGCCCGACTTGTCTTTATGATATCTTTTAGGTCTTTGTTTTGTATATTTACCTTTACCTTCATTATACTAATACTAACATAATATAGGCGAGCCTTCGGGGTTGTGTTAATAACCAACTAAAACTGTAAGCAATTAGGTATAGTTCATGAGTGGTTTTACATAACACATATTCACTGTTAATACCCTATGGACATGAAGTGCGAGTAATGCTAATGTAGGCCCGTTCTACCTTGTATTGAAATTGAACTTCTCTTCAGAAGAGTCTGACCACTTGTTCAGATAAGCTTTGCTAGTGTCAGTGACCAACACTCCTAAAAGAAGCTTTTAGCAAAAATGTTTCATTTTTTTTATCAGCTTTAGCAAAAGGTTTCATGAATAATTTTTACATATCAAAATCTTAGCATACCCAATTTAATGAACTATGTACCGAGATGAGACTAGACTGGGGGAAAATACCAACATTTAAGTATATAAATCCAAGATTGCATCGTTGTTGCTCATTAAATTTTGACAAGATTAGGAACCGGTTTTGATATTGGGAAATTGATAAAAGTGGATAGGATTGGGAACTGGTTTTACAGAGGAAGAAATTGTGCTCAATAACACAAAAATGAGCAAGAGAGTGGCAAAAGAACTCAGCAAAACCAATCGTCAAATCCTTTCATCCTCTTACTGTTTTCTCATTCTCTCCTCATCCATTTTCGTTCCTCTCTGTAATAATTCATTATCTTTGCATTTTGTATTTCAATATACAAACTTATATCACCATATATGTATTTTACATTGCTCCTTGCTTCTATCATTTTTCAAATAATTTGGAATTCTAAGGTAAACAGTGAATTATATTTTCTTTTTTTTGTCAGTTTCTTAAAACTGAACAGTGAATTATTTCTATTTTTCAATGAAAAAGAAACCTTTCATTATGGTTTCATTGGGCCTTTCACTTTGTTTCATTTAATTTAGTGGATCCTTTTCTTCTTGTGTTATGAAAAAAATGAAAATAAAAAAATAAGCTCCCATCTGTATTCATGCCTGATATTATATTTCTTATGGTTTAGGTTATGTGTCATGTCTGGTCTACTATTGACAAATGGAAATCCAAATGCATTAGAGGTGCTCTCAGAAAACTCAATTTGGTTGAAGATAGATCTATTCCAAGGGTATAAGCTCATTTCTTCCATAATGTGTAAGCTTTTCTTGAAACAACTAGTTGTTACTTAATTGCCAATATTTGAATCGAGTTTGTTGCAAATGTGTCAATATGAGAGTCCTTCAGGGATTTAGTGAACAAGTTTTCTAGTTGGTCATTGAGTTAAATAAGTTAGTGATAACTCAAAGCGACAATCAATTTCTGTGTTTAGTCATCTTGTGGAGAACTAAGTTGATGCAATGTGGAGAACAACTTGATTGTTGCTTTACTATAGTATCCTAATAGTCTCCAAATTTTTGTTATGGAAGTTGCTAATGTGTTGCATTTTACATCATACACATGACATTTAGAGTAGGAAAGTAATATGTTTTGCATATTTAGATTAGTTGCCTCAGCTATGTAATCTTGGACGTAGTTGCTGCCTAATATAGTATCATTTTTACTAATCAAAAGTTAGAATGCCATTTCATCATTATATTAACTGTAATTGTAACTAGGTTTGTACACCAGTTAGTATCAATCATTTGCAGTATTTGTAGAAAATATATATACGAAGGAAATCATATGAAATAAAGGGAGGAACACCTTCCTACCAAAAATAACCCCGATTTGTAATCCCAAAGGAGGTAGACTATCAAAACATCTATTTGTTTCTCTAAAAATATGTGATATATGAAAATATATATCTTTTAAAGTCTCCACTCAATTCATCCATATATTCTTCAATCTTCAAGGGAGCAATCTCAATTGCATGAATAATCTCCATAACCTCTGCCTCAAATGTCAAGCTAACATGAAGAGATATAGAAAACATCCCATATTTAGTGATAAGTTTAATAGAAGAACTTTTTATAAACTTTAGATTTAAATGTTTTTAGTCCTTCAAATTTGGGGCTATTTTTAGTTCCTCTTAAAAAAAATTATTTTTGAGTTCTTTGATTTTGTGTAAGGCTATTTTTAGAGTTTGGAATTAGACGATGTTAGTGACATTGATGATGTGGCAAATAAGGCCAACTCAACATTTGCCACGTGGATTTAATTGAATGACATGATTTTTTTGAAGGTTTATTAAAATTTAATTGTTTTTTGTCACTCAAATTCTATTAATTTTTTGTTTTAGTCCTCCTAATTAAATATTGCTTTTTTGGTCCTCAAATTTCAGAAAATGATCTTTCTGGTCCCTTGCCACTAACGGTGTCAAATTCGTTGTTGATGTAGCTATCAACATGCACGTCAACAATGACATATGTCACTAAAATAATGAAGTGGAAATGCACTTTTTAATTTTCTTTTGCTAAAGTATTTTTAATCTCTAAAATTTGGATCAAATTTTATTTTAGTGTGCCAAATTTTATTTATTTTTTTGGTTTCTTAAATCTTCTAATGTTGAAATAATTCATTTTGATTTTCAAAGTTGATATTATTGAAGTAATTAATAGTGTTTAATTTGAGAAAGTCAACTTTAACCATGTTTAAACATTCTTACTTCTACAACCACAATGTAGTCCCTTCTTATCTTCTATCTTTCTTGTTCTTTGTCACAGTGTCATGAATTGAATTTTGACTTAAGTTTTTATTTTGGGAAACAAAAGTTCCACACTAGTCTGGAATTAGAGATGCTAATTCACTTTTTCTTTTTTAATTTGAGGGACTACAAAAAATCAATTTTAAATTTGAGGGATTAAAAAATTATTTTTAAATTTGGAAGACTAATATAAAATTTGACCTAAATTCGAGGAATTAAAATGATATTTTAGCCAAAAAAATCTAAGAAATAAATTTCTTCACCATTATTTTAGTTAGATATGTAGTTGCTGACATGAATGTTGATAGCCATGTCAACAAGGAGTGTTAGTGTTTAGGGATCAAAAAGAGCATTTTTTGAAATTCTGGGACTAAAAAGTAATTTTTAGATTGGAGGACTACAATAAAAGTGACCCAAATTTGGGGAACAAAAAACATGTTTTAGCTTTTTTATTACTATCAATAATATATTATATAATAAAAATGTAATATAATTATGTTTTTAAACTGCGAAATTTAAGGTATTCCTAATCTTGGTCTTCAAAAATAAAAAAAAAGTTTATTTTAGTGTCTCAAAATTAAAAACAATACCATTTTAATCTATAAACATTAAATTTGAAGGACTAAAAATGAGTTTTTAATCCTCAAATTTAGTGTTTAAGAACTAAAACTATATATTACTAAATTGATATTTTTTTTTAAAATTTAAGGGACTATAGAAGGATGCGATGTTGTTAAACTCGAGGATCATAATTCGACTCGTAAGAGTCACTGATATATGAAAAATAATATTCAATACTTACACATAGGCTGATAATTCATTTAATAAACTATCCGAGGTAATCCATCCTATTATTAAACCTTCACCAATTCATGCCATTATAAAAAAAGGCACCTTCATGCCATTATAAAACAAGGCAGCATACAGAGAAAAACAGAGGAACAGTGGCTGTGAGAGTGAGCGGCAGCGGTCGAGGAGCAATAATTCGTGTTAGATATTATTAAATATCTTACACTGAAATTCAACATGGTATCAATATCTGAGTGTGAAAGTTAACGAGGTTTGAGTTAGTTTGAGTTAGAAATCTTTCTCTGAAATTCAATAGTATGTATATCCTTCCTTTCGTTAATTTTTTAAATTTAAAGTTGTTATTGGTTTATGTTTATTGTTGAGTGTTTACATTTATGAGCTCATGTTTTTTTTGTTAATTCATGTAATGCTCATATTCCAATATTTTTTTTAAGCGACAAACATTTCTTGATCTATCAAAAACTTTCTCCAAGTTGTTTATTTATGATCTACATAAATTACCAGGTCTACATGAACACTATTGCACCTGGAGGAAGAGAATGTCTGAGTGACATCATGGAACTGGTATTCTATTTTTCCAGTAAATTTTTCATCCTTTATATTTTCACTTTTTCTTTTATTAATATTAAATTTACTTTTTTCCTGCATAAGTGTATGTTTTTTTCACTCTTCTGCGTAATTGAACATTTCTAATTTCATTCACTTCTATTGCAGAAAGAGTCTCCATCTTCAAGTCAATTTTGTTTTAGGCTATCCGCAACCCTTGCTGTTTCAAATAATATGGTATTGTAATTTTATTGCAAATATATAATGCTTTATCTTTTATCCAGATATAGCCATATAATGCTAGAGTATAAAGGAAAAGTTAGTTAGCAAAAATCAATCAGTTTATTACTTACAAAAAGATAGAACGTAGAAATCTTGTGAGGATGGAAGAGGTAATGAGCCTAAGATAAACACTTGAACTATTTAGGGAAATAAAGAATTATTGTATTGATTACGATCACACCTATACCTATTACTTTCTCATCACCTTTGTTTGTAGCAACGATACCCTCTAAAATAAGGAAATAAGAATCTGCTGAAATAAAAAGAAGATCCTAAAGATATTTTCCTCCTAATTACTATGGAGATATTGAGGATATCTTTATCCTAATTTTACCCCACCAAGTCCACTTTCAAAATACTTTTCCCTTGAAGTTGAGTACTAACAAAGGATAGTTTTTAATGAAAGTTACATCTATTAGGACAAAAACTCGACAAACTTGAGGTGTAAAGCAATAAAGAACCATTTGACAACTCTTGAGTCTAATCATGAAGGGGACTATGAGAATGGTGAAATGTAACACACCAAAACACACGTGAGAGACTCAACATTAGGGGAGAAGAAGGGAAGAACTAATGTGTTCAATTGATGAGACATGTTATAGATTCTCACTGTACTAAATGCATTTGATCAAATTATTATAAGAGGTTTTTTTTAGTGCTTTATTACTTATAAAGCAATTAAGTTCAAATATTCTCTATATTAAATTGATGGAATAAAAGAGTTTGGAATTCAAGAAAGCCAAATTTGAGTTGGGATTTTTAAGAAAAAAAAATTATTCCTTATGTTCAATTATGATAATAACAAGTTTTTTGAAATTTAAATGATTACTGAATGATCTATATCTAAAAAGCTCCATATATCTAGCTATGATGGTTGCTAGACACTCTAGTTTATTTGGGAAATTTGATTTCTTTACCATAGAAAAAATAAATTATCCAATTTATTTCTTGTTCTGTAATGCTATTTAAGATTTATTTATTTTTCTACTTCGTGGTGCATTGGAGATTTATTTAATAATTGCTAGAATGAGTAAGTTTGTCTGAAATTTGTCCTTGCTATATTTCTCTCTTCTATTATCAGTTGGATCATGCCAATGAATTGCCGTACTCACTGAAAGAAAGTGCCAATATTAATGCTGTTTGGGCATCACTTATTGTTGAAGAATGCACAAGACTCGGTTTGATGGTGAGATGATCTGATAAATTGTTATAAATGTGCTAATATTAACACAATTATGATTTATTCTTTCTTTTAGTATTTCTGTATTGCTCCTGGTTCTAGATCTTCCCCTCTTGCTGTTGCTGCTGCAAGTCACAAATTGGTCACTTGTATTTCATGCTTCGATGAACGTTCACTTGCATTTCATGCTGTTGGATATGGAAGAGGATCTCACATTCCAGCAGTAGTCATAACATCATCAGGCACAGCAGTTTCTAACCTTCTTCCGGCTGTAAGTTTCATTAGTATTGCTTGTTTGACATGGTTTTCCTTATTGTCATGAATTCTGTTGAATGTATAATGATTTAATAATTTTTATGCCTGTGATTTGGTTTGTTTCCATTCTCTATGTTGTTGGTAATACACGCGTTATTGGAATTTAATGATAGATAATAACTTCTGGATTTTCGGGTATAATAATTGTACAAAAATTGTGCGTTTTAACACTGATTATTAGATAAAACGAACAAGAGGAACAAACTGAAATTTTTATTATTTTGGCACACTTGAAATAAGAGGAGTACAGGCTTATTTATAGACACCGCTTACAGCAAAGACTACATTCACTGCTTGCATAAAAAAGCTATGGCTAATAATAGCTGGAAGCTGTAACATCTAACAGCTGTTCACACAAACTATTATTTATTTAGACTAACACTGATGATTTTATTTTAACAATATAATAATATGAAGGCTATATTTTAGGATACAAGATTATACAGGATCCCTAAATAATGGATATGTAAGTTTCCCTATTTAATATATGATTAAATATTTGACACTTATTTTTTACTTTTATTTACATAAACTTGATTTGTAGTTTTATTTCTCTAGAGGGATATGTTAATCAAGTTTGTTATGACACAAGTAATATTTTTTATCTAATTAGATGACTGAAAATTTGCAGGTTGTGGAGGCAAGTCAAGATTTTGTGCCACTTGTTTTGCTTACTGCAGATCGACCTCCAGAGCTTTTGGATTGTGGAGCAAACCAAGCAATTGATCAGGTTAAAGCCATTATATTCTTAAATATCATTGTATAAGTAGACATGAGTACAGACACATGCATATTGTACAATGTTAAATTAGGATGAAGGGGGAGGAGTATAGGGTTCTTGGAATTTCTGAAAATTGAGAGGAATTATTTTCTTTACAAGTGAAAGAAAAATAATTACATACACTTAATAGTTGATGTCATCAGCTTTATGTAGCTGAGCAAGTAGTTAACTAACCTTTGGCTAACTGACCCATTTCATGTTTATTCGGGGACAAATCAATGTGGTTGCTCTTCCTGTTAATTTATCATCCACCTTGAGTTTGCCGGATGGTGGTGGTGTGAGTGTTGTATTAAGTTTGTTATAATATTGGTTATAGCTGTTTTATTAGTTGCATTTTTACGGCTATGTTCCTTTTCTTTCTCTATATAAAAGAGAACCCGTGATTTTTTCAGTAGTACCAGTTCTATTTGTGTTTCTCTTTTGTTCTCTCTCTCCCTCTGAAGAACTCTAATAATTCTTTCAACAATCACAGTGCAACAACCTCACCATTTTGTTAAAAGAGGGACTGTTTCTGTATATTTTTTAATATTATAATTCACTGTTACATCTACTGCATTAATTTGGAAAGCCTATGATGATTTTAAATCAAATATAGGTAGTTTCCATTACAAGTGATTAGCTGTTCTAAATAAAGGAATATTTTATATTCATGTTTTCCTTGGTTACTCAGGCAACACATTGAATTTCTGTTTCAGGTGAACCATTTTGGTTCTTTTGTGAGATTTTTCTTTAATCTCCCTGCACCCACAGATCAAATTCCTGCAAAGATGGTACTTACCACTCTTGATTCCGCTATACATCGGGCAACTTCTTCACCATGTGGTCCAGTGCATATCAACTGCTCTTTTAGAGAGCCTTTGGAAAGCAGTCCCTGCAAATGGTTGTCTAGCTGTTTAACAGGGTTAGATTTCTGGATGACTAATGCTGAACCATTTACCAAGTATCTTCATATGCGATTGTCTCATACTAGTAGTTCAAATGCTCCTGGTGAAATGTCTGAAGTCTTGGATCTGATTCAAAGATCCAAGAATAGTCTTCTATTATTTGGTGCAATCCACACAGAAGATGAGATGTGGGCTGCTCTGCTTTTGGCTAAACACCTTCAGTGGCCTGTTGTAGCAGATATCTTGTCAGGGTTGCGGTTGAGAACGCTTTTATGTTCTTTTCCTGATATTGAAAGAAACTTTATGTTTGTTGATAATCTTGATCATGTTCTTCTCTCAGATACTGTCAAGGGCTGGTTAGACGTTGATGTGGTTATTCAGGTATTACCACTTATTACAAAAAATTTCCAATTCCCCTTCTATTTCCTTCTACAATTTTCACTTTCCTTTTTTAAGTTATGTTTCTTCATATTCTTTTCTTGATATGATATTTTTGCCTTTTTCACTTGTTCCCATACTCCTTTTTTATTTGGAGCAGATAGGAAGCAGGTTAACTAGCAAAAGAGTCTGCCAAATTCTTGAGGATCGTGCTCCTTTTTCATATATTATGGTTGACACACATCCTCATCGTCATGATCCATCACATATTATAACTCACCGTCTACAAACTTCAATTTTTGAATTTGTGGGCTGCTTACTTAAAGCTTCAGTTTCACATACTAGGAGCATGTGGAGCATTTCCCTACAATTGTTGAGTAAAATGGTATTGATTCTAATATTGAAAAGTTACTTCTTGTTATGGTAATGTGGCAATGATTTCTTTTACATTTAATCTGATGTATTCCTGTGGTATCGTATCTAGCAGTTTGAAATCAGTTGAAAGCATTTCCACCATTGCCAATGTTCTCCTTTAAAATTTTTAGAATGGCATTGGACAACTACACTTCATGATTTCTGTTTGTGGCTGATAATTATTCCTTGATATTGGATACAGCTATGTCATTTTCTCATAACATTTTAATTTGTAGGTTGAATGGGAGATAAAATTTCAAATTACTGCAGAATGCTCCCTTACTGAACCTTATGTTGCTCATGTGATGTCAGAAGCTCTTACCTCCGAGTCTGCTCTATTTCTTGGTAACAGTATGCCTATCCGGGATGCAAATTTATATGGGCGCAGTTGGTCTATGTGCAATCAAAGTGTTTCATCAATAATGTTAAACTCAGACCTACCAATTAACTTGGTGAGGGTGGCTGCTAACAGGGGTGCTAGTGGTATAGATGGGTTACTTAGTACAGCCATTGGTTTTGCTGAAGGATGCAACAAAAAGGTAACTGTTATATTTTCAGAAATACCCATTTTAGATATAGCTGATGATTTCTGTTGTTAGCTGTCCCGTCGGATTATACTATTAGAGTTTAGAATAGGGATTTTTTTTTATGTTAAAAAGGAATTTTTCATAAGTAGCATTTCTTTGTTTGAGGATATTGTTAGCTCAATGTATGTCCATTGCTGCTTTCCTATATGAGAACCTTGAACAAAGGATTGATACTGAGGGTTGTGATGGTAATTTTAGAGGGTGGGGTACCTTGTTTGTAAGGGTGAGACAACTAATAGATAATAAGTTAAATGATGACCCATGAACATAAATAACATTATCAATAGATAAAGAAGGAAGAAGATGAATAGTACCAACACCTTGTGATGAGACCCTAGAGTCGTTGACCGTGGTAACAAAAGGTAAATAACCCGAAGTAGACAGAGAAGGAAAAAAGATTTGTTACTAGTAATGTGATATGTGGCACCTGAGTCTAAAACCTAAGGACCAAGAGGATTGGAGTGAGTGAGACCTACAAAAGATGTACCGGTGTGTGCAATACAAACAGTGGAACTAGATTTTTGGCGATCCTTATACCATTTTGAGAAATTCATTGGAAATAGCAGGCTGTCTTGAGGTATCAGATGAAGTAGGACCCAAAGTAGACAATTGTGAATGAGCAATTTGGACACTGCAGCAGATTGAGGAGGATGACCATGTAAGGCATAACACATGTCAATTCTATGGCCTAGCTTGTGACAATCTTCACACTTGTGACGTTCTTTGCTCGGCTTGTGAGGGCGATTACGATCATCGTGCTGAGATACCAAAACAGAAGAGTCATCAATGGAAGCAAGTATATTAGTTGTTGGCTTACTTAGCACACGGAAAAGGATGGAACAAGTTAAAGTAAATCTAAGCACAATATGGGATTCCAAAATCTGATCACGAACATGTGAATGCTCATCAGGAAGTCCATGTAAAGCTAAATACATTGAAAACTTTGACCTTTGCTCAAGTTCTCGAGAGAGAGCGGAGGCAAGAGGCAATAAATCATTGAAATCGTGAAGAAGAGCATGAACTTTACTTGAATATTCAGCCATTGTACCATTAAGACGTCTGAGAGCAACAATATTGAGGAGATTTTGATAAACACCATAAAGATGTTTAGTATCACTGGTGTACAATAATTTGGTCTGTTCCTAAACTTTTGAACATGTTTCATAAGCACAAAATTTTTGTTTTAAAGAAGAGTGAATCATAGACTTGAGAGCAATGCATAATTCAAATTGAGCATCAATTTTCAATCAACAACAAACCTCATTTTCAACAATATTGGCCACACTTTGGGAAAGATTACCAAACATAATCCTAACTCTTATGCCATTGTTTAATGTGTGATGCCCAAGTATTATAATTAGTTCCTTCCAATTTGTCAATGGATAGATGTACATTGACATAATTAATATAGATGAATAAATAAGGTATAATGTCATAGATTTAGAAGAGAGAGAAAAACCATAGAGGAGAGTGACAAACCCTAAAAAAACAAAGAAACTCCGATTAGGATGACAGGGGTAGATCCAAAACGAGAACAACAAAATGATCTTGACATTAGTGATCACTGCCGCGCGCGGCAGAAAGCAGTGGCAATGGGGAGGCTTGGAGAAGCGCTTGAGGGCATGTGGGAGCTTTGATTGGTGGTCACTTGGTCAGCATAATCTGAATGGAGGTGTCATCGAGCCAAACAACAACAATGAAGACAGGAGAAAAAGGTCACCGGTGAACAATGAGTTCACTAGGAAGGTAAGGATTTTACCCTAACTCTAGATACCATGTTAAAATAAAGTAAAAAGAGGCATAGGATTAATCCCTTGTATGTATTGAGCCCACAGGGTTATGTATTCATAGATAAGAAAAATACAAAATGTATGGGCTAAGCCCGTTACATCTAATAGTGGCTATGCTTGTGATGGTGGAGGTCGAGGCGACACAACCAATGGTCATGGTGGTGGTGGTGATCCTGGCAAAGGTTGTGGTGGACATTTTCCAATTTTCAATGCCAAATCTATTTAAAGTATATGGTCACACTCCCATCATTTGCTTCTAAAGGGCTAATACATTATCAACCCCATGAGTCTCTTCTTCTATATGATCCTTCAACACTACAACCTGCACGGTTCAATTCCTCTTAGTCCAACACCAGAACCTTTCACCTAGGTGAACCCCAATCTAAAGAATTTCAATCAGGATGCTAATGTAGCCCCTCCTTGTGCTATGCTTGCTAACACGTCTTCTCAAGGTGATAGTTCTACATGCATTTGTGATTCTGGTGCCTGTTTTTGTGTCTTTTATGAGAACATATTTCTTAAAAACTTCATCTTTTGTTGTTTTGTTTTCTCCATTTATTTTTTATTTCAATAGTTTACCATATTTTCCTTTCTAATGTTAATAGTTTATTTTAATTTCATTCAGGTGTTATGTGTAGTTGGAGATATTTCTTTATTGCATGATACAAATGGCCTGGCAATTTTGAACCAGCGGTAGGAAATTATCTACCAATTTTTCATTTCATACAATATTTATGTATTCTTTTGGTAATGCTTGTTACTAGTGTATTGTTGTGTACTTTTACTTGTTACTAGTCTCATCTTAAGTAGGGGAATTTGGATCCTTGTATTTATTTATTTTTATATTCAGGTTCCTTGGTGTAGTTGATACACATGGTTCTCTCCAAATCATGTGAGAACACATTTAGTGGTTTGGTGAAAGACTTAAGAAACAAAGTTATGGTACATTAGTAAAGACGGTCCAAGAACATTTCTTCTGTTAAGCTGGGCATGGGTTTAGGGTGGAATTTTAAAAATTCAATCCAAATCCAAGTAATTAGATAGAAAAACTAATAAATTCAGGTCAAAGACTGTATGCAATAAACAAGAGTTCTTATACTTTCCACAGAAGTTGTTCAAGTGTATATGCCAAACGGATATTTTCTGAGCCATATTAGAAAACCTTTTATGATTTCATGACAAAATAAAGATTTGTATTGTGTCAAGAGATCAAATTTATTCGAGGCTTGGCGTATTCAGTCAAACAAACCACATTTGCAGTAGCTCTAATCATGTCTGGACCACCAATGTCAATATTTTCAATTCCATCCTCAAATTCAATGCCACCAGCTAATGTGACTTTATCGTAAAATGGATACAAGTTCACCACCACAATATCAGAAGTCTTAAATGGGAAACTTGAAGCAAAAGAAAAAAAAATGTCAAAAACTAAATTGAACAGAAAACTAGCACCATGCACTTGTAGCAGTTAATAACATAACTGACCTATTCCATGTGTATTAAGAGCTTGAATATGATGTTTTAGATCCCTTCTAGCCAGGATACCCCATGTATGTTAGGGTGCAGAATTTTGACACCACAATCAATTTGTGAAAAATGCAAAAACATTCTTGTGATAGGCTTGTGCATGTTTAAGCTAACTTTAAAGAAATTAGTGAACATTCTGCTAGTAAGTAAACACTGAGAGTCTACCTGAGGACAATTGTAAAAGTTGTAACTTCGGGAATGGCTGGCCATGGGTTTGAATCCTAAATTTACAACATATTCTTTCTGTTCTGAAGGTGTCAACGTTTATAACATTGCCAAAGCGGGAAGATTAGCTATCAATCTAAACTCTAAAAGTTTGCAACTAGACCCCAAATTTCCATATTGGAAATGTCAGTTTAAAGTTAGATATATGAGCAACCGAGAGATGAGAAGTCATGATTCTAGTACAGTATAAAACTTTTGGACTTATGTACAGATGTGGCTACCGACATTCAATAAAAAGCATTAAAGTTACAATAAAAGAAACACCATAACAGCTAGTTCAGCACAAAACTAAAGTCCTGCAATCCAATAAAGACATTAAAAGCCGCATGACTAAGCAATTAAAACCACATGATTAAGGCCCTGCTTAAATGAAATTTTGCTTAAATAAGGTAAAATTTATTAAGTTTCTCTTAGAAGTTAAAATCGACTTATACACATTAGTTTTTGGAGAGGGTAGATTAGAGAGCTTCTATAATAGTTAAAGTGTGAAAGTTTATTTTAACTTGCTGGAGAAACTTAATTCATTTTTCATCCTTATTGTCTTTTTCTAAAAGTTCTCATAAAACTGTGTCAGCAATCACATTTTAATTGCAAGATAATGATCATAGATGATCAAGATCCCCTTGTAGGCATGCCTTATCTATCCTATCCACAATCAAATTTAACCAAAAAAATCTGTTGTCAACATTGATGATATCTAAACCCCTTTGCTTCTCCAAATCTTCTCTTTCTTACCAATATTTTTCCTGGACAGCTTGATGACAATAGCATCGTGCCAAGGTCTACACAAATATTTGAAAACAATGTCATCTAGATATACTTGGTTCAGTATAAGTAAGAGAAGTTATTGATTCATTTAGGAGGGCAGTAATTCATTTGAGTAACCTGTAGTTCAATGATGTATTTGTTTTGGGTTTGAATTCACCTCCCCGATCAGCTTTGACAAGTTTAAAATAGTGGCCATTCCACTATTTTTGAAGATGGTCACTTTGCTTCACTATATGGGATTAATAATTGTGCTGTAGGTTTAATAAACTTTTCTAGGTATATGACCTTTTGCATAATGGTATGAACATTTATCTTTAGAGATATCTTGATAGTGTCTATTTTTTTGTTATATATTTTTTATTATCTATTAAGGTACATATTGTTCAACAAAGCTATCCTATTGCAACTTTTACTTTCATGAACCATTGCTAATGTTCTGAAAATATGCTAACTAGGAAATTTCGGAAACCGATGACAATTCTTGTGGTTAATAATCATGGAGGAGCAATTTTCAGTAATCTTCCTTTGGCCGATAAAGTTGAAACAAGCATAATGCATGAATACTTCTACACCTCTCACAACATTTCAATACGTGAACTATGCATGGCACATGGGTATGATTCTTAACTTTGGGCATGAATTGTGTGGAAAATGTTTTTTATCGTTGATATTTTAGTTTTCTTTGTGCCATATCCAATTTAAAGGTGTGTTTGGGACAACTTCAATAATTAGATTATTTCAATAATCATTTATATGCATAATCAATTATTGTTATAATAGATTATAATCATAATTCGTTTTTCTTTAGGTAAATGTACTGAAAAGTAGTTTTAAGATAATTAATTTTGTTTGCATGCAAAAAAACAGATTTTACCTATGAAAGAGTATGTATGAAGCTGTAAGGGATTGGGAAATAATCATAAGTTACAAAATTCAAATTCATGAAAATAACTTATTTGGTGGAAAAGGTTTTGAATTTAGTTAAGTTCAGATCTTGGAGTGTTGGATTAAACCTATGGTCACACAATCGGCTTTCTTATTCTGCGATTGGCAAGGGCAACCACTGCTTTGTATTAAATCTACAGTCTAGTTGTTGGGGTTCATAAGGTCTGAAGCTACATCGTGAGTAATTGGTTGGTATACATGCTTAAGTTGGTTGGCAGGTGTGTTTGGGATGCTAAAAATGAAGTACTGTTGATGGAAATTGTTGTGAATATACTGCAAAGGTTGATGAGTTTGGGCCCTCGATTTGGTTAGGTAGAAATTAAACATGGGTCATTTGATTTGAAGAATTCTAATATGGGTACTGGTTTTGCTGGATGGTTTACTAATCTTAGGTGGAAGTGACGTTTTTGTTTTAGAATTCAATTGTTTTCTATGATCAAACTACACTATGGGAGGTGGGAAGTTATGCGTATTTCTAGAATTGCAGGTGCCTTTTGTTGGGGAGTTATTGATTGATGCTTCCATCTTGACTTTCCTCACGCAGTGAAAATTTATGTTGTTCCAATGTGGTTTTTCAGTGAGACAAAATGGGTTGTGTAATAATTAGTTCATCACTCTTAAGGTTTACAGTTTTTTAAAGCAAAGAAGGTATGCAAAAATATCTTATGTATATAGAAAATTCTCAGTTTTATTGCAATGTGAAAAATTTAATAGTACCATGAGCTGAGCCTCTGGTGATAGAGGGTCGGTAAAGTCATAAGGTAACTATACGTCAATATCAACTTATTCAAAGAGACACGAAGCCAAAATCTAAACAGAAAAAGGCAAAAGCTATGCTATATACAGTTGAATAGATGACTAGACCTAAAATGCATAGTTGTTTGGGTTGGTTCTCTCTAAGCAGAAATGTTATAATCTATCTATCTACACATACGCACACAATATTCAGTCTTTGCTTTAATAATGCTACATTTTGGCTAAGGAAAAAACAATACATTTGCAGCATCAAACATTTACATGTGACGACAAAGGAAGAACTTAAAGAAGCTTTGTGTGTAGGTCAGCATGAGCAAACAGACTGTATGATTGAAATTGAGAGTTCCATTGATGCCAATGCCAGTTTCCACAGGTTTATATAGGCTTTTGATTGTTTAATATTTTGACGTAATGGATTGTCAACTCTTTGCCGACAACTTTGTATCTTGATTCAGCATTTTGAAAAAATTCGCACTCCAAACTGCTCAAGACACCATGAGTTATCTCTCATGGGTTTTTAATGAAGGCTCTGTACATGATGAGTTTTGTTTATACAAAATTCGCAAAATACAATGTTCTAAATACAGGTGAGTGTTTGCATTACACAAATTGTAATGGCTAATTTATTTTAATGTTCCTTTCTATTAATTCTTTTCCTTGGATTGGATGAAATGGTGTTGTGGCAGGATTGCGCTTGAAGCTCCACCAACATCAGCATTTGTGGGTAATAGCAAAGAATTATATAAAGAAGGATTTATTCTTTCTTTAGAGCTTGAAGATGGAAGTGTTGGTTATGGTGAGGTTGGTAGTGATCTAATGTTATATCATCTCTTGTATTGGTTTGTAATATCAACCAGTTCTTAAGAAACTGAAGATGAGAGAAGAGCTTAATTTTTGTAACTAAAATGTTTTATCGATTTGATTAGTTACATATAAAATGTATTTACATAGTTAGAGTTCATAGCTTTGCTAAAGATATACAAATTGTTACTCTTAGAAAGTGAACTTTTAGCTTAACTCAACTCCACAATGCTGATTTGCAAGGTGACGTATCCACTCACTTATATATATATATATATATATATATATATATATATATAATTCGACCATATCTCTTGTGGATGTAGCATCTGCAGCATGCCCCTTCACATTGAAGACTAGACATCTCAAGCTTGGGACTAGATATTTATGGTTTAGCCTATGTGGATATTTATGGTTCACACTGTATAACTTCTCCCCTGGTTTCAAAATGTGTGGCAGTATCTGTTTTGTACATCTTCAAATTTTGGTATTGATCTAGTTCAATCCACAATCCATTCAAAAATCTATCATATTCCGATACAGGGAGAGAACCATGTTTGGTATTAAACACTCTGCTTTCAAGGGTTTCAACATATGTGGCTGCATCTGTTTTGCACATCTTCAAATTTTGGTATTGATCTAGTTCGATCCACAACCCATTCGAAAAGGTCATATTCCGATATAGGGAGTGTTGAATGTAACGGGCTTAGCCCATAGTTTATATTATTATGTTATTGATTCTTTTATTATTTTCATCTTTAAATAAACACCTCTATGTGTGTATTTTACACAAGGGATATCAATCCTATATTTATTTTCTTTACTTCTTAACATGGTATCCAGAGCTTAGGGTTAGGATTCAATTTTTTTTTTTTGGTGAACCCACTGTTCACCATCAACCGCCACCCATTGCCGCCGTTGTCGCCGGAGCTACCTTCGTCATTGCTAGAGCTACCTTCGCCGGAAACTTGTCGAAGCGAAAATCTCACCAAAAACTCGTCGGAGGTGTTGTCACCAATTGGATGGCAACTAGATTTATGGATCTGTGTCCTACCACTGGGCCCAATCCGTCTCCTGTCACTATGTCGCCGACAATTGGATCTATGGCTTCTTCGGCTGCCACTATGCCCAATCCATCTATCTATACTAATTATGTCAATGTTCATCTTTCTATTGACAAGTTGGATGGAACTAATTATGACACTTGGGCCTCCGATATTAAATTATGACTTAATAGTCAAGATTATGTTGATCATCGTACCTAATGGTTCGCAATGTTGTTGCAGATGAGGCTTCCCGTTTGTTTAAAATTAATGCTTAATTATGCATTGTTATTAATTCTACATTTCACTCATCTTTAAAACAATTTTTTTCGTGTTTTTGAGATGTGTTCATAAGTCTGGGAACAAACGAAATTATTATACACCAATGATACTCAACGTCTTTATGGTGTGTGTCAAAATCTCCTTACCGTCGTCTTGATGGTACAATGGTTGAATATTTGGGCAAACTACATGTTCTTCATGATTTTAATGAATTAATGCCTCCTGCATCTAGTCCTTTGCAAGAACTAGAGCAATGGTCCAATTTCTTCATGTTATTGGGCTTACGTGGCCTTCCTCTCATGTTCGTGATCAGATTTTGGAATCTCCTGTTGTTCCCAATTTTACTTCCACTCGTTCTACCTTTCTGCGTGTGCAGGTAAACACATCACTAATATACCTATTCCAGTTGGTGACTCTTCTGCCTTAATCTCTTAGCGTTATGATCACACTCGTCCTTCCAAGCCAGACAAAGGGCGTCACAAATGTGACCGTTGTGGCAAACTTGGCCACAAAATTGATTGATGTTATGCCTTACATGGTTGTCCTTTTAGATCTGATGCAATTGCCCAAAATGTTCCTATGCAACCTTCTACCATGGACCCTACTTCATTTGATATTTTAGGCCAACCTGCTATTTTCAACGAATTTCTTAAATGGTATAGGGATTGTCAGAACTCTGGTTCCATTGCTTCTGTTGCACATTCAAGTACACCTTTTGCTGGCCTTACTCCAATACTCTTGGTCCTTAGATTCTTGACTCAGGTGCCACCAATCATATTACTAGTAATAAATCTTTTTTTCTCTTGTTTGTCTAGCTCCGATTATTTACCATCCATTACCATGACCAATGGCTCTAGGGTCTCATCCCATGGTGTTGGTACTATTCATCTTCTTCCTTCTTTATCCATTGACAATGTTTTCTTTATGTTCCTAGGTCTCCCTTTAACTTTTTATCCATTAATCGTCTAACTCGTTCCCTTGATTGTGTTATTTCTTTTACCAAAGCTTCTATTTGTTTACAGGACTAGAGTTCGGGACGGATGATTGGCACCGGATGTGAGTCTCTTAGTCTTTACCACCTATGAACATCTACACATGTTGGCACGATTATGGATTCTCCATCTCTCATTTATGCTCTGCTAGGTCATCCTAGTCTTGCCAAGATGCAACACCTTGTTCCAAGTTTCTCCAAAGTCTCTATTTTGTCTTGTGAGTCATGTCATTTAGGTAAACAAAGTCGCAGTTCTTTTTATAGTAGTGTCTCACAACGTGCTTCATCCCCTTTTTCCTTAGTTCTCTCGGATGACTCTCATTAACTTCCAGTTATGCTGTTTCCATTGGTGATAACTTGATCTCTTGGAAGAGCAAGAAACAAGTGTTGTAGCGAGATCTAGTCCAGAAGAAGAATATAGAGCTATGGTCTTTGCTACTTGTGAGCTTATTTGGCTTAAACAATTACTTAAGAATTTCAATTTGGAGAGGTGACTCAAATGACTTTTATATGTGATAATCAGGCTGCTCTTCATATTAGCTCAAATCCATTTTTTCATGAAAGGACCAAACATATTGAGATTGATTGTCATTTCATTCGAGAAAAGATTATATCGGGAGATATTAAGACCGAGTTTGTTAATTCAAATGATCAATTAACAACTATTTTTACTAAACCCTTACAAGAACCTAGGATTTATTACATTTGTAACATGCTGGGTACATATGGTTTATATGCACCAGCTTGAGGGGAGTATTAGATATTATGAAATATTATGAGATATTATCATATATTGTTAGATATTTTTATTTATGTAATGGACTAGCCCATATGTTCATTTTTCTATATAAACATAACCCTATGTGTTCAATATACACAAGGGATTTATCCTATTGTTCTTTTCATATTTTAATACTCTTCATATATCTTGTTCTATACTTGATAAATTGGCCAGCATGCATATTGCCTCATTCAATATTCCATGAAAGGATGAAGCATATTGAAGTTGATTGTCACTTTGGTAGAGAGAAAGTGATGTTTGGGGAAGTATCTCCTAGTTTGCTAATTCCCATGATTAACTAGACAATATATTCACAAAATCACTAAGGCGTCCTCATATTAACTACATATTTCACATGCTTGGTGAATATGACCTTCTTGATATACTTGAGCTTGAGGGAGAATGTTAGAATCTTGTTGATATGTTCAAATCCTATAAATATAGTAATTTATGATGTTAGGATCAACTAAAATTAGATTGATTCTATATTTATGTTATTGGCCTAAACAATATAGTGTAACTCAAAATTTTGCAACTATGTTCTCCTTCTCAACAAACATATTCATTTTGAGTAAAGTTTCTTTCAAATTTACTTAATCTATCAAGTGTGATATGAACAGTCCTAAATATACATCTACAGTTGCAAGATCTATTAACCATGTGGTTCACTCAGGTCAAGAGTGACTGTTATTCACAATTGAACCTCATCTATGTTAACCAAATGAGTGGTTTGTGAGTCCTCAATTTTCAATTTTTTGTACACCTCCATTTTATTGTTATTTTATCTAATTCCTTTTTCAGTTTTCTTAATTTCTCTTAAACTTTCTTGAACAAATTCTTGTGTTACTGACACCAAACAGGTTGCACCAATTCACATCCACAGGGAAAATCTGGTAGATGCCGAATATCAACTTAGGTTTCTTATCCATGTTATGGAACATGTTGATGTTAGTTGCTTCCTCTCTCTATTGAAGGGTTCATTTTCATATTGGATATGGCATGAGTTGGGCATCATGGTAAGCTGTCTAATCTATGTTGTTTAGGAACAGCTAAATATATTATACAAATAAAAACCACTATTGGGGCTACACCTAAAAGTTTAGATGTTTTGTTAATGAGTTTTTTCATGTTGTATCAAATTCTTCTCTAACAAAGCGATTTTGTATGAAGAGTTTGATTATAGAATAAATATACAAATAAAATCTTTCCATATTGTGCCTTGTAACGTTTCAGCTAAAATGTTAGGGGAACTTCTTTCATGACATTAAGATATCAATTTGTGACGAACAGATTTAAGATCCTGCTGTTGTGATGCAGCCATCTTCAATTTTTCCAAGTGTTAGATGTGGTTTGGAAATGGCTATCCTCAATGCCATTGCTGATGCAAAAGGCTCCAACATGCTGAACGTACTCCATCCCTCAATAAATGAGAACAACAAATGTGAAAGGTCATTAAATGTTCAGATTTGTGCATTGATTGATTCAAATGGATCTCCAGCTGAAGTTGCTAATGTGGCCGCCAAACTAATTGAGGAAGGATTTTCTGCAATTAAGCTGAAGGTGATCTAGTATTCATTCTTTAGTTCATCTGCTTACACATATAAGCCCTCAACTATGTTTTATATATACCAACTGTTAGGGTATCTAGAGAAGGACAAAGGTTTATAATGCTCTTGATATGCAGGTTGCTCGCAGGGGTGATCCAATGCTTGATGCAGCAATAATACAAGAAGTGAGAAAGAAAGTGGGTTGCCAGATTATTATCCGTGCAGATGCTAATCGAAACTGGACTTATGAAGAAGCTATGAAATTCAGCTCTTTGGTTAAGGATTGCAACCTACAGTATATTGAGGTAGACTAAGAAAGTAGACATTTTTTTTTAGTTTATGCATTCACTCTTCAGCTTTTCTTTATATGGTTTCCACCAATTTATATGTTGGTGCATGTTTGTTTATAACTTGATTAAAATATCCCCTTTACAGGAGCCTGTTCAGGATGAAGATAATATTCTCAAGTTTTGTGAAGAAAGTGGCTTATCTATTGCCCTAGATGAAACCATAGATAGCATGCAAGAAAATCCCATGGAAAAGCTAGTGAAGTTTACTCATCCAGCAATATCTGCTGTTGTAAGTAAATAAAAATTTCTGTAAGATATTATGGGCAGACTAGGTTTACATCATGTAGGTATTGTTTGTTGTTGTGTCTTAACAAAATAAAAAAATATAATTATATTAACAAACTGCAATATTGTTTTTCTAAGGAATTGAGAGAATTTTATCCTATTTATTCAATATAAATTAACAAAGTAATTCTGCTATGGTATAGTTGAAAGAGGACTATCTTTTATTAATTTCTGCAACACTAATTACATTTTCCCATCTTTCTATTATTGAGAAAAGTTGTCCCTATAACAGAAAAAAAGGAAATTGTGAGAAATAGGGAATAAAGAAAGTACACTACCCTTTTGGATCTTCAAAGATATTTTATTATTTACGTGTATGCAATACTCTTTCCGTTTTATTCAAGCTATAGGATTAGAACAAACTAGAAAAATTGCTTAATTATTATTGAGGTCAAGTAGGACTGCATTAAATTTTTGATGCAATTGTTTTTAGGATGAATATCCACTGTTCTTGATTGTAGGAAATAATAATTATAAATAGGAAAGATCTGAAATTATTATATCAGATTTTGTTATTGACATATTTTTCCTTCTTTCTAGCCTAGAAAACTTCTAATTGAGGAAATTTCATATTTATTGGATTTCCTATTTTTCAGCCCTATGTGTAATTCCTTCTGATGATTGTCAATGGAGAAAATAAAGTTTTACTCTAAAACAAGCTAGAGTGGTGACATTTTCTTTTTATGTTGATATGTTCAATCATTATGACTCCAATTAGATGAAACAAAATATTCTTATCAGAATTGCATAATAGTTTGTGTCCTTGTCAATATGAAATGATAACTCTTTGTTTTATTAAGAATTTTGCAATGAATTTTCAGGTTATTAAACCAAGTGTTGTTGGTGGATTTGAGAATGCAGCATTAATTGCTCAATGGGCCTACCATATGGGGAAGATGGTTGTTGTAAGTTCTGCATTTGAAAGCAGTCTTAGTCTTTCTGCATATACTCAGTTTTCTAGTTATCTTGAAATACTGAGTTTAGGTAAACTCAAAGTGTTAGATAATGTGCCAGCACCTACTATAGCACATGGTCTTGGAACCTACCGTTGGCTTAAGGAAGATGTAACACCAAATCCTCTATCTATTTGTCGTAATCCACAAAGTGGTTTTGTTGAAGCGTCTGTGGCAAGTGCTAGTCGATATGTACGTGATTTTCAAGTCGACAAGAAAGTTGTCTCATATGTTATTGTTCAGGAGCAAGTTCGTCGGTACCAATGTAGAGTAGAGCTTAACAATGTATCTTGTTCTTTTGAAGTTCGTGAGACTGGCCATATAGCAAATGTAAGTATACAAGCCCAATGTTATGATTACAGTAATGAAGAGTATTATGGCTAGATTTTAGATGAAGTCTCCATGACTTTACAAGCAAATCTATTGTATATATGGGTAACATGCTCCGTCTTTGTATGTATATTCATGAAAGTAAAATTTTACTCCCTCATATAGATCTGATTTAATTTATTTAGCAAATTTAGGATAACGTGCTGGTATTTCTTCATGGATTTCTTGGAACTGGTGAAGACTGGATTAATATCATGAAGACCTTTTCTGGATCAGCAAAGTGCATTTCTGTTGACCTTCCTGGTCATGGAAAATCAATACTACATGGCTTAGAGGGTGTTGGTGAGGAGCCATGGCTGTCGCTGGAGACAATTGCTGATATATTGCATAAATTAATTCACCACATAGCTCCAGCAAAGGTTACACTAGTCGGGTATTCAATGGGCGCCAGGATTGCATTGTTTATGGCTCTCAAATTTGGCACCAAGGTATAGCGGTTATATTCAATGTTATTACTTCGTTTTAATGTTTTCAAGACCGTTGATAAACAATTTGAGCATATATGATGCAGATAAAGGGTGTCATATTAATATCTGGAAGCCCTGGATTAAATGATAAATTATCAAGAAAAATTCGTGCGGCTAAAGATGATTCTAGAGCATGCACATTCATTACACATGGCTTACAACTTTTTGTCAGTTCCTGGTATGCTGGAGAGCTGTGGAAAAGGTAACCCTTTTTTTCTAATCTTTAGACTATGTGGGATTTAAGTTCATCCTATTGTGATGTAATCCTTCTATTAGTATCTCAGTCAACTTTTGTATCATCAAACAGCTTAAGAAGTCATCCCCACTCCAATCGAATCATTGCTAGTCGCTTGCAGCATGATGATGTGCAGAGTCTTGCACAAATGTTGTCTGGATTAAGCATAGGAAGGCATCTGTAAGCAAATTAAGCTTAACTATTTTTTTCTTCCTTTGCTTCATTTATCTCTATCAGTGTCTTCTTCCCCATCCAGTTGAATATCTTTAGGATGTTTGGAGCAACAAAACCATATTCATTGACCCAATTTCTTCAATTTTGTACAGAGAAATTAATAAAAACATGAAATATGTAGTATATACATCATACTTTATACATGCCGATCACCATTAAAAAATGTACCCTCCATCCGGATACGATGATGGAATTAATAAAAAAGACATAACATACTACAAACGCAAGCAGAAAACAAATGGAGTTAGAACAAACTAAAGAGCTATTAGGGGAGTGGAGTACATGTTAAAAAGGAACACTACTACACATGTACAGAACAAAACTGAGAATAAAGAGCTGTGTTTGAATGCATGAACAGACTGTTGGCTGAAAACAATGTCCGCAAATTATGGTCAGTGGTTGAAAATAAAGCACAAGTCATTCAAAGCCTTCTTCAACTACACATCTCATTTTCTTCACTGAAAGTCAAATCTTGGGTGGATGTATCTCCATTCAGACTTCCTCTTTTAGGTCTCTATGCAGGAAAGCATTTCAAAATCAAACTAGTGAAGGTTCTATCCAAAGTAGGCGGTTAGGATGAAAGTGATTCATACTATAGTGTACTCATTGTTTGCCACACAAAGACATAGTTCTCCTCATAGCCAATCCCATAAGTTTATGAGTATCACTTTACCACTAGTCTTGCCTTGAATCACTTTTATTTCTCATTAGTGATATTTCACTATGTATATCAATCTACATCCTACAACTATTTTGTCTGAGTTTATCAACAACATTTCAAGTTGAGTTCCTTTCTATTACCTCCATTTCTTACTTCAAGGCCTGAACCCAAATTTTGTCATTTATAACGTCCTAAACTGATGCAGGTGCTTTGATTGCATTAGTGGTTTCAATAAAGTTTCTATGTTGAAAAGAGAGACGGTCATTTATTAGAGATATAAATGAAAACATTCAAGTATTCAACTTCCGTTGTTGGAACTGTTTCAAACTTACTTTCAATTACAAAAATCACCAAGCATATTCCTACGGGAGACCTTCTAGAATAGCGTCAACATATTCCTCATGATGGACGAGACTTCTAATTTGGGCAAGTTCATCAGCAATTGATTTAATATATCCCAGAGAGGTGGCACATAGATCGGAGCAAATTTGTCTAGCATGTGCCTTGGGTTGGGCAAAGAAGTTATCATGAATTTGTTCCCATACCTAGTACAAGTGGACAAATCAAAGAACGTGAGACAAGATCGACTTTGAAAGCGTCGATTGAAACCAACTAAGCAAGATTTGATCTTGCACTTCCCATTCTTCATAGGTTGGGTTTATAAGTCCAGAAGCAGGGTCATCATCATCTGAAAGAAAGCGTGGAGAAATCACTGGGTTTACACAACAAATCTGATAGATTCAACTTGTTATTTCCAATGAAAATAATTGGAAGTATCAAGTTTTTCAGCTATAGAATTGGGAAAATATTTGGATGCGGAACGGAGGGACCTTGAATTGGTATGAGAGAAAACAGAGAAAAGATTAACAAAAAGAAAAAGAATTATTATTGCATTGAATGAGAAAGAAGATTCGAGTTGAGCATATATTGGCTCAAGACGAGGTTGTTGCAGTAATATACTAATGATGGCAGAAAAACAGATAACTAACTAACTAAACCAGCTTAATAACTGAATGTTTACATTTATATCTCTAATATCAATACAAAGAAATTGAGAAATGGGATAGATGGGATACCTATAGTTCAAATGACTCTATTTGCTACGGGTCCAAAGTGGACTTCTATTTTGTATTTATATCCAATGTATGTAATGTGAAATAAGAAAGAATTTATTCTTTTTCAAACTTAAGAGGATTGAAGATATCTAAGGTTGTGAGATAAAGCCAATTATAAGAATCAGTAATTTGTATTATCTGCACCACTTAATTTATATATTTGAGTGATATACGGCCATCATTTAACTAACAATTTCTCGTTACCTGAGAGAGCAGGTCAATGTGGGAAGATTTGCCAAATTGTAGAGTACCTCTTGTTATCATTCATGGAGAAAAGGATACAAAATTTAGAAATATTGCTCAGAAAATGATGAAAGCATTGTGTTCTGGCTTGGGGAGTAAGCATGAAAATGGGAATGCTATACACGAGGTTGTTGAGATTCCCAACTCTGGCCATGCTGCTCATTTGGAGAATCCTCTGGCTATCATTGCTGCCATAGCACGATTCCTCACAAGACTGTGAAAGTTGTATTCTCCAATTAGAGGATCAAAATGGTAGGAAAGGTACATTGTATGTTTTTCTAAATAGAACTTCCCTTGTTCTTTCCTGTGTTTTCTTTTGATTTCTGTCATGACAAAGGGTTACCCTCTCTTTCGAAGGAACTTTTATCTCCATTATTTCTTCTCTCAGAATCGAGAGCTTTATTATGGATGTTATTCATTTGCCTTACATGTGTTGGATTTGACTCTTCTGAAATAAACAAAGCTAGCTAACACATGTATTATCTGCTTTGTACATTTATATGACATCAATTATTGATCTTCTTATTATTGATTGAGATTATTTATTTTATTCTCTGAAGTAAATTGTTCACTTTAGATGATTTAGATCTGTTATAAAAGTTTTTTTAGAACAATAGCTATACATGGATGTCTTAGATGAGTCAGATTCATTTTTTGCTAAGTGTTTCTTCTCTCAATCAACTCACTCTTTTATTTTCTATCTCTTGTCATGTCACTACTCAAATAGTGATATCTACATAATTTTGAGACAGATTATTTTTGAAGATTCTACTTTTTGCCAAATATAAATTTGTTATTACATGTATATTACTATCTACATGTTCAAATTGAAATTAAATTATTTCATTTTAAACTATAAGAATTACTATTGGTTAATGATATTTTAGTTCCTGAATTTTTTCTTAAATTCAGGTCCTATCTTTTAAAGCATTGATTTTAGTTCCTATTTCTTTTTAAATAGAAAAACTTTGGACCGGAAAAAGTTGGAGTATTTAAAAAATTGACTAAAATAATTGGTTTTAAAATTTAAAAGTAAGAGCAAGAACTAAAATTTAGAATTTTTTTCTAGGACTCAAAACATTATTATTATTATTTTCAAATGTATATTAAACTGTATTAATTAATATTAGTAGCATGTTATTATCTTTAAATTCTTCTGTATTTTAAGTTCTAATAAATCAGCATATTTCCTTTAAAATGTTTTTTATAATATTTGTGGAGTTTTATCTTGTCTTTTCATCTCTTTTTGGTAAATTATCTAGTTAGTGTTTGATAGAGATTGTCTAGTGAACATAGTCTATTTTCTTAAGCGTTAGCCTTTGTTTAAAACTATTATTAGAAACTGTTATTAGATGATTTGTTTGGTTATTAGGTTTTTATTTTATGTTTTTAGTTACGGTTGTAGCTACTTTACATATATACATAAGTCTAATTAATTTGAAGGTGTGTAGATTGATGTGTGTATGTAATTCATTGTTAATCATTCATGTAATTATCTCTTTTGAGCTTTTGTACTCTATTCTTATAATCATGGTGTTGTTGAGGCATATAGACTCTTATTTTATGTCATGTTTAAGACACTATTTTTTATAATAACAAACAATATCATGTTTTGATGTATCAAAAGTTTGAGTATGAAAACAAGTTTTAAATGTAATCTAATTTATAAAGTTTAGACAAAAGGCACAATATGCATATTAAGTTCAACCGAAATGTCCAATACAAAAGCTTAGAATTGTGTCTTTATGAGATAGACTTATGAGACACAATATAAGATAACACATTATACATGTGTTTAACACAAGTTTTCTTACACAAGGTTTACATTTAGCAAAGAATATTTGCATGTCAACCATTTCAAGTGACCATCCTTTTATCATTATGTTAATATTTTATATTCTTAATGGATTATTTTTCAATACACTCTCCATTATCTCTATCCCTATATTGAGCTTTAATATTTTTTAAATGATCAATAACTAAAAAATATCTTACATCTCAATTTAAATACATTTATATGAAGGCAGTTTCTTCCTGCACCCCCACATTTTTCTTCCTGCACCCTCACAATGTTGTGCAAAGACAAAATTGTCCCTATATAAAAACTGTACATTTATTATTTTGCATTTCGGATTATAAAATCCGGTAAATTTTTGGATTGACGCTTCCACTAAAATTTTGGATTGGCACGTCCGGTAATCTCTCGGATTGATGCTTCTGGTAACCTTTTGGATTGGTGCTTCTGGTAGTACATGAATGGTAATGTTACAAAATATGCATTTCGGATTCAGAAATCCATAACTGAAATTATTCCAGATCCACCAATTCGTAATAGAAATTAGGTTTCCAGATTCAACAATTTGGAAATCAACAATTTATGCAAACTTTATTTTTGGAATACCCTCTCATCCGAAAAGCAATATAATTCACTTATGGATTGATGAATTCGTAGCACACTCTCAGATCCTTATTTCAAATAAAAAGTAAATATCAATTTTAAGATTTACAAAATTGTGGGGTGCAGGAAGAAAAATATGAGGATGCATTATGAATTCAATTGGTGTCCACTAACAATTTAACACTGTTAACTTATTATAAATATTCTTCACTATAACTTTTAAGATAATTATTATACTAATTAAAAAATTTGTCATGTATAATTGTTAATAATTTGATGATAATATAAATTTATAACATTTTTATTTACATTATTATATATTTTATTTCTTGTAAAGCTATTTATTTATTATGTTTTAATTACGCAATTTATATCCTAAAATATCAATACCCATATTTATAATATATAAGTATAAATTTAATAAAATCGATATACCTTTTAGTTTACACATGTTTTTTTACTTTCTTATCTTTCAACTTAAATAGCTTGACCATCCCACTAATTCCATAAATGCCAGTTACTCCCCTTTCTATAAATAAAAATATTTTTTTTACATTGTTTAAAATTTGCTTAAATATATTAAAATTATTTGAAATCTTAGAATAATAAATAAAAAAATATAGTGATATAACTCTTCCGCTGTAAGAAAATAAAAAATAAAAAATGGTAAAATCATATTCATATTCAAATTAAAACGCGCTAATAACTATATTTGTTTCTTTCTTCTTCTTCTGCAATTTCTCTCTATTCAGTTTCAGCTCAGTGCTCAAAGCTTTCTTCTACAAAACCGAATTCTAGGGTTAGGGTTAGGGTTAGGGTTTTCGTTTTAGTGCAGAGCCATGGAAGCCGCAGTGGTAGACCCCGGTTCCAGCCTCCTCAAAGCCGGTTTTGCAATTCCCGATCAAACTCCCCCCATGGTATGGCGTGAATTCTCACCTGAAAATACGTTTTCCCCTTTGCTTCTATTTTCATTTCTCAACAAAAGTTATGGAATTTGTGTTAATTTTGTGTCCTCCGCCAATGTGGGTCCCTAATTGTGGCTCTTTTGGTTCAGATAATTCCCTCTCAAATGAAGTCAATGCTCGATGATGGGTCAGTGACCGATAACCCAACATTCGACGAGGTTGCCGTGGATCCGGTTTGCCGAGGTTATGTCAGAGATTGGGATGCCATGGAGGATTTGCTGCATTATGTATTGTATACTGGCCTTGGATGGGAAATTGGCAATGAAGGGCAGATACTGTTCACAGATCCACTTTGTAATCCGAAGGTTTGACTTTAGAAGTTTATGCATTTAATTGTCATTAAAAAAATATTACTGATTTAAATATGTCCCGTTTTGTTGACCCTATTTTTAGCTTGTTTGGGACTATATGCCGCATTGAGCACTTGCTAACTATTTTTGGCCCTGTTTGGATGATTTAATTTTTGACACAGTTAGGAATTAAAGCTTATGAAAACAATAGATTGCGGCAGCTGTTTCTATGATAGTTTTTTTTTTGAATTTACTGTATAGAATCGTGCAAACTCCATTCGTACAACAGCATTTCTTGTAGTGTGTATTACTATTTTGCTTATTTTAGACCTGTCGTAGGTTTGACAGTGGAGCTTATTTAACAAGCTTAATTTCAACAAGTACCTACATATGCCTTTTTTATCCTAATAGGGTCTTAATGTGTCTCTGGAGTGTATGCGTGTATATTTGTTATTGTGTGTATATTTACGTTATTAGGAAACAATTGCGTTTCTAGTTTGTGATTTTGTTCAACTACATAATAAGCTTTCTATATGATATAGCATCTGTTGGGATAAACTCCTCCAAAAGCACTTCTCTACAAGAGGAGAATTAGAAAAAAATGAAGCGAGTTTCTCCTTAAGCTAAATCAGTTTATGTATAAGTTAATTTATAGAAGATCCCTTATATTTTCTTGAGTAAAAGATGATTTTTAGCTCATGTTTTCAACTGTAATTACTCTACAATATATATAGAAGTTTTCTTTTCTATTTCTGTAAAGCAGTAGGTATTACTGTCACCGAAGCAGTACAGCTGTCTCTTATAACCTTCTAAGTATATAGGTTAGGTTACAGGTTAGTTAGAGCTCTCTATATACTTGATTGTATTCAGTTAGCTTTGTTACAGATTATTTAGCTATATATACTTGATTGTACTAAATTGCACTTGGGTTAAAAATTCATTTTACATGAATTTCAAATCTCATTCTTTCTATCTCTCAACCTTGATATTATTCATAAAATAATTTTAACATATAGAGAAGCTTATTTCATTTTTTTTTCTTCTCCTAAAAGTTTTTATAGAAAGGTTTATCCAAACATGCCTGTAATTCGTTGTACTTTCCTTGAAATCCAAATTGAGGGTTACAAGTTTGTAGTTCTCTTTAATTTAACTTTTCTTCAATGTTTTCTTTAACAGATGTATATATTACACTTTAATAAATATATATTATTGTTTTCCAGGCTAACAAGGAACAGTTAGTGCAACTAATGTTTGAAACATTCAACATATCAGGGTTTTATGCTTCTGAACAAGCAGTGTTGTCACTATATTCTGTAGGACGTATCTCTGGATGCACAGTTGACATTGGTCATGGAAAAATAGGTATCATATCTGAAAGAATGGGATTTCAAGTTTTGTTTGAATTGTATAAGTAAAAATTATAAAGAAAGATGGTTTATTTGATTTTCTTGCTGTACATCAAGTTGTCTAATTTGAATGTGGTTGTATGTATTATCTCTATCGCATATTCATGTGATATTTGTGCCCCAACAGCTCTATGGTGGGTGACTAGAAACCTGTTGTAGTCAAATCTCAGTATTGCAATGCAGTAAAATAAAAATAATGTATAGTTGCATATCATGTCAGTGGTCAAATATAAATCACTTGGGACTTTGTCTGTCAGCTCTTGAAAGCCAAAAAGTGTCAAAAGGATAACTTAAAAATTGAACTATTGCCTGCAATTGCGTATTCATTTTACCCTGCCTATTCTACGTGCCATCTTTGGTGATCTAATAACTATTGTATGTGCTATCTAAGAGCATGAGTAGAAATCTGAATGTTTCTCTTTCAAAATCTGAGCTTACTAATTGTCCACAACTTGATCTTTTTGGCTTGCCTGATCAGATATTGCACCAGTGATTGAGGGTGCTGTTAACCACATTGCTTCAAGAAGATTTGAGTTTGGAGGTATTGATCTAACTAATTTCCTTGCTCAAGAACTTGGCAAATCCAATCCACGAGTGAATATCAGCATCTCTGATGTTGAAAAAATAAAACAGCTATACTCATGCTGCGCTGAAGATGAATTAGCTTATCAGCAGACTCAAGATTCTTGCCCTGCGGAGACACATACCTTGCCTGACGGACAGGCATGTCTCTTTGTTTCTGATGTTTTTTACTCAATGTTTTTTCATTTACTTATTCCTGTTTCTGATATATTTGATCAGTTCTTCAACCAAGTTTGTTTTACTTTAGATCTGACAATCTTAGTACTAATGGAAAGCAAAATTGAAAGGTGGGTTGAAGAATTGTTTGTGTTAGGGCTTAAGCTTAAGAGGTGAGTCCAACCCAGAAGACTAGTTCATTATGTGGGATAACTGTTGAATGTGGTGGTGGCAGGGGCTTCAAACTGTTGAATGTGGTGGTGGCAGATCTGAATGGGAACAATGACTTTATACCACATAGCAGAAGCTCATCATACTAAGAATAAAAGAAGAGTTAAAAGTTAGGAGCTGTTTAGTTAAATGCAGGAACTAGGAAGAAGATATGTTTTCTGAAATATTCAACTGAATGCAATTTGGTTAGCTGATAGATACCAGAATAAGGAGTCTAGCCTCAATAAGTATTATTGAATGAGAAACAAAGAGCACAAGTACATATACAAATCAATAATCTGAGCAAAATCTCCTCGGAACAAATTCACAGGAACACCACCTCTAATTGACCACCCTATGTCCTGCCTATTTTGTCTAGAATAATCTCTCCAAATAGCAGGTCTTTCTTCTTGCTGACCTACAAATATAACTCTCTCCAAGTCCATGGTATGAAATTGGTTGCCAGATACAGTGTTTTTGGGTTCAGTTTAGTAGTTTGTTTTCCTTTCTGGTTTATTTTGCTCACCTGTACTACCTATGATTGCCATGTTTCTCTACCTTACTGTGTACACTCTCTCATTCTTACTTTAGATCTTCTATATTTTATGACTTGTTGGAATCCTGATTTTTTAATTTGTCTAGGTCATTACAATTGGAAGAGAAAGATATACCATTGGTGAAGCTTTATTCCAGCCATGTCTATTGGGTTTAGAGGCTCATGGTATTATTGACCAGCTTGTTCGTACTATTTCAAATGTGTCATCTGATAATCATCGCCAACTTCTTGAAAATACTGTGGTTTGTGGTGGCACTTCTGCTATGACTGGTAAACAATTATTTCATTAGCTCTGCTGAATCTAGTATACAAGATCCTGTGTTTTCTTTTTCGTTAATATGAGTACAACAGAACTATAATAATAAAATTTTAGTTTAATTATAATCTTAGTCTCAAACTTATGGGGAGTTTGTTGTTGCTTGTTGAAATTTAAAATTGATATTTTTAATTCTTATAAAAAAACTTGTTTTTTGTCTTTTTGTCTAGTGGTTTCTACCAAAATGTCATTACAATGAACTTTGACAGGAAGTTAATCATGCAGTAGGTTATCATGTAAACAACTTATAATTTATTAATTATATAAGTGAAACACTTAGCGATATTCGAGGCGAAAAGGAGTAAAAGAAGTTTTTTCCAAATTATTGGAGTTAAAAAGATCAACTCTAAATTTGGGGAACTAAAACTAAACTTATCACAAATTTGAGACAAAACATATTTATACATAAAATTTATCTTGTTCTTTCCTATACTGCTGATGTGTATGAAACGATGAACACAATTTCTCATATTGTGCATTCATAACCAAATAGTAGACAGAACAAAAACTTATCTTGCAACTCGCTCTTCTTGTGCAGTTCTGTATGTGTGGTTCCTTGATGTGCACAAAATGCAGTTTCTATTGCATTGTTCAATAACTTCTTTCATATAGTTGCGTATGGAATTTAGGTTTTCTCTAATTAACAAGGAAATCAATGTCATGTTAGACATCAATTTGTTCAGTATGTTCATGACAAGAGGAGGGTTATCTCAGTAATCTGATCGCTTTTTATGAGAAAGCTAACTGCCAATGTTGCTTCTTACTGTAGGTTTTGAGGAAAGATTTCAGAAGGAATCTAGCCTAAGTTCATCTGCCATTCGACCTACCCTAGTAAAGGTAATTCTTTTGTCAAGTAAATAATCTGACAAGCACATCTCATTGACATCATATTTATGTTAACTTGAGTATTTAATCATTGAAATAGTTTGTTTAACTTTTGTGGTCACTAATTCTTGAAATCTGGTGCGTAATGAAATATGGGATCCATGTGTTGCTAGCTATCCTTGGTTTTCTTTCCATCCCTTTGCAATTCACATGCTTAGACCAATAAACAGTTCTCCGCAGCAATCCCCTGCTCCCTCTCTTTCTGGGGATAAATAGTTGCTGGCTAATCTTTATAATAGTTCGTTGTTATCCCTTAGTTTTGTCCATAAACTTCAATATCGTTATTCATGTTCCAATTTATGTTTCCTCTGATGGGTAATCTCTGGCATATTGCAGCCTCCAGAATACATGCCAGAAAATTTAACCGTATATTCGGCATGGGTGGGAGGTGCCATACTTGCCAAAGTAGTTTTTCCTCAAAATCAACATGTAACCAAGGCAGACTATGATGAAACTGGGCCTTCCATTGTTCACAGGAAATGCTTTTGATGGGATTCAACTGCACAATCTTCTCAAACAGCCAGTTCCTTTTTTACACTTGTATTAGCACATGTGGATAGGCCCTCATTTTGACTTTAGATAATGTAGTGGATATTCTTTAATCATATTTCCGTTTTTAGGTGTCTTCAGTAAAACCCGGCTCTGCCAAAATCATGTATATCGCAGCAGTAGCTGCTTGCATATCTTTGAGCAAACTAATTATTTTGCAGGTTTGCTTGTAATGTTCTTTCCTTGAATACCATTTTTAAAACAGTTATGTGAAAGTTAATAACTCATTTTAAAATACTTAACAATGAAATAATAAATTAAAAAGCTGTACAGGTATAAGAAGCAGTGAGTATGCAAGAGTGAAGAATAATTGTATCTCAACTTTACCAATGAGGACAGCCAATAAAATTAGAACTATAGTCATAATAAGTTTAGTGTATTTAATACTACTAGTCTTGTGAAACCTATGCCCTCTAGCATGCATGCCAAATAATGAGTTGGAAGGCTCATTTTCCAAATCACTAATTGTAAGATTTATAATCCATAAATAAAACATAAATATATACTAACAGACATGTTGAAGCACCTATTCAATATAACTCTAGGAACATGAGATGTACCAGCTATGTTAAAGTTTGTTAGTAGAATAACATTAAAGTCTTTTATGATTAAGTTATTAGATATTTTTTTATTAACAAATTTGGACATCCCAATGAGGCTCGAACTCCAATATTCAACAATCATGTCATCACATGAAAAGTTGTACAAAAACATTAGAAACCTAACTAAACTCATACTTAAAAATAAGTTCTCAAAGAATATATTTAATAAAAACGAAAATTGATACTTATTTGGGAAAAAAATCTAAAAATTAATAGTAAGAAGAATGACACTAATCCACTTAAAATCAACTCTATTATTAATCTCTAGATTTGAACATCAGCAAAGATTTATTTTATATATCATCACAACTTTTAATGCACTTCATCCATATTCCTATAATAAGAGCCCAAGCTACAAATTGAGGTGAGGAAAATTTTTGACAAATACTTTGCAAAATCTCTCTTTCTCCACTTAGAGGAATCTTCTCCAACTAGAGGATTACCTACTGTCTTAAAAAATTGCATAACATTACACTTCTCATTGGAAGGAATTATATTATGCAATAACTTTCATAACGCTAAGAATTTTAATTAGCATGTCAAATGGACTCAACAAAACCATCCAAAGTTTAATTAAATATACCAGGAGGCTGGGAATTAAGCTATGCATGTTTATTAGATATTTGCATTTATAAAGATTATAACATATTTTACTATACTTTATAATAGATTTTTTTTATAATAAAAGGATGTCGACCACTTGAATCGTATTGAATCACATGATTTGATATTTTATGTGTAGTTTTATGGTTAGCTCAACTCTTATTTCTTAGTTTCTTATTAATTAGATATCTAAGAATGTCTATGATTAAATAAGTGTAACTTTTGAGTTATATATAGTGATATTTGGTAGACAACTCCACTTCAAATGGGTCAGTATATAGGTATTGAGTATTTTATATTAGAGTAGCATTATTAAGCTATGCATGCACCACTTCCTTCAACTTGCTAAAATATCATTATTTTCTTAACTTTAACATTATTTTATTTCTTCAACTTGTAACTATTCAGGAAAAAACTATTTCGGGAGAATTTTTTAGAAATTTTCGCTCACACCAAACCTATCCTCCACCAAAACTTGTGAAATTTCGCCATACTTTCTGCAATTTTTATTCTGTGTCCGTATTGCGCTGAAAAAAATCACACAAGTACTTTCATATGTTGTTTGCGCCCAGGTAAGGAGGCGCGTCCATAAACGAATCACAAAAAGAAGATACGAGGAAGAAAAGCTAGAACGTTTTGTTTTCGGAAAACTAGTTTTGTTCCCACTCGGTCTGGGACTTACTACGCCTTACTCCTTGGTGTTTTGGTCTGAAATTTTTACCAGACGTTCGTCACTGTGTCTATTGAATTTTGGCTGAGATTTGAGCACCAGATTTGTCTCACAAGATTGGCAATAAATTTTTTATTGATCAGTGTCAGAGCTGAAAGGAAGGTTCGTTCGTGTGTGAAACTGTTTGATATTTTTCGTGGGTCAATACTCATCCGTTTGACCTAAAATTTGTCGCGTTTTGTCCCGAATTCAGTGGAGATTCTTACGTGGAAGTTCAGGAAAAAATTATTTCGGGAGAATTTTTCAGAAATTTTCGCTCAAACCAAGGCTATCCTCTACCAAAACTTGCGAAATTTCGCCCTACTTTCTGCAACTTGTGAACCTAACTACGCCTTACTCCTTGGATGTTTTGGTGTGAAATTTTTACCAGACGTTCGTCACTGTGTCTATTGAGTTTTGGCTGAGATTTGAGCCCCAGATTCGTCCCACAATATGGGAAATCAATTTTTTATTGATCATTGTCAAGGCTGAAAGGAACCTTCGTTCCTGTGTGAAACTGTTTGATTTTTTTCGTGGGTCAATACTCATCCGTTTGACCTGAAACTTGTCGCGTTTTGTCCCAAATTCAATGGAGATTCTTACGCAGAATTTCAGGAAAAAACTATTTTGGGAGAATTTTTCAGAAATTTTCGCTCAAACTAAGGCTAGTGAAATTTCGCCCTACTTTCTGCAATTTTTATTCTGCGTCCGTATTGCGCTGAAAAAATTCACACAAGTACTTTCATAAGTTGTTTGCACCCAGTTAAGGAGGCACGTCCATAAATGAATCACAAAAAGAAGATACGGGGAAGAAAAGCCAGGACGTTTTGTTTTCGGAAAACCAGTTTTGTTCACTCTCGGTCTGGGACTTACTACGTCTTACTCCTTGGGTGTTTTGGTGTGCAATTTTTACCAGACGTTCGTCACTGTGTCTATTGAGTTTTGAGTGAGATTTGAGCACCATATTTATCCCACAAGATTGACAATAAATTTTTTATTGATCAATGCTAGAGCTGAAAGGACGGTTCGCTCCTGTGTGAAACTGTTTGATTTTTTTCGTGGGTCAATACTCATCCGTTTGACCTGAAAGTTGTCGCGTTTTGTCCCAAATTCAGAGGAGATTCTTATATGGAATTTCAGGAAAAAACTATTTCGGGAGAATTTTTCAGAAATTTTCGCTCAAACCAAGGCTATCCTCTACCAAAACTTGTGAAATTTCGCCCTACTTTCTGCAATTTTTATTCTACGTCCGTATGGCGCTGAAAAAAATTCACACAAGTACTTTCATATGTTGTTTGTACCCAGGTAAGGAGGCACATCCATAAACGAATCACAAAAAGAAGATATGGGGAAGAAAAGTCAGGACATTTTGTTTTTGGAAAACCAGTTTTCTTCACTCTCTGTCTGGGACTACCTACGCCTTACTCCTTGGGTGTGTTTGGCTGAAATTTTTACCAGACGTTCGTCACTGTGTCTATGGAGTTTTGGCTGAGATTTGAGCCCTAGATTCGTCCCACAAGATTGACAATAAATTATTTATTGATCTCTGTCACGGCTGAAATGAAGGTTCGTTTGCGTGTGAAACTGTTTGATTTTTTTTTCGGGGGTCAATACTCATCCGTTTGACTTGAAATTTGTCGCTTTCTGTCCCGAATTCAGTGGAGATTCTTACGTGGAATTTTAGGAAAAAACTATTTCGGGAGAATTTTTCACAAATTTTCGCTCAAACCAAGGCTATAATCTACCAAAAGTTGTCAAATTTCGACTTACTTTCTGCAATTTTTATTCTGCGTCCGTATTGCGCTGAAAAAAATTCACACAAGTACTTTCATATGTTGTTTGCAACCAGGTATGGAGGTACATCCATAAACGAATCACAAAAAGAAGATACGGGGAAGAAAAGCCAGGACATTTTTTTCGGAAAACCAGTTTTCTTCACTCTCGGTCTGGGACTTACTACCACTTACTCCTTGGGTGTTTTTGTCTGAAATTTTTACCAGATGTTTGTCACTGTGTCTATTGAGTTTTTGCTGAAATTTGAGCCCCAAATACGTCCCACAAGATTGACAATAAATTTTCTTTTGATCACTGTCACGCTGAAAGGAAGGTTTGTTCCTGTGTGAAACTGTTTGATTTTTTTTCGTGGGTCAATACTCATCCGTTTGACATGAATTTGCCACGTTTTGTCCTGAATTCAGTGGAGATTCTAATGTGGAATTTCAGGAAAAAACTATTTAGGGAGAAATTCTGCAATTTTTATTCTGCGTCCGTATAGCGCTGAAAAAATTCACACAAGTACTTTCATATGTTGTTTTCACCCAGGTAAGGAGGCACGTCCATAAACGAATCACAAAAAGAAGATATGGGAAAGAAAAGCCAGGACGTTTTGTTTTCGGAAAACCAGTTTTGTTCACTCTCGGTCTGGGACTTACTACGTCTTACTCCTTAGGTGTTTTGGTCTGAAATTTTTACCAGACGTTCGTCACTGTGTCTATTGAGTTTTGGCTTAGATTTGAGCCTCAGATTCGTCCCACAAGATTGGCAATGAATTTTTTATTGATCACTGCCAGGGCTGAAAGGAAGGTTCGTTCCTGTGTGAAATTGTTTGATTTTTTGTGTGGGTCAATATTCATCCCTTTGACCTGAAATTTGTCGTGTTTTGTCCCGAATTCAGTGGGGATTTTTACGTGGAATTTCAGGAAAAAACTATTTCGGGAGAATTTTTCAGAAATTTTCCCTCAGCTATCCTCTACCAAAATTTGTGAAATTTCGCCCTACATTCTGCAATTTTTATTCTGCATCTGTATTGCGCTGAAAAAAATTCACACAAGTACTTTCATATGTTGTTTGCACCCAGGTAAGGAGGCATCCATAAACGAATCACAAAAAAAAGATACGGGGAAGAAAAGCCAGGACATTTTGTTTTCGGAAAAACAGTTTTCTTCACTCGGTCTGGGACTTAGTACGCCTTACTCCTTGGGTGTTTTTGTCTGAAATTTTTACCAGACGTTCGTCACTGTGTCTATTGAGTTTTTGATGAGAATTGAGCCCCAGATTCGTCCCACAAGATTGACAATAAATTTTTTATTGATCATTATCAGGGCTGAAAGGAAGGTTCGTTCGTGTGTAAAACTGTTTGATTTTTTTTCGTGGGTCAATACTCATCCGTTTCACCTGAAATTTGTCGCGTTTTGTCCCGAATTCCGTGGAGATTCTAACGTGGAATTTCAGGAAAAAACTATTTTGGGAGAATTTTTCAGAAATTTTCACTCAAACCAAGGCTATCCACTACAAAAACTCGTGAAATTCCGCCCTACTTTTTACAACTTGTGAACCTTACTACGCCTTACTCCTTGGGTGTTTTGGTGTAAAAATTTTACCAGACGTTCGTCACTGTGTCTATTGAGTTTTGGCTTAGATTTGAGCCTCAGATTCGTCCCACAAGATTGGCAATAAATTTTGTATTCATCACTGCCAGGGCTAAAAGAGAGGTTCGTTCTGCGTGAGACTGTTTGATTTTTTTCGTTGGTGAATACTTATCTGTTTGACTTGAAATTTGTCACGTTTTGTCTCGAATTCAATGGAGATTCTTACGTGGAGTTTCAGGAAAAAACTATTTTGGGAGAATTTTTTAGAAATTTTCGCTCAACCCAAGGCTATCATCCTCTTCCAAAACTTGTGAAATTTCACCCTACTTTCTGCAATTTTTATTCTGCGTCCGTATTGCGCTGAAAAAAATTCACACAAGTACTTTCATATGTTGTTTGCACCCATGTAAAGAGGCACATCCATAAACGAATCACAATTAGAAGATACGGGGAAGAAAAGTCAGGACATTTTGTTTTCGGAAAACCAGTGTTCTTCACTCTTGGTCAGGGACTTACTACGCCTTACTCCTTGGGTGTTTTTGTTTGAAATTTTTACCAAACGTTAGTCACTGTGTCTATTGAGTTTTGGCTAAGATTTGAGCCCCAGATTCGTCCCACAAGATTGGCAATAAATTTTTTATTGATCATTGTCAGAGCTGAAAGGAAGGTTCGTTCGTGTGTGAAATTGTTTGATTTTTTTTCGTGGATGCAAATCTCATTTTATGTGGTGGTTTTATAAGGTTGAGTTAGACTAAAGTCCAAAGACATTTCATAGTGTATAAGACTAGAGTATAAACTTCACTTTATAAAACCGATTTTATAACTTAAAGTTCACTTAATAAATTAGTTTCAAATTCACTTTTTAAATTTTAAGCACGAAAATTAGTAAAAGTGGTTTCAATTTAAACGTAAATCTGGATTTCGCATTTAATTTGATTTAATATATAGATGGTACAAAATGGGAGGAGAGGACCAGTAATCTTAGTATCTAAAATTTACACTATCATAAATTAAAACCTTAAAAAAAATAGATAAATTTTACCCCCAATTAATTTTATCCCATTTTTGAAATATAATACTTTTAATTTGTTTCGATAATACTTTATAATTGATGTATTTCAAAAGATTTAAATAATACTTGAATGAGAAAATTTGATGTATTTCAAAATTGGAAAAATAAAAAAGAATAAGAATTTTACATGACTAAACTCGAACTTCAACCTTTTTACAGGATGATTCCAAATGCTTCATAATTTCTTTTCGTATTTTAAATTTAAGATAATAATAATAAATTACATATTCCATATAGTTTTGATATAGTTCTTCCATAATTTTATCGTATAGTAACAGAAAATTATTGTTATAATTATTGAATATTATTGGAAGTTTTATAAAAATAATATCTTAATATCTTTCTTTGAGAATTTGAAGGGAAATTCCTTGTAATTAAATAAGAATAAGATTAGAAATAGCTGAACTGCTTATTTTGAAAAAAAAAATTAGCGTAGCATAAAAATTGATAAGAATTATAATAATTTTAAAACAAGCTATAATTGACTCACTTTAAATAACTGCATTGAATTAAGTGTTGTTTTTTAATTAATTGAGAAAAATAACCCACGTAAAATGTCTTGAAATAATTATAAAATATGTTTACTTTTTTTAGACCAGTACTAAAAAAATGGTTCCATAAACATAGCAGTTTTTATATCACAAAAGGAGATAATTATGTTGGATGACATTCAAAAGTTGATGATGATGAAAATATATTCATACAATTTTCATGCTGAAGAAAGGGTAGTTCAGAGGATCTTGAGTGATTTTGGTCTGATGATGAAGATTTTGGATCATAATTGCTCCACTCTTCCAACTTTATTTGCAACATATTCCTGTCAAACAAACAAACAAAAATCATCATTCCTCTCTTCTTTCTTATCTTCATTCACTCCAATAATCTCCAAACCACACTAATTAATTACCTCCATTTTGTTTATGAGTTCTTCTGGTGTGTCTCCTATGAGCATAATATGCCTTGCAGACTTGTCTATGAAACCATCTTCCACTCCCTTATCAAATACCTCCAACAATCCATTGAAATATCCTTCCACATTCAGCAACCCCACCTGTTTATACAAATCAAACACCACTAACACAATATACAACAATATATAACAAAAAGTTTTTATATATGTTTTCTGATTGAAGATGAGCACAGTAATCATACTGGTTTGTCATGTATTCCTAGTTGAGACCAGGCTATGACTTCTAGCAGCTCTTCCATGGTTCCATAGCCTCCTGAAAACTTCAACTTTGATGGTAAACATCACACTGCAATTTTATGGTTTTAACATACCAGGAAGTGCTATGAATGCATCACCATGTTCAAACATGGTTGATTTTCTTTCATGCATGTCTGCAACTCTTTTCACTTCTCCAAAGGTCTCTCCAGACACCTAAAAGTGGGATTTGGCTAGAGTTAGCCTCTGGTGTGGAAGAATTCAGATTCAAATAGACACATATATGATCATAAAATTGAAGATAAAAATGGTACCTCACGAGGCAAAAGAGTTTCTGGAATCACTCTAGCAAATAGAACATAAACAGTTTAAGGTCTATATGTGAATTAATAATATTAGCATCTAATGTAATATATTTATGAAGAAAAAAATATATATACCCAACAACATGGCAACCTCCATTTAGCACAGTCTGAGAGATCAAACCCATTAGTCCTAAGCTTCCTCCTCCATAAACCAGATCAATTCTCCTTTCAACCTTCATCATCACAAATCAAAAAAACAAGTAAACAAGAGCATGCAAAACTCATGAAAGTAGAATAATTGCACAAAAGGGAAACAACCCAATATTCTTTGATGAATTGGTATGCATAAGTAGTATAGAGAATACCATGAATTTGCCAAGCTCAAGAGCTGCATCACTGAATGCAGACTTGTATCCAGCTCTACTACCACAGAAAACACATATTCTTTTGAACCTGCTTTGTTGCTCATTTTCTGCTGATACCTTTCCCTCTCCTTCCATTCTTACAATGTAATCATACAACAAAAGTACAAGTGTGTGTGAAAGAGAAAAACCAAAGACCAAAAGAACACACCCTTACTCAAAAACGTAACAGTTTTATCTGCTAGAGAAGAAAGAACTTGGAACTGCAACTATCCCCATCTTTACACACATATATATAGGAATGAATTTTTTTGAACTTGAGAGAATGAAAAGTCTAAACCTGTGAGTTATTCCATTTGAACTTGGTGGGGCATGAGGTTTGATTATATAAATATATATATTTATATTTATATTTGTTTCAAAGTTGCAAGGGTAATTATATCACCTTTTTATATGTTATTTAAAAAGAAAAACATGAGACAAGTTTGATATGAGAAAGGGAGACAGTGAGAATGTTTGAAGTAACATCCTAAACAAAATTAATGATTATATAAAATCCACTTTTACCAAACAAAATTCATCATTGAATCTCCCCTTTGCTAGACAGAATCCTATTAAATTAATAATATATTCTCAAGCAGAATCAAAGATAAAATACTGTTATGATATGTAAATGAAAGGTGAAGAGTGAGATGAACTAATCACATTCATAAAGAAAAGTATTGTAGATTGTCACAAGTGAGTTACAAAGTGTCCTAATATTGAATTGAGTGAACAATGAGAAGATTAAGGCGCAGGCTTTGTGATGGTTTCATCATCCATTGTTTCATCAGAAGATTGGCTGCTAATCTCAGTTGCATCAGAAGCTTTCACACCATATAGATTTCTCATGAACTGTGGAGAATTCGCAGTAATGGCAAGGTTAGGAAAGGTTATTATGAAACTAGAACATCAATTGAAGGTAGAAACTAACCTCTAGATGACTTTCAACATCTTCTAGTTCCAAACCTGGCACGTTCATAGCTTCAAGAATATCCTCGGGCTTGGATACTAAAAGAAAATAATCAAGCAAGAAAAATAAACCAAAGAAAGAAATACAGATATTGATGAACATAGAGAGAAAAAATTGTGGAAGAATCATACTTTCCAATCCAATTTTTATGAGAGCCTGGTGAAACAAAAAATTAAGTTCTGTTGACCATTGTACACTATCAGCACTGTCTGAGTCATCATCATCAGAATCATCAGTCACTCTTGTTCTGTCATCATCACAATCATCAACCACTCTTGTTCTGTCATCATCTTTCTGGCTACCAATATCTTTTTGCTCCTCATCTTTTATGTTGTTCTTCACAACATCTATCCACATATTCACCAGCCGTTGCTCAGACAAGGGTTTGACCCAATAATCACAAGCTCCAACTTCAATGGACTTCATTATGGAAGGCCAGCTACCATCCGCGGACATCACTGCAACTTATAAAACACTTCAAATTCAAATTATTCTTTATCAATGAAAAGTTGAGTAAAAGTATAAACAACTGTTACATACTGATGAGAGGAATATTAATTTTTTTTTTGTTGAGAAATTCCATGAATTCAAAGCCATTGATCAATGGCATGTGAACCTCAATGAGTATCAAATCAATAGGCTCCTTTGTTTGCCCCAAAAAATAGGCAGCAAGCGCAGATTCAAAGCAGGGTATAACTGCACAAAACTCAAAACAAAACAAGAATGAATCTTTGTTTTTCAGAAATTATTATGACTAGAATATTACCATAACAAAAAAGAATGAATCTTTGTTTTTGAGAAATAATTATGAGTAGAATATTACCGTGATAGCGAGAGGGGGGGCATGTTTTCTTGACGTATTCTAAAACACTGAGGTCATTGTCAATGACAAAGACATTAAGCACTGGAGAAATTTCCATCATGGAATGCAAAGAATGGAGAATGGAGAATGCAGAGAAAGCAGAGAAACCAGAGAAAGCAGAGAAAGCAGAGAAACCAGAGAAACCAGAGAATGCAGAGAAAGCAGAGAGAATGCAGAGAAAGCAAGTGAAAGAAAGAAGTTTTGGTGGGTAATTTATAATTCAAATTCAGCTCCTCACTTTAATTTTTGTTTTTTTTTCAAAATATAATAAATAATTAAGTAATGGTGTTGATATATTAACACCTTCAATAATAAAAACATATACTTCACACCTTAATAAATTAATATTTTATTTTTTTAATTTAAAAATATTATTATATTATTATACACAGAGTAAAATTACTTTATTTACTATTCATAGTGTTAACAAAACAAAAAAATTAAAGGTTAAAAATTATGTAAAAGATTATATCTCAATTTATTATTGTCATTCACAATGGTTGTCACAAAAGATGTGATGGTATTTTTATATTTTTTGTGATTTTTTATTAACGATTCCTAACACGTCATTTACAAAACAAATTTAACTTTATTAGATATTAATTTTTATTTGAATAAATTATTTAAAATACCATCCAATAAAAAAAATTATTTTAATATTAAACATATGTAATAATCTATTAATTGAAAAATAATTCCTATTATTTCTAAAATATATAAGAAAATACAAAGATAAAAAAAAACACGTGTAATAGAGAAATATAAAGAATTCAAAAATTTAATTTTTTAGATGAATTTTAAATTATCTAATTTTAATTAGTTAATATGTTCTTTTAAAGCTGTAACATTTAAAAAAAAAACTATTCAAATAAAACATTTTTATCATAAAACATATCAAATTCTTTATAAAACTACATTATCCTCTAAAAAACTATCCAAAACACTATTTACACAGATAATTAATTGTTGAATAACTTTTTTCATGAATTGAACCTGTTTTTATATCTTTTTACAAACGATAATTAACCTATATGAAGAGCAAGTCATTGAAATTAATTTAATTTTTCTTTTAGATCAAATTCATATTTTTTATTTCAATTTTCTAATACTATAAATAAAAACATTACACTCAAAAATAAAAATAAAAATATTTTTTAAAGAAAGATAATGAAACAATAAAACATAAAAATTAAAACAAATAATGTTACCTTTAAAAGAATATAAAAATAACGATAAAAAGTAAAAGAAAAATAAATTGAATTAATATAAAGGTTTTCACTTCCAATGCTCTAAAAATTCAATTTTAAATACTAATTTAAAAATTATCTATTAATAATATATAATAATTATTAATACATTTTAAGTTGAGGTGATGTCTCTTAGGTGTGTATTTTTTTACATTATTTTATTTATTTATTTTATTATTAATTTTTTAAGATCTCAACATGAACTCAAAATAAGGACATTTCAAAATTTATAAATGAGTGTAAACTTTATTATATGAATCGGTTTTATAAGATTGAGTTAAGTTTCTATTTCTTAATATATTATCAAAATTATTTTGAGTCTATCCTAAAAAAAAAATTAATCTTATCAGGTCACTCGATATCGGATAAACTCCACATCAACTAAGGTCACTCGATATCGGATAAACTCCAGATCAACTAATAACATGTCAAAACAATATGAAATGTCTAATACTGATTGAAACTAAGTGCTAAATTTTATTAAACCAATGATTAACTTTTGGACTAAGATGTATATACTCATTTACAATTCTTATAAGTATAGTGATCATGAATTAGAGCATGGAGGAAGAAACTTTCCCCTATTAACATATCTAACATTTTGACATGTAGCAATGGTTTTAGAGGCAGCATGGCCATGTGGTGTTAAGACCACATCTTCAAAGTGTATTCCTTTGCATGGGAAACTTTTGCTGCACTCAAATTTTATTGCCACTTCTGAAGCACTTGTTCCTCTGATGTTTTGGTACACAATGTTGCTCACTTGCACTGCTGAGACCTGAAATTTTACCAAAATGGTTGTGATTGTGAAATCTTATTCAATCTTAATGCAATGCAAACAGTTTCTCTCTTTGCTGATTCAGAGCTTCAGAACTCACCTTCTCTTTGCATGGCTTCTCCTGGTCACAGTAGTTTTGATCTACAATTATGGGATTTGTCACATTTCTCATTGCTATATTCTCAAATTTTATGTTTTTTGCATATCCAGAACCTCCCTGTGTTGTCATAGAGAAATTATGTAAGATCATTGATTAAACACCTCTCATAATCTGAAGATAAACTTTTTTAATTGTGACTAATTATATTGGCAAATCCGCATCGTCTAGAAATAATGACAGTTGGACACATATCTTAGTAAGATTGAGTTTAACTTAAAGTTTACTTTTTAATATGTTTATAGTGAAAATTTATTGGATTTATTAGAGAATGCGTTATCGAATTAACCATAAATATATAATTTCCTGAAAAAAAAATCTCAATTTTTGTAAGGGTAATGATACACTGATAACCCACAATTTTTATACAGTCACACTACAACTCCCAATACTATTATTTTAATATTTTTTATATCATTTAATTAAAAATTTACCATTTATTATATATTTATTTCCAAATTCATCCCTTCAAGAATGGTATATAAGTCTTGGAGTTTTCAAACCATATTTTTTTTTAATTTGAAAGTACCTTTAATTTTGAGGTTTTCTTAAATACTATTTATTTTTCCTCTTTGAATTAGACCTTACTCACTAGCTAGCAATCATTAAATTCAGTTAATCAGTTAAATTCAGTTAAAGTTTAGAAAAATGTTATATGTCTTTTCATGCATTACTAGCATAAAGAACTTCCAAAAAGTAGTTGCCATGTCATTCCACAAACCCAAATGAAAACAAAAAAGAAAAGTTGGTTGAGATTAGTTAAGAGGAAGGATACAAGAAAGTTGAACTACACAACTTTTTAAGAGAAAAAAAATGTTGACTTGTGAGAAGATGGTTAGGAATTGGTGGAGTGTGTGTAAACTTGCCAAACTTGGTTAGTTGAAGCATTTCATGTCAACTTCCTAAAGTAATAGTCTTATTGTGCACAAAATTTGGCATTGTGCATGTTCTAAATTGTCAAGAATTACCAATTTTTCTTGAAGAACTTCTTTGAACTTTGTAAAAATCCAAAATAAATTGAAGTGGGTAAGTTGAATTGCAGTTTTTAGAAGGAAATTTAAAAAGCTGTATACCTGCCAAGTCTTGATTCTAACTCCATTAGTGGTTCCTGTTATGGTGGCTCTGTTCACTAACACATTCGACACTTGAGCTTTTGAGTTACCAGCCCCTAAGCTTCCAATGCTGCAACACAATAATACACCATTAACTTTTCTAACACTATTATTAATATAATTTTTTTAATAAAGTTTTCATCTCAATTATACTGACACTCTAAATAACAACAATCATTTGTTATCACATGAAAAAGTATTATTAAAAAAATATGGAAGATTAGACCAAAATTCATAGGTTAACAAAAACGATTTATAGGTAAATTATACTTATTCATAAAGAACTTTAATAATAGACTAAATGAAAACCTATTATAACAAATGAAATGAGTCTCTATGAGTAAATTCTAAGTTAGCTAGTTTATCCGCACATGTATTCCCTTTACGAAAAATATGAATAACTCCAAATCTTATTTTCCCACATTAATAAAGAAAAGTGTTCATCGATTACGAAACATTCACGGAACTTTCGATATAATAATAATAATAATTTATAATTGTATTTTTTTTCCTGACACTTTCTTTTATCTACTAAAATAGACTAATTTTATTGCTATTACTTATTAAAATTCAAATGTATACAAGGTGTATAAATATAGGAGAAAATATTATAACATGCTTCAATTCCTTTTTTCTTACAACATATTTTACTTTGTAACTAGTCTAACGAGTTTTTGAACACAATAAGATCAATTTTAAATTTTTCATCATATAAATTATTACACTAACACTATGATTAGGAATGGAAAAACTTGTAGTTATAGGTATTGTTCAAACTTAAATATTTTCCATCCTTATTTCATGTGATACCATATTGTTTTAAATTCCTAAATTAATATTCATTTATTTGTATTTATTTTAATATTTATCCAATTATAATTTTTTATTACTAAAAAGAAAAAAATGTTTGTTTTTTAATTGAATTTTGTTATAATATTATTATTATTAACTACTATTTGATCTTTATTAAATTTATGAAGATTTTTTTCTGAAATTTATTTAATAATTATCAAAATAAATAAAATTTTAAAAATTATTAAAATAAATAAATCGTGTCAATATGATACAACTTCATTACAAATAGATCATATTAAAGTTATACAACTTCATTGTATTTAAATTAAAATCGTATTAACATAACACGACTTCAATATAATCAATTGAATTGTACTTAACACAACTTATTATTTTGTAATTTTTAAAAACTTTATCTATTTTTTTCATTATAGTGTGAAATTCCACTTGGGGGAAAATCCCTATTCTTGATGCATATATACTATTTTATAATTTGTTCTAGCATGATTGTTGTATTACTACAAACCTGATTCCATGCCCTGGTCCACATGTAACATCTGTGACTCGAACATTCTGGGACCCGCTCACTATTGAAATACAGTCATCACCTTCAACAAAACAGTGAAAAAACGAAGTTAGAAAATTTAAAAGTCTTAATTTTTTTTCTAATTTTGTGTTGATTTTGGTTTTCACCTGTCCCAATGGAACTATTGCTAATCATTATATTTTTTGTCTCTGTGACGTGAATTCCATCAGTGTTGGGGCTGTTCCCTGGTGCTCTCAGGATCAAATTCGAAGCTGTGACATTGTTGCACTTTTGAAACCTTACATGCATTTGCTGTGCATTTTTTAACCTCAGGTTTGTCACTATCAAGTTGTTGCATCCAAAGAATGTCACAGCCTGTGCAACAAATTTCAACCAAATTTAAGGAAATTTTTTTGTATAGAAACAGAGAAATGTGCATCAACGTGTCAAATTGTTGCACGTAAAGTGAAACATCATGTTACAGAGAAGAACATGAACTTACAGTTGGGGCATGTTTGCATGGCTGTGGAACACAAAGAGACAAAAAAAATGTTCAGAATTGAAAATCACAAGAAATTTGACTTAAATAACATCAAACAGATATGCACTATTCATTGATTTAAAATGTAATGTAAAAAAATTAACAAATGTGACTCAGTTAATTAACATTACCCTGAATTTATAGGACCAATCTGAGTTTGATTCTGGTATAATGTATCAGTTTTGCATAATACAGTGAATAGATTCAAGAATAGATTTCAATTACTTTTATATATATATATATATATATATATATATATATTATGAAATGTTATTTTTAATCGATTTTGGATCTCCCACAGTTTTATAGTAATATTCAAATGATGGAAGCTTGTGGAATAGTACAAGATTTCTCCTAAAGGGAAAGATTGTAATCACAATTGTTACTAATGTAAAGAACAATGAGAATGGTTCAAGAGTTTGAGTCATTTATAGTAAAATTGAATAACTTACAAGGTTTTCATTGGTTTTGCAAGAGTTCTCCCACCATTTTCTCCCATTGCCATTGATGGTGCCACCACCATCAACTCTAAGATTGGTGAGATTCTGAAACATAATCCATAGTAGTCTTTGTTTTCCATATGCTGATATTACAGGCCATGCTCTGATTGTTCCATAGACCTAATCAACATGAAGAAGCAAATTGTGAGAGAAAGTAAAATCACCTAATCTCTAACTAATAACTGGTTGAAAATGTTAATCTCACCCTGAAAGCAGTGTTGGGATGGCATGGTCCTGAAAAAGTTATTGGCTTCAAATGGTAGATTTTTGCTTCTGGGACTACAAGAACACCCCCTCTAGAACATGCCTCATTCCATGCCTTCTCAAATGCCTAAGGAAGAAGAAAGATTCATAACTGAATAGAATTGAGCACATTTGTTAGACTGTAACGTTCATTAATTACCTCAGTGTCATCTCTTCCATCATTAGCTTTGGCTCCAAAGTCATCAACACTGATCCTTCTTTGAGGCCTTGCAGAAGGGGTGGATCCATAGGCCCTTTTCATGATGCTACCAAAATGTTCATTATTTGGTTTGATAGAGTAATGTTGGTAGTTAGTTAGATGATAAGTGTCTTCTAGGAAAGAACCAAAACACACCCCAAATGAGAGAAACATGGTGATGAAAAGTGAATGAATCACACCACTTTGTGGAGACATTCTCATGTGTCTGCACTTTTTATGACAAAACAAAAAAGAGAAGAAAAGGTTGTGAGGATTGTAGAGAGATTTGTGGTGTGATAAATGGCAAAGGAAGAGTTATATTTAAAGGGGAGTTAGAAGTGGCTTTGCAGAAAGAGAAAAATTGGCATTGATTGTAAGAAAGATGCAGAATGGTAGAGACTGATACGAAATGAATACTGGGGTGTTACCAGAATTTTGAATCAATGCATCTTTGTTGAAGAAAAAATCAAAGTTGAGTTCGTTATTTTCAGGTGCTTTTGTGCTTGTTTACCAACTATCAAACATTTTGTGCTGCTAAAGTATGTTGTTATGTTTCCATTGACCTTAAACCAGTTTAACATGCAAGATTAGCTGAAACTAGTTTAAGGTTTAAGGATGCTGATATGTTTGACACTGTCAACAGTGAAAACATAAAGTTTACATTCCAATAAATTAGTATTCTATTCATTTTTTTTTTTTTTTTAATTCAAAATATTGTATGTCATTTAGTGTTGATGGTGTTAATTTAATCAGTAATGTCAAATTCAAAGTGCAGAATAATATGCAATATTAAACAAAAGTTAAACTTTAACATCTAAAAGATTGTGAAAAATCTGAATTTTGAATACTTTCTGTATGGAAAAATGAAGAATTTAATGGGTGAGTCATTGATTACTCTGATTGGAAATTGATGAGAGTTTTGGAGAATAAGGAAATTATTTATATAAATTCAAGACATGAATGTTTATGTACTTTCCTATTCAGAAATATTCATATTATAAACTTCAGACTTCTAATTATACTATATTTAAAAAATTTATCACTTTCCAAAGCTATAAAAAATGATATCAAGTTTTAAAAGCTGGTTATAGAACCAAATGAAAAAAAAATTAATTAAAAGGTTATGGAACAATATTTTAGGAGGCTAATTTTTTAATATAACCAAAAAAACAAAACAAAATATTTCTTTTTTTCTTGTCATATTTTCCTTTTGTTAGTTTTTAATTTATTTAAAAAAATTATATTATGTTAATTTTTTAGTTATTTAAATTATGCTTATCAAATAAATAATTTAATATTTTTTTGTAATTAAATTTGTAAAAGTATAACTATTTATTTTTTTAATAATAAATGATATTAATTTTACCAATTATGTAATTAGTAAATATTATAATAATAATTCATAAATATTAATAATTAAATTATAATTATTTAATTAATAATTTTACTAATTATTTGATTAATAATTCACAGACAAAATGCATTTCATATTTTAATGCTTTTAATAAAAACTTCTACTTAAATTTTTTGAGCAGTTACATAACTATTGAGTATTTGAACTAAATGTTTGATATTAAAAGATCAAACAGAAGAAGAAAATAAATGCAAATTTAAAAGTTAAGAATCACACTTGCACCATCCTAAATGGGTAGATAAACTTGCAGAGTTATTATAATTTAATTTTCTTCTTTTCAGTTTATTCTAATTCACCTATTAGAGATTAATTTTGTTTATTAATATTATGATTGTTACTGATCTAACTAGTTCTGCCACATAATTAATAACAACTGAATACACTTGCATGAACTGTTCTCATAACATGTGACTATAAAGTTTAACATCTACATCAATTTATGGTATTTATTATAATTTAACCTAAATTTTCATGTTTGAGTTCTCATTATGCATGTCAAAAATTTGAGTTTTAATAGAAAAAGTACTAAAACTAGTGTACTCAACTCTAAACTGAAAAGAATAAATTAATTTTTTTTCAAATATTTCTTTTTTTCTAAATCTAACATTTTATTAGTTCAACCACGAATAAAATTATCTGAAAAAAAATTAAATATGTAACGTAAAATTGATTTTTTTCTATCATAAAAATAAGTTTACAATAACTCGTAAACATAAGTTGATAATGATTTATTCCAGTAATTTTCTTACCACAAGTATTCAGGATATTTAAAGTTTGAACTAAGAACGAAAACCAATTTTACATGAAGATGGTCACTACAAGAAAAACATGAAATAAAAACCAATTTTAGAAACCAAAGAAAAAATAGTTGTTATGGTAACTAAATTAGAGACTATTTTAGAAATTAAAAAAAATGGTTTCTAAATTAGTTTCTATTATTGTTAAATGGTTTCTAAATTGGTATCTAATTTGCAACCAAGGCTTTACCAATTATTTAGTTTCTAAATTTGGTAGCAAAAACCTTGGTTGCTAATTCTATACAAATTTAGAAACCATTTAACAATAATAGAAACTAATTTAGAAACCAAAAATTTTTTAGTCTCTAATTTTGTCATTATAGTAACTAATTATTTTTTGTCACTAAAAATTAGTTTCTATTTTATGATTTTCTTGTAGTGGGTGAAACGAAAAACCAATTTTACATGAAGGTAGTGGAATGAAAAATATATTTTAAAAAAAAACACAAAGTGTAAAAAATTATTTTACTTTGTTTTGACTATGTTCCTTATGTCACAACTTCTTTTCTTTTTTTTGTTTTAAAATATGTTTGACTAAGCATGATTTAGTTCTTGTTGTGAAAAGTGATCTTAAGACTTATGGTGGGTTAGGCAACAATTTAACACTTTTTTTGGCATTTGACAAATGTGGATTGGTAGCTATCCACCCACACTAGTGTGAGAATATGGTTTGACAAATAAGAAACAACAACCTTCACTAAAACATTCTAAAAGAACAATAACCATTTTTCTTTTCTTCACTCAAACTAGGTGGGAGAAGACCCAATGGTTTCTCACATATGAATCAAGACTCAAATATTTTGGCTTTGAAATTGAATCTTGATGATTCAAAGAAAACTTCATGACACCTTCCATGGTGGTTTTCACACTAGGGTTTAGTCTCATGGTAGAAAGAAGTTCAAAGTTAGCACAACAATGAGAGTTTTTTCTATGAAAACATTCAATTTAAGTTTGAATTGGAATTATAATATTATTAAAATGAGTCTCATCCAATAGATTAATTCATAAGATTATAAAACAGGTTAGATGATATTTTTAGAGAAAATTTATATTTTTAAAACAAAATTTAAAGTTTTATTATTTTATTTATATATATGTTATGTATGAAATTGCAATATTTAAAATTAAAATTACTTTTATTCAGTTCAATTTTTAAAAAAAAATATTATTATTTTCTTACTTTTCAAAATAGGTTAAAATGGTTTGTTAGTTCAATATGACTCTATGTTTTTCAACTTCACCTGTGGAATCATGAAGATATTCTTCTAGTACACCTGTAATTAAAATATCATTATTTTTGTATAGACACGTTTGACTTTGATTTTGATTCCTACATTTTTTTCTTGATTTTTAATTTTTTAAAATTTAAAATTATTATTTTTAATCTTTAATGGTAATTTTAAGATAAGTAAATAATATTTATTTTTAACTCAATTTTTCATTACCATATTTTATTATGATTAAGAATAATTTATAAAATAGATAGATAGATAGATTTTTTCAATGAAGTTTGACATTTATATATTGAATAAACTTTAGATTTTATTGCTCTTAATAGTCATGATTTATTTTGTCTCTTGTATTTTTTTATGTGAGAAACAAATGTGTGTGTTCAAGATTTAATTTCCATATAATTAATTATAGTTTTATAATAAAATATTTTTTTTCTTTTATCATATTTATATTATTGTTTTTATAACAAAAAATATTTTTTATCGTAGATTATGATAACGACAAATAAGTTTATTACAATTTACTTTAATTTTTTATTGATAGTGTAAGATTATTATAAATAAGATAATAATAATCCTGATAGATTATTTATTGGATAAAGATTAATAAATATTAATTTTTTAATTTACATATACACATAACGGGCATGTTAATGGGATCATTCAACTTACTTAAATATGCTAATAGTTAATATTACCTTTAAATATTTTTTTTAGTTTGAAATTACCATCCATGTTAATTAACAAGCAAACTATGGGTAATGAGTTTGAATTTTATGATAAAATTAACACTTCATCTGACTAAATTGAATGAAAGAATGAAATGATTTTTTAAAATCAAAGTTTGAAGGATGAAAGAAAATATAATATATTTTTTCTAATGGCTCTAAACAATATTACTTCATCTTATTTGGACATTGAGAAGTATTGTTAATTGTCTACCATGATTAATATATTATTAAATTATAATTTTAAACTTATGATTGATCAATTTGAAGTGAAATATTATTATATTATTTGATAATACTTAAAATATGAATAATATAAATTTGAAATTGGTGTTTGATCTAATAGAAAAAAGTGAAAAAGGAAAGAAAATGTTTTGATAAAGTAGGAAGCATGAATAAGTTAGGTAGAATAAAAAGGGGAAGTTGGGAGTGATTTTGGTTGAAGGAAAAGGGTTGAAGAAAAGTAAGATTATGTTTTGATATATGAGAGAATGGGCTTCAAATATGCAACCCATCACCTACAAAACTTGCCGTAATGTGCTTTTCAAATTCCTCAAAATGACCATTCTTGTTTTGCTCAAGATAATAGCCATTCATTTATTTCTCCATGCCTCCTTATAAAACTTGTCATTGTTCACCCATTACAGAATAATTAACAATTATTAATCAATTGAAAATATGTGTTGATTAACTCTTAGATTTCGTATTAATTGTATAGGTAGATATTTTGTCGATCTAATTAGTAATCTTTTCGGCTATGCTCCATATTAGGAGATTGTGTACTAATATGTATTTTCTTGACATAATTGATAGTCGTTTAGCTTTCCCTTCAGAATAAAGGATTTTGTATTTTAGGTATTTTGTCTACTGATTAATTTTCTGTTTGCTTATACTCAAGACTAAAGTGTTGTGTAAATGATAGACATTTTGCCAACCTGATTAATGTATTGTTAAATCTCATTACACATCAAGCATATGATCAAACACGCACATGTTCAATAATTGAAAGATACATGATATCATATAATTGGACGATTACAAAGTCTCGACCTTTATGCCAAATACAAGGATCATGTAAGTTTGGTAATCAGGAATATACAAATTACAATACCTTATTTTTATTGTTTTTCTAATAAAAAAAAAGATACAATGAATCGTGCAATTAGACGATTACAAAGTCTCAACCCTTATGCAAGATACAAGAGTCATATAAGTCTGATAGTTAGGAATATACAAACTATAATACGTTGTTTTTGCGCTAATAAAAAAAAGAGATACATTATTTTCAACAAGATCTTACCTCTAGATAACTAACTTAAAGGCCAAACTGCGCCATTTAGAGATCTCATATTGAATGGTGTTGCTTAAGGCACAAAGGTTTTTATGAAGTATAGTTAAAACCAAATACAAAATAGCAACCTCATAAAGGAAGAGATTAAGAAGAAAGAAAAGAAAAATACAAGTAAAAGGATAAGACATGTATATGTTTCTTGGTTTTCTCTTTGTTCGTGCATGGATTATACATATACCTCTATCTAACCCCATTAGGAATAGCACAAAATGATGTTGCATGTTTGTCAAAATTAATTACACAAAGTGTATAAATTTTAAATAACAAAATGTCTCTCTTCTCATTCATCATTAATTCCTATCCAAACATGTTTGTTGTTGCCAAATAATATTAGACCTTTCAGAAGTTAATTCTCCTGTTCAACATTTAGTTTACATATGAAATAATGAAACACGTATAAAATCAACTCAAAACTACACCTTACTTAATAAATAAAAACTTAAAATTAACATATGTAGAATCTAAATGTATTCTGGAATTTTTTGGAAAGAACTTTTGGACACTATATCATTTGCAAACTACACCTTTTTCCTCTTCCCTCCCCCTCCGTTGCAGTTAAAGGAAGAAGGGTTGTGGAAAGGAATTATTCACTACTTGCATATGAAAAAAATGAAAGTAACTTTACAGCAAATGTCCACTAGGATGAAAAAGATAAGTCTCGACATCTCAAGAAAATTATTTGCAAAGATGGAAAGCAGTTTGGAGTGAGATGTCTCGTCCCCACAAGTGCTGCTGAGGATCACAAGTTTAGGCTGTGGAACCTTGTCTGTACAGAGATGATGATTTCATGATCTTAGTAATCGATTATTCAATATGCAATAGAACTATAGAAGCCTGATCAACCTCAATAAAAACCATTGCTTCCAAGCATCGTAGTCTTTATTCAATTTACAGTAGAGTACTCATGATGAATGTTGCTTCACCGAGATTTGGTGGTTACTGGGGATATAATCTTCATAAATGTCGGTTTTTTTAGCTGATCCTGCATTCATCATATAAGCCATTTTAGCAATAGCATCCATTATTCTCAAAGTCAAATAAAAAACATTTACAGAAGCCACCCAACCCAGCTAGGATAATTTATCAGATGTTTTTAAATAAAAATATGTGTAGGTGAAAAGTCAGTCCATTCTAAGACCATTTCCCTTCAATATAACTAAACAGTAATGAACAATGGCATACAATGATTGCCACTTCAAGGGGTTAACACACCAGGCAGCAAGAAAATTGAATTATTATAATTCATACAAGTATGATATTCTATTTAAATGTTAACGTTACCTGCAAATGCATAAATTACAGACCATGACTCTTAGAAGCTAACTTTCAAAATTAAATAAAGCACAATATTTCCAGCATCGCTAAAATCACTAAATAGAATAATGATTTGTCACAGTGAGTAAACAATGTGGAGAAGATCCACAAAGGAATAGTGTATACTTCCATTATTAGCAGTAATAATAACATGCAAATCCTTTTATGATCTCCTTTTCTAAAGGTCTTCTATAAACATCAGTCAACGGGGAAAATACCATTCAAGTATGGATACTTAATAGCCCCAGATGTATTACTGATAACCAAGCTTTACACCAAAAACCATTTTAAAGCAGTTAGCCTATTCTCATTCAATATTAACCAACAGTAAACTGGAATGAAAGCAACATGAAACTCATCGTCCAGTGCTCTAACATGTTACTCCACTTTATAGATGCAATATTAACGAGTGAAACTCTCGTAATAAAAAAGAGTCATGTCAAAAATACCTATACTTCTTCAATACACACAAGACACCCATAGTCCTTATCTAAAACTGCATTAACCAACCTTCTTTATATACATCAAAACCTTAGCACATCTTGTACATGAGTAATTTCAATTTCTTAGTCTTTTAGATGAACTTGAGAGAAGTTAGAAACTCGTGTTTTGAACTTGAAAGAAGACTTGGACCAAATTGAGAGTTAGAAGTGACTTTTGGAGAGCTTCCAACTACCATATGTCACTTTCAAGTGCACATGGGTAGTTTGGCTCTTCCATTTGATCCATCAAACTTTCAAGAGTTATTTTTGTGCCTTTTAGGAGAATAATAGGTGATATCCATAAGACTCTTACAAAAGTCATCATTGCTTTTCCAAATGTAATCATTACATCTACCTAGATTCAAGGAACTATCCGTGTACACTTCCTAATTTCAAGGGGTTAAGATGTGTTAATCATATTTAGCAGAGTTAACTCTTCATTAGCAAAGTTAACCCCATTTTCTTGTTCATTTCACTCCTTTGCACGAGCTCCTTGTCTATAAAAGGGAGTCTCCCCCACTTGTAAACTCACCCTTGAAGATTGAATAAAAATCTCCTTTGAGAGTTCACTTTGAGAGTCTTGAAAGTTCTTAACTCTTGTTTTGGTTCTTATCTTGAGAAGTTTTCTCAAGTGGTGAATCTTCTGATACTATCCTTTTGCTTGAATTGAAGGTTGCGTGTTCTTCTCCATTCTCTTGTCTTAAGCCATTTTTGCTTTCATTTCTTTACTTGATCTTGTTTTCTCTTTGAAACTAATACAAACAAAATGGGTCTCTCCATGGGTTTACATGCTTCCGCCATTAATGCTTCAAAAACTACGGAGTTTTTCTTCTCCAACACCTAGGTTATGCACCATGTCATATAGAAGTTATCCTTTCAATCAGAATTAGAGAAAATGAAAAACATTCCCACCATCGCTAAATAGAATAAAGAACTTTCATGGAGAATGAGAATAAAACAGTGAAAAAGAAGATGCACAGAACCTAAACGAAGAATGTTTGCTTCCATTTTATGGTAGTAGTAATCTATGTAGATCCTTCATGATCTACTTTTGTGAAGATACTTTAGAGACAGCTGTCAACAAGGGAAATGTCATCCCAGTATGGACACACTGCTGCAGTGGTAGGATTTACTACTGATAACCAAGGTTTATAAAGCAGTTAGTCAATTTTTATTCAAAGATTAACCGCAGTATCTCATTATGGAAGAAAGCAACATGAAGCTGATTGCACAGTGCTCTAGTATGCTATTCCACCACTCAGCCATGCAATATTACCCAGTGAAACTCTTCTAATTAAAAAACCATGTGAAAGGACCTATACTTCCTCAGTAAGCATCACACCTATAGTCCTAATCTAATACTAGTGCACTTACCAACACCCTTCCTCTATAAATACGCCGATCCAAAGCAGACGCACAAATTAACAATGAAGTAATAGCTCATTTACTAAGTGTCAGCATATGGCTTTCTAGAGCCACAACAGAACCAGCAAGATATAGGGCCCTACAATAAATTAACACACTAAATTTTGCATACTTAAGTTTGAATGAACTTCATTTAGCAAACAGAGTTCATAAAAGCAACTCTCTCTTTACTCATATTTTCCAGACTGAGTTTCAAAGTCAAACTCAGTTTACAATCAGACCCAACTGAAAACCAAAGAAAGAGACTTTTCAGTTGTACATTTTGAACATACATTGGGACCCCCGAACACTCAGAAATTACAAACAACCCCATCAATACCTCTCATTTCTCTCTACACCTCACTTCTTCTAACATCGCGTCTTCAATCATAGCAATTCCTTATTATATCTTTTCTATTCCCATCTATCTCAAGGGGTGTCCAAGAATCATCTTCCCAACTGAAAATTAAACATGCACTAACCAAGGGAAATAGACGTTCATAGCACAATTCACCATGAAAACACTTGAAAAGCTTCTGCCAAATCAGCATACACATACATTATACACAAACACCAATGGAAATAGCCATTCATAGAACAACTCACCATGAAAACACGTGAAATTCCTCTACCAAATCAGCATACATGTACACATACATACACACACCAAGGGAAACAAATATTCAAGCAAAATTCACCATGACAATACTAGAAAGCCTTCCATCAAATCAGAATACATACCAATAGAAACAGACATTAATAGCACAATTCACATGAAAACACATGAAAGTATCTAGCAAATCAGCATAGACACATACATACATTCATACACACCTGGCGAAGCATCAATTGGACCTGACCCAATCCGGGGGCGGCCAGAATAGCTCAGAAAGGCCGGGACACTCAGACAAGGGCGAAATCTTTTCATCGTCCAAATCAAAAACCCCCACTCCATTAGCAACCCTGACAGCACCCAACCCATTATCTCTAAACACCACGTAGTTCCCTCTCTCAACGCCCAAATCCTTGGCAGAAGCAGAAAACGCACAATCATCTCCCAAGAACAAAACCCACTCCCCCAAACTCGCCATCTCCACCCACCTCCCCACCTCCTCATCGAGCCTAAACACATCAAACCGCACCGTCCTCTCCCACCCCATGTCACCGACATCCTCCTCGTCCAAATTCTCGTAGTCCGTGGACAAGTACAGGTCCACCAGCATCAGCGCGCCGTCGCACTCCACCAGAAACTTCTTGTCCCCGCCGAAGACGCGTTCCGCGACGACGCGCACCGCCGCGTCGAGCCCCACGGTGACTGTACGGCCGTTGCCGTCGACGGCGTAAAAGGTGCCGCGAAAGGCGCAGACGTCATCGTAGGGGGTCGGCATGTCGGGGAGGATGGTCCATCCGCAGTCGCCGCGGTGGAAGAGCGCGAGCTTGCCGGAGATGTGGATGGTGATAAGGGCAAAACGGTCATTTCCGGCGGGAAGGAGGACGAGCTTCTCGTCGTAGAGGGATTCCGTGGAGGAGCAGGCGCTGGAGAGGCGGAACTCGCGGCCAATCTCGAGAGCGTGGAGGCGGAGGAAGTCGAGCGCGAAACGGGGGCGTTTTGGCTGGAAGCGGGAAAGCGCATGGAAGAGACGCGCGGTGCGCGCGCGTGGGTCGTGGGAGATTTTGACGAGCCAGGGGCGGTGGTTGGGAGCGGTGGAGGGTGGGTTGATGAGGAGGAGGGAGCGGTGGGAGAGGGAGAAGGCGGGGGTGAGAGTGATGGAGTGATAGAATGGAAAAGGGGAAGAAGAAGAAGAAGAAGACGAAGAAGAGCGCCACGAAGAACAAACGGATCTGAAACGGAGAAGGTAGAGAGGGTTTTGAAGGCGTTGGGAAATTAGGTTTAGAAGGTCCTTTGGGAGTTCAGACCAGTCCGCCATTGATGATGAACTTGGAGTGCTGCTACATCCTACACTCATCATTTCTCTTCACGCACAATAACCTCCAAATCATAACTGAAAGAGGTTAAGGTCTTCAAAATAGGTAACAAAACGGATCCTGATACGGTACAGATACAAATATGAATACGAAAATTCTAATATACAAATAACGGATACTGATACAAATATAAATACGAAAATTCTAATATACAAATATCAGATAAAGAAAGCACGTATAATATCTAAAATGTAAAATATATACTAAAAGTGTAGAACACATGGATACGACTAACATCAAAATATGAGTGGATTTCATATTAGAAGCAATTGTGTGATATTCTTCATTGAAAAGAACCAAACTTTAAAAGTCTTATATAAAATTTCTAAGAAATTTTAAGATGAGAAAAATTAATATATTGTCTGAAGAATAAGAAATTATGGTGAAGTTTATATATCAAGAATTAAGTTTTAGAATCTAACAAAGTTTTCCAACAAAATGATGAAATAGAGAGAAAGGATAGGTCATAGGAAGATATGGTTAAAATTATGTTCAATTTTAATTCAACTTTTAAACACTTATAGGTTTAAAGATAGAAGATAATCTTTTAAAGTTTGATTCCAAAAATTATGAATGAATCGTACTTGTATATTTTCAAATATCACAAGCCTCTAAAGTCTATTTATCTTACAATTATGATAGTCGTAGAGGCAATTCATATCAAATTCAATTATCATAGGTTTAATAAGGAGTTATTTGAGTTAGACGGTGCTTTTTCTAACTTGTAGATTGATTAAAACAAGAATAATGAACAAGTATCTTTTTCACCATCATATGATGTAACCTATGTTAGACATTCGAACTGAAAAAAAAAAAAAGAGTCAACCAATAGAAACACTTAAATGATGAGAGGTCGTCCATTACGAAATCCCTCTAAGCGAGTAAGAACGAGATCTAACTTTCAAGGGAGCTCAATTTTCATGTCTCACTTAGAACCAAAAGTTGTCTACAAAGCATTAAATGACCAAGACTAGGTGCAAGTCATGCAACAAAAGCTTGAACAGTTTCAGAAGAACTATGTTTTGAAGCTTATTGAGCTCCCAAAATAAGAGTCAATTGTTGGAACCTAGTCAATTTTTTTGTAACAAGCTCAATAAAGAAGTTCATGTCAAGAGAAATAAGGTTAAACCAGTGATCAAAGGTTAGTCACAACAAGAAGATATAGACTACATAAAACTTATGCACAAGACACGTAAGCATGTTTCTTCAATATTGTTGTATATTTAACTGTTGTTTTTAATAATGAATTAACATATATACTTTGAATGAGTACAAGGTATATCTAGACAACATTTAGACACTTCACAAGTTGATTGACTTTGGACATGTATCAAAGGAACTTTGGCATGGGAAGAAACCTAGCCTGCACTTCAACAAGTTCATGGAATGACGAAATAGGATGCAATATATACTAGACGACCATGTATTGTATGTGGGAGGCAACATTGGCTAAGTAATTAATTGATTACATTTATTTAATTTGTTTAACATGTCTTTATTGTGATCAAATTTACATATTATGTATTCATTATACTGAAAATAAAACATAAAACAAACATCTTAAACCAAAATTATTTTATACATAACAAAAAAGTTAAAATTATATTTTTTTAAAAAAAATATATAGAAGAGTTTGTCTAGGAATAATCTATAAGAAGGTGAGGTAAAAAAACCATGAAAGTAAATATTGGCTTTATCATCAAGTTTGTATTAAAATATTGAAAGAGGAGATAGAAATGAACATGCTTTTGCTTCTTGCATTCATGCATTTCATTTATTTATTTTAAAATTATCATTTTATTCTTTCTATTTTGTAATAATTATAGAGGTGTTTTATGTTTTGATTTTTGGTTTGGTTAACAATAATTCAAGTATATTAAGGATTGGTAGTGGTTGAAGATTAGATATAACATTTTGAGCTATATAGTATGTATTTAAATTGAGATAAAATAAAAATTATAAAATTTAATGTACTTAAATCAAGAAAAAATATAAATTATACAATTCATTTAAAGAATGTAGGATCCAACTCTTATTATTAAGGTTAGAAGTGATGACTAAAAGTTGTGATGCATCTATTTCTATTTAAGGGTCTAATCCTCTAAGCGTCATGATTCGATTCTAATTTCTTACCTTAACATTTATCACAAAACAATTGATATGACTTATATAAAAAAAAAAAAGACAAGTATTCTTAATTATCTAATTCAAACTAATATTTTTGAACTTTCAAAATATAGAATCTATAAGACATTTCTTGAATAACCAATCCAATACCAAACTAAAAATGAAAAAAATGTGTTTTAAATTATCAAATTTGAAAAATATAATTACACTTTATATCCTAAAGAAGCCTTATCCGAAAAACTTATTTTCTTTCTGTTTATCAATTGTATTATTTGAAAGGTTAGATTTATCTTTCTAAAATATATAATAAATAAGTAAACTAAATCTTAAATTATTATTCTAAATTGTGTAATCTATAAAACTTCCCATCTCTCCAATTAAAAAAATTGAAAACAAATGCAAGCACATCTAGAATGTTATTTTGAATATTTTGAAATAAAACCTAAATTTTATCTATCATGAGTAACTTTAATACTTACAAGACTTTCACCTCTAATAACAACCTTCGAAAACTTTCACAACATTTAAAACAAAAACTCATAAAGGAAGATACAATGGAGATTGAACATGGTTATAAAATAGAAAGGGTAGGATGAATACTTAAAAAAAAAAATGAAGTGTGCAAAAGGAAATTATGAGGTAAAACAAATATTTGCCTAATAAACATAGACTCCTCAAATACAAAAAAAAATAACAATGGTATACAAGTGTTGATGAGCTTTCTCATATTTGATAATTTTGCATGCTCACTTTAATTTTGGACTATTGATTTTATAATATTTTTATTTTAGGTGTTTTTCGGAGTGAAATATGATGAATGTGTCATGAATAAAAAAAATTCATTTATTTTCTGTTTTGGAATTAGTGTTTTTTAACGGAAAATGATGGTTTGAGAACTTCAAGAATTATATATAATTTTTTTAATGTAATTGGTTTGTAAATAAATACATATAATAAAATATAAATTTGTAATTAAATAATAAAAAATTATTAAAATAATAGTGTTGAAAGTTGTAATGAAATTTTATGGAGTTGTGAATTTTATTATTACCTATTTTTTAAAAGGTTATGACACCGTAAAATGGGTAAGAAAAAAAAGATAAAATGTAGCCATTGATTTGAAAATACAAAAATCTAACGGTCAGAAAACAGTGTTCCACCGTGTACTAGGTTTTTTTGGAAGGGCTTGTTTACACTTCAGAGTTCCTCTTCTGCTCTCAAAAGGACTCCATTGATTCTTTTTGTTCCCTTTTCAGAATCAATTTTTCAGTTCCCTTGTCTCAGGTGTCTGTGTCTGAGATCAAGAACAGCTACAGATAAAAAAAAATGCTGTCTTCAAATGTTGTTTCATCATCATCCCCTCTCACTTTCTCCAAACCCAATCCCCATTTCTTCATGCATGCATCTTCCCATGTCAAACCAAATCTTCTCACCAGGTTTCAGACCCATCACAGACCCACCCCTCTCCAAAGTTCCAAACTTTCTTTCACCCCAACATCTCAGATCCAGCTTTCAATCCCAAAGTTAAGATCTTTCAACCGATTCCTCCCTCCCCCTTTTGAGCCCTCGCCAAGACCCACCCATCAAATCGTTAAGGCTGCCTCTGAACCAAATCCTGGAGGAGAAAATGTCACCCCCACTGCCCCCAAATCCAAGAATCTCAAACTTGCTCTGGTGTTTGGGCTATGGTACTTCCAAAACATTGTGTTCAACATTTACAATAAGAAAGTGTTGAACATTTTCCCTTTCCCATGGCTTCTTGCCTCTTTCCAGCTCTTTGTTGGGTCCATTTGGATGCTGGTGCTTTGGTCCTCCAAGCTCCAACCTTGTCCAAAAATCTCCAAACCCTTCATCGTTGCTCTCCTTGGACCTGCTTTGTTCCACACAATAGGCCACATTTCAGCCTGTGTTTCATTCTCCAAGGTGGCTGTGTCCTTCACCCATGTTATCAAATCAGCGGAACCGGTTTTCTCTGTCATGTTTTCTTCTGTTCTTGGTGATAGGTACCCCATTCAGGTTTGGCTCTCCATTCTGCCCATTGTGCTTGGTTGTTCTTTGGCTGCTGTTACTGAGGTGTCTTTCAATGTACAAGGATTGTGGTGTGCCCTTATTAGCAATGTTGGTTTTGTGTTGAGGAACATCTACTCTAAAAAAAGTTTGCAGAATTTCAAGGAAGTTGATGGCTTGAACTTGTATGGCTGGATTACTATTCTTTCATTCCTCTACCTGTTTCCAGTGGCTGTTTTTGTAGAAGGGTCTCAGTGGATCCCTGGGTATTACAAGGCTATTGAAGCTATAGGGAAACCATCCACATTTTATATCTGGGTGTTGTTGTCTGGGGTTTTCTACCATCTTTATAACCAATCATCATACCAAGCACTGGATGAAATCAGCCCATTATCTTTCTCTGTGGGAAACACAATGAAAAGAGTGGTGGTGATTGTATCTACGGTATTGGTGTTCAGGAATCCGGTTCGACCTCTTAATGGCCTTGGTTCTGCCATTGCAATTCTTGGGACTTTCCTTTATTCACAGGCAACATCCAAAAAGAAAGAAAAGAAGATTGAAGGGGAAAAGAGTAGTTAGACAAAAAGAAGGGAAAAAAAGTATTACAGATGAAAAAACTGTTTCATTATTTGAGTATTACTGTTACTCTTGTTAGAAATAGACATTGAATAAGATCTTCCATTTTGGTTTCATCTGAACTATTGCCTATGATTTTTCTATTGATATTTTGAATTGTCCTATCTTTGTTTGGTCTGTTATCATGAATGCAATATCTTCTTTCTGATCTATACTATGTTGGTTAATTTCCTTGTTTTTTTACTGCTTCAGCTGGGCAGTAGGATTCATCATCTGTTGACCGAAAGTATAGTGATTATATCTTGTGTCTTTCTTATAAATCTATTTCCACTTTCATATTGCCCAACTCATGCTTGCAATACTAATTATAAATTATATTCATCTATCATTTTATTGCTTGGGATTTGTTATTTATTACCTACTATAAATCATGAAGCCTATTTCTCATTTGATGACTATGTAGCATAAGTGTGAGAATTTTTTTCCCTAACACTCACACTGCTGTCTGTTCCCATGGCTTTAAAAGAATCTGCTTTTCTTTCGATTCTATTGTTGTTCATCAGAAGTGAATTGAGGTGTGTATGTGAATTTCCTAATTTACCATTCTAATAGCTATGTGTGGAACTAAAGAGTTCCTCACTTTGCTGGTACAGCTCCACTTTTATTTATGTTCTGCTCAGCTGTTTTCTCATGGAATTTACAATTTCAGGTTTTAGCTAGTCAAACATTTCATGCTGCATAAGCAGTCTGTCTTGAGCTTTTCATACTGCATAATCATGGATTTGACATGCTAGTGATGGGTCTAAAGTGATTTTCCAATCTTTTGCATCTATTTATTTTATTTTTATCTCTTTGCAATGTTATTCTCAAGTTCAGTTACATCTGTGATTTATAATTTTATGCTTATGCCTATGTATGCACTGGTGTTATCACGATCTTCCAATCACACATTGTTGTGTGATTACCCCTCTCATCACTTCCCTTCCACTGTTCCATCCAACCCAAATATACCCTTTGACCATATCTAATCACATAGAATGATTTTGTGACTAAGCATGATGAGAAATTCAGCTCATTGGGTAATCAGAAACTTGTATTTTTGTGTCCATAATCACTTATGGCAGAAGAAAATAAAAGCAAATTGAATACAACCTTTTTCCACAAGTTTGTTCCATAACTTTGAGAGGAAGTTATATCACAGAACTTACATAAAGTTGAAGTCTGTAAGATGGTTTAAACTGAGTGAAACTTGATGTATTTTACCCTTTTATTTTCTTCTCTTAAAAGTATCTATAGGAAAGTTTATGCAAACAAGACCATGGTTTTCTATTATTTGTACCATTGTTTGATTGTTAGCTCAAACTCTATATTAGCCAGGGAAAGTTGAGCTTCTTCTATGGTTGATTTGTGCATGCATGTTATTGTAATTCTGCAACTACAAGCTTCCACTGGTAATTGACTTTTGATTGTGCTCTTTTTTGTTGTCTTTGTTTTGTCAGTTTTAGTCAAGTAGAATCCTTGTTCTAGATCAACAAGTGCCAATTATTTATCACTATGTTGTGTTCAGGTCATCTTCAGTTCCAATTTTACTTCTCAAGCAAAAGATTTCATTTATTTATAAACCAAAGTAGTTCCTAAATTTTGTGGTTCCACACAAAACTTGTGGAACACTTTGGATAAAACTTGACTAAATTTTTCAATTGATGAAGAATTTCTTGCTTTTGAAGTTGCAAAATCAAGTAAATGTAACAGATCTGTCATTGATTTAAAAGAAGATCCATTTGCATAGAGTAAACTAGATCCATGAACCTTCTATAGTAGCATACAACACCTCAGTTAAACAAAACAACCAACATAACAACCACACCACCTCAAACAGACACAAAAGAAAAGAAAGGATTACAAGCACTCACACCACAAAGTAAAACAAAGCAAAAAGATCCTAAAGAGTTAGGTTGTTTGAATTAATAAAAAAGTGAACGAATTTGAGTGAAAAGTATGTAGTAAATGTGATTGATGTTATTGGAAAAAATATTAAAAATAATTATTTTAAATAATGAATTACTAACATGTCATTGGTGGTGTTTTATTGATGATGGGTTTAAATTTTTTTAATGATTGATAACAATGAAGTGAATTATTTAAGTAAAATAAATAATATTTACTAAAATTATTTTAATCATATATATATATATATATTTTGCATATATGTATTTATAAGTAAAGAAATAATGAATTTGAGTATGGGTTGAAAATATTTTCGTTATTGGTTGTAAAAAAGCTTAAAAAATTGTCATACGTGAAGTTTCCATTAGAATTTAAAATTTAAACATTTATTAATAAAAGAGTAATATGTGATTGAAAATAATATAACCCAAACCAAAATTATTTGAACATGAAAAGATAGTAAACATGGCTTAAAGAAAATACATAACACTAAAAAAGAACAGAATATATAAAGAAAGCAAAAAATAATAAAGTGCATAAATAAAAAGAACATTGTCCATATTGATAGCAAGTTTTTGAATATTGTCTTCAACTTTATTTAATATATGATGGACATGTTCTTATACAAGAAATAAAAATTAGAAATAACAATAAATTAAACCGGGATTTTAGTTGGTTTAACAGACAATAATAGAAAATAGTAAAGAAAATATATTGACTTTCAAACTTTTCTAACAATTAATTCTTCATCAATTGATAAATATATCATTCATTCAATTATCTAAAAATAATTGAATTGACCAAACATGAGTCGATCCAAAGACAATCTAATCTTATTAATGAAACACACATCTACTAATTTATTAAGTATTTTACTTGTCTTCATGCGTATATCATAAGTTTTTTAATCTTTTATCACTTGAATCATGCGATCAATAAATTGTTCATAAAATTAGAGTTTAATTAATGACATAATTGAATTATTAACATGTGTTTAAAAAACAATTCTCAAAACAACAATTAAACTCAGAGAAATACTAGACATTTAGCACAATAAGATGTTGAAGAACAAAACTTTAATATCAGATAATCTCTCAATTCATTGTGTAATTATAAGATAAACAAACCAAACGAATTTACTATTGAATGCAAAGATAAAACAAAACAATTACAAATAAAAAAATATAGAAAAGTAAGAAAACTCTAATGTCATAATTTATCCTTAAAGTTTAGTTCGAATTCAGTTTCTGAACCATTGTAGATTCTATTATTTAATAATTTTTCTCATATTTTATTTTCTATTTTAATTCAAATTTATACTTAATTCAAAGAATCAACTTGTAATTTTTCCATATTCGGTCAACTCAGGTTAATAGAAAGTTCTTTACGTTATACTACAACTTAAAAATACAAAATTAATATTTAAAATCAAAATATACTTAATTAAAAATTTAAAATAGTAGAAAAAAATGCAATGAACTTGATTCAACGTATAATTAAAGGTATTTTGTATTTAGTCTAATAAAAAAAATACAAAATCTAATTCCATCTAATTTCGAGATTTTCTTACCCTCCTTCCTTGTGTGTGTGTCTGAATACTATTTCTGATCAGTTACGTCTTCTGAGAGCAGAAGAGAAGCTACAGTACCACCACACGCAGCCATGGCTGCACCTCCCGAAAACGTCCCTTCCTTCATCGCCGCCCAGCTCAGCCACCTCCTCTCCCACTTCCGCCTCACTCTCCAGGCACTCTCTCTCTCTCTCTCTTTCTCCTTCTCTTTCTCTTTCCATTTTCTCTCACATTTTCCCTTCTTCTCTTTCCCAGGTTGAACAAATGTGGTCCGGCGACAAATTCAACACCGGACCCCTCGATCGCTTCACGCTCCTCATCCCCTACTGCCTAGACTTCATCAAATGTATTTCTCCCTTCAATCGTTTTCGCTTTTCGTTCAGTTCGGAACGGAACCGAACCTCTTTCTAGGGTTTCTTTCTTTCTTTCTTTCAGGGGATGTTGTATTCGATGCCGAGTCTCCCAATGCTGCTCCTGATGTTATCTTCGGTCCCGAGGACGATCGCTTTCACCCCTTTCACATGCTCCCTTCCCCCGAATCGAACTCCAACTGTTTGTCGGATTGGAACCACAAAGACCCCTCGCGTCTCTTGACCCTCATTCAGTTCTTGAGGTCTTTTTTCTTCTCTTCTTGTGATGCTGATTGTGGTTTTTTTTGTTGTGACGGGATGATTCGCTGTTTAACAGGGATCAGTATGTGCTGTACCAGAGGAAGCGCGTTGAAGAGGTTGACGATGACCGCTTGAAATTCGAAATCAGCACTATCTTGTCCAGGGAGGTAAATTTTGTTTTGTTTTATTTTATTTTCAGTTTTAGTTTCATCGTTTGCCAATGTTCAGAAATTTGGGTTTCTGTGGCGAAATTTCATTTCATGTTTAAAGCCTGTTTTTAGGTTAAAGACTGGAAGTCTATGAAAGAATAAGGGATTATATTTTGTTTAATGCGTGGAGTTGACCTTTTGCTTGATTGATTGTTCTGCTGCAGGGAATAGAAATGCATATGAGCTGTAGTGCTGAGAAGGTATTCCTTTAGAAAAAACTGTGCTAATGTTTTGATGATCTATGGATGACCAAATTCATGTAGCCTTTGGCCAATTTTGTTTACTTCTGTGACTTTACATTTTAGTATAGTTAGAGGAGGTTAAATTTGCTGTGCCCCTACTGGACATGAACATAAACAAGATGGTGTCTTGCTGTCCCTGGAGATATTCGCAGAAGATATACTTACAGGTTGCTTTTGTTTCACTCTTTAAATATTCTTTTGAAGTTTTCACTTGCTTTAGGACAAACAGCTTATGATGTGTTAAACCTAGGTTGAATATCCTGTTGGAAGAAAATATACGTCATTACCTTCAGCTCCTCGTCTGAAGTTGGTATCTTCTCCTGAGCTGAAAGCCGTTTTTTCCATTGATGATGTCAAGCTACCTCCTTGGTTGGATGGGATGTAAGCATTTCAATTTTTTATTATTGTATTTGTGCTGCATGGACGCATATTCAAGATTGAGATAGTTTTTTTTTTTTTTTATAATATTCTTGCTTTTAATTGATCTATTTTGCAAAGGTGTTTGGCAGAATATCTTCCAAATCTGGAAGAATATCTTGGGAAACAGGTTAGCTGACATTATCTTTACTGTGTCTGTTTTTTTATTATAAGTGCTTAATGAACATCCTCATTTATGTTAAAACTGTTATAAATAATTAAATATTCTTTGTACTTAGGTCTTAGATGCTGTTTCATTAATTGAAGTTAGGAGGCACTTCATTGAAGCCTTAGCCATTCCGTTTGGAAGGCCAGTTGAAGCCGATCCTGTACCTGCCCTTGACGCCTTCTCTCAAATTTGCTAGGGTTGCTTTGTTTTTATATTTATTGCTAACTTCTGATTTCTCTGTTTCTAGGTATTTTGCAGGAAGGCAACTTTTCTTTGTGCATCCGGTGTTTTTACATTCCTGGTAATATATGGCACTCGTGACATGATATCATGTATTCATTTGAAAGAAGCTTTTGAAAAGTGAAAGTGTTTTGCAAATGAAGTTTATTGCATAACTTATGTTATACTTGTCAGTTAAAGACATCGATGACATGTGACTAGGTTAGGGCAGAAATCTATTGTCTGTATCTTTCTTTTTTATTTGATGGAAGTCTAGGCTGGCCGAAAGAGAAAGTTGATTAAAATGTGTGCACTTGATGGCCCTGTTTTAGAATTATCCATTTCCCTATTTTTTTCACTGATGTGACAACCTTTGTACCATCTGTTAGCCTGGAAACTGGAAAAAATCCTGCCAGTTGTGGATTTATGATCATCAAACAGCAAGATGATATTACTTCTTATTTCCAAAATGTTAAGAAAAATTCTGCCTGAACACTAGATCTTGCAATAACATTTTATCTCTTTTCCAAAATACTAAGTTTCCTGTAATCAACACAGTACTCAGAGGTGGATTGCCTATTGTCGGGTAAACCTGCCTAGTTAGCATCTGAGTATATTTGGGCATGTCTTCTATCTTCACAAATTAGACCTTTGTTTGGAAAACTGTTAATATATTTCAATATCGCAATTATTGCATCCCAAGGCCTTTGGTATGGAAAGTTCAAAAACTGACTCATTACACTAACTCAAGAGTTTGACTTTAGGATTCAGTAATGACTCCCCTCGATTGTAGTAGTTTCACTTTAGGATCCATGACATCACCTACCCATCCTAGGATTGAGGAACTTCGGTACCTAGGAAGCATTGGAGCTTACTGTGATAACAATATCGTCCACATACTTTATGAGGTAAATGCCTCCCTGAGATGAATGGTTATACAAGGCAGACTGGTTGCCATTATTGCAAACATCCCAAATTGATGTACAGAAGTGTGTGAGAATGATTGAACTAGGTTTGTGGTGTCTGTTCAAATCCATGAAGGTAGTAAAGCTGACATGTTGATGGAAACCCCCTGATGGGGTTTTCTCTTCATTGTGGACCAACTATATCAATCTACAAAATTCGACTGAATTAACAAGAATGCTTCTCTTGGAAGCTACCAATCTTGAACTTTGAATAATTCAATGTGCCATTCATTTTTTAGATAAGCAAGGGAAGGAGGATTGCGATTTGAGATATTACACACTCAAGATAAGAACTTTCTGAGAAACCTATGCGCCACTCTTGACCAAGGGATAAACATTTGTTTTTTTGTCATTTTTCTTCATTCTCACATCACATACCATGTTAAAGGACTTCCCCTACGCAATGAAACCAAATGGTAAACTTCTTCATCAAGATCATAAGGCTAGAATTCATTTTTTATATCAATCTAAAAGAGGGGCCAGTGGTGAAATGTGGTCTTGGAGTAAAGGAGTCTTACTGGAGCCGAAACCACTGGAGAGAAACTTTCAGTTTAGTCTTGATCATGCAAAGTCTTGTTATAACGTTGAATACTTCAAGTGTTCAGTAGTTTTATGTTCTGAGGCTGATGCTGATATCTTGTATGAATTTTATTTTTTACATTTCATAACTGATATTGCACTTGACCAAAATTCTGATGCTTTTGTTTACCTAGGTACACTTCCTGATTCCAACTCAATTTCCAAAGCAACAGCCGGCTTTTATGTTTCAAAGTTCACAGGTTATATTTGTTTCAACTTTCCTACATCTCTTTGCTTGAGAACTTAAGATTGATAATTATTTACTGTGTAGGAGTGAATTTGACCGGTAAAATGTCATTTCGTTTTGGTGTGATGACATTGAGTGTTGAACATAAGTCTTCATGCATCCATCCTACCCCCCACAGGGAGACCAATCCTAGTGGTTTTGCAATATCAAATTACACTGAATTATTTCAGTTACGATGTTAATGTACAGAAATCTGGTGACCTAATTGTATGGTATAGTTTTTATATCCCATACATCTTTTGCTGGAGACAGAGGAAAAGGTCTATAATCTATTTCGAAAGTATGGATAATGTGCTGGAAACTAGTATGCTCGTTTTATTCAAAGAAGAAGTACTGTACTCTAAATGGGTTAACATGGAAACATTCTTTTAATTTAATTGTATTATATTTATCTCCTCCCAAATTATTTTGTTAGGGGGATCTCCGAATGAGGATAGTAGAACAAAAATGTATGTTTGTGACGGAATCATGATCTACTGTACAAGTGATTTGTTTATGTGCTTATTGCAGCATTTTAATTCACAAATGGCACCTTTGAAGTCACGGCTATTGTCTGAATATCCATGGAGTCCAAGATGGGAACCATTGCTGATGGCTGAGCGTATTTGGTGAGTGCTTTCTTTATATTATTTGCTTCACTTTTTCCATCAGGTTAACACTTCTTTCCTTTAGCTTATACGAATCGTTTCTACAGTGAGTTTCTGGCAGATGAGGCCTTGATCTTCAAGAGGCAATGCACTGAGGGTCAGCTTCAGCAGTAACATGCCCAATCTCTAAACATATTCACTCAAAAATGTCATTTTGGGATCATATTCGTCATTGCAACTTTTTGGGATCCACTTCAAATGAATGTTTTGAATGATTGTATATGTCTTAATTTTGTTAGGATTCTTAAAAAGATTGAGGTTTCTTTTTTAATTGTATAATCCATAAAAATTATGATATATAAATCAAAATTAAAATCATATTTTGATAATTATAAATGAAGCTAAATGGACTATAATGCAAGAATAGTTGAAAATAACTGGATATTTCTATTACGGTATTTGTGCAATATTTTTTTAGAAATGAACTAATTCATGCTACGTGATTAGTCCATAGAGTTTTTTTTTTTTTTCCATTCAAAACTTGGAAGTTTCTTTCTGCACCCCTACATTTTTCTTCCTGCACCCCTACATTCTTTGAAATACGAAAATAACCTTTCAGTTTTAGGTGATTCTAGAATAAAGGTTCCGTAAACAAAATGTTGTTAATGTGATTAACCCCTGTTCTATCATAACTAAGTAATTGTATGATTTTTAACAAACTCTAATGTTGATTTTAATCTCAATTGTATGATTTTTAACTAACGAATATTCTTGTATTTTCTATTTATAAAGTATAATGTCCTTTTGAACATATGGATCAAATTTCTAATGGGTATAATTTACTTTAAAATTTCAATTGTTAATACAAATTATTAATATCATATATAGTTAATTTTTTATTAACATTTAGAGTTATTTACTTTTATTTATTTTAGAATAATCATATTTGATTCGAAAATAAAACTAGTCGTTCAAATGCAATCTAACAAAAATGGGAGCGTAGTAATCCTAATTTTTAATAAAAAGTAATTTTTAATTAGTGTCTAAAGGACTTAATTTAGAAATTGCATCAAATATTTAACAATACTATAATTTTAACAAATTTAACTAATTAAAAATGAGTTAAGAAATATAGAAAAATTATATTTCCCCTTAAGTTTCGGCATGCAAACCCTTTTCTAGTTTTAAAATAGACTTCTCCCTTAAGTTCTTAATAAAATTAATAATAACGTATAAACCTTTCTTCTATTTTTTTAAAAATGACATTCATAATTATTTTAGTTTTAAAGTTGACATTTACATTGATAAAATAACACTTATATTTCTCACTATATATATATATATTATAACATATTTATACTTATACTTATATATATACTTATAATAGTAAATTACTAAATTTAACTTTATACTTTATAATTAATTTTATATTAAAATAATTTTTCACAAAAATATAATTTTTAAAATTTTTATAAGATAATTTATAATTGAGTGAGAATATAACGTTCTCAGATACTGTAACATTTTTAATATGTAATAATTATATTGCAAAAAAATATTTATAATTTTTATTTAATTTCTATATAAATTTTAAATAAAATAAAACATAAATATTATTTTATTACAATATATAAGAGTTAACTATCATTTTATCAAAAACAAAATGGAAGTAGACATCTTTTAAAAAATGAAGAAGAGTGTAATAATTATTTTATTAAAAACTTAAAAGATTCATCTAATTTATAATTTAAAATTAGGGAAAGTCTTAACATAATTCCTCTAAACATATATTAACAAATATTTTTTAAGTTGGAGAGAAGTCTAAATTAAAGTTATGTAATAAATAGAAGTAAACAAGATCAAGAAAGGAAAAAAAAAACCCTAAAAATCAATTTTTTCATCCAATCACATTCTAGACAACAATGTATTCCCAAAATATCTATAAACTTAGTTATTGAGTTGCCACTGTTTCAATCTCCAGCTGTTGTCTACTTGGCACTCCACCATTATAAAACTTGTGTAAGGGTCTTTAATAATTTATTTTTATTAAAAATATTAAAAATAAATAAATAGATTTAAAAAAAAAACAATTGTGGAACAAAATAAATAGAAGAGATTAACATTTTATTCTAAGTAACTTTGTTGTAGTTGAATAGAAATGTTAACAATAAATTATTAGTAAAATTTACTAAATAAGAATCAAAATTCATAATTAGTTCTTAATAATGAAAAAAAGTTATACTTTTAACATTTCTTAATATAATATGTACAATAATTGTTATTTATTTGGACCATTGAATAATTATTTTTGTCATGTTATATCATATTATTGATTAATGTTTAGAAGAAATATTGGGTTGTTGAAGAGTAAATGATTGAGTCTGATGCAGATCCGTTAGGTTTCAAGCTTCAATTTTTTTTTTCTCTCTCTTTCACTCTCTCTCTTTGTGCATAGACAGAAACACAAACACTGTGTATGAAGGTGTCGGTGTCGGCATAATAGTCAAGTTCGTAGTTACATTGTCCCTTTCGTCATGCCTAAGCCATTTGAACATTTTTATATATATTTACAGCTATGCACATGCAGTTCAAATAGAAAAAAAAAAGCTTAAAACTTTAGGAATACACTGAGAAAGAGAGAGAAGCATTTTTCTACCCTTACTCTCTCTCTCTCTCTCTCTGTCGGTCAATTTTCGATCTGGGTCTCTTTTATTCAGTTCGGAATCTCGTGGAGTGTTGTCTCACACCTTCATGGGAATTGCTGAATTGGGGTGCTCCTGATTCTGTATCTTCCTCTCACTTTGTGAGCTTTCAAGTGGGGGGGATTGTGATCTGCTTTCTGGCTTCATTGCTCAGGAATTTCATCTGGGGTTGTCGCAAACTTAGTGATCCAGCTACTTTGGAGACAAAGATTGTTCTTTTGAGGTGAGTCTTTGTGATGCAATTTTCGAAAATGATGGGTTGGGTTTCGTTGTTGGGGAAGTTCAGGTAAATGGAAACCGTTTCTTTTGTTTTTTGAAGTAGATTTGGCGTCATAGGGAAGGCCATTTTTTTGTTGCCTTTGGTGAGTTGAAGTGCATTGTTGCCTCAGTCACACATAAGTTTAACCCTCCTATCATTTCATTTCATCTATCTTTTCTGGGCTAGTTTGGAGTCTTAGAGATCTAAACTTTTTTTTTCCGTGTTGCAAACTGTTGATGGTGCTTGTTGAACCAAGTGATCTGATTCATGGTATTGTCCATAGGTCTTATACAGATCCGAGCTTCAATTTCTATACCAAGTGAAGGGAGCTGCTTCTGAAGTGGAACTGGGGGTGGAACAGAAGAGAGGAATCTTTCAACTGATCTTCTGAGCAATTAGAAAGTGCACAGGGCTTTTAAGTCATGTGTGTATCTTGTTGAGCTTGAACTGTCTTTTGATCCGTTGTTATTGGCATCTGGATAGAGCTTAGTACGAGTCTATGATGGAGTCAGAAGGAGAAGCTGGGGTGAGTTAAATGTTATATGAATTTTCTGCTTGATTTTTCCTTAAATTGGTGTGAGAAGCTGTTGTTTGGGGTGCCATTATTTTGAATTGATGATGTTCAATGATGCATTTTGGTATCATTTCCAATGAGCAGGCAAAGCCAATGAATGCATTGGGTGGCCAAGTCTGCCAGATCTGTGGTGATAATATTGCGAACAATGTGGATGGCAGTTCCTTCATTGCTTGCGATGTTTGTGCTTTCCCTGTCTGCAGGCCGTGCTATGAATATGAAAGGAAGGATGGAAATCAGTCTTGCCCTCAATGCAAGACCAGGTACAAGAGACACAAAGGTAAGTGAGGATAAAATCCTTGTTTCTCAATATTCTTTAAGCATATAGTGCAAGATTTGTAAGAAAAAAGCAAGGGAAGATTTTTATAGCCTTTTGTTTGAAGATAATTTTCTCAATGAACTACATGACTCAAACTTTTATAGCCATGACAAGCTTTAGAGTACTAAAGCCACTAAACAAAGCCTGTAAAACCAAGCAAGTTCTTCACACTTGGAGTAGGTAGTTGCAGACTACAGTGTTGTGCCCCTACAATTCATAGTCTGTCTCTTACCTTTTTTTCATCCCAAATCTGCTGAGTATATAAATAGTTTATAGAAGAATTCATCTGTACTTGATGACTTATTCCAACTACTTAACCAAGAATTAGGAGAAGACACCAACCAGTTAACTTAGTGAATCAGTGATTAACTTTATCGAAGGTTTTCTGATATGCATAGTGCTGACTGCAATCCAAAATCATAAAATAATCAGATTTATGCTCAAGAAATTTGCTTTCTTACCAGTGCCCCCAAAAACACAACATCGTTTTGTTTCCACCTATTGGATTGTTTGCCTCCAAAATACAATTATTCTTCCACACAATGTATATTTCATGATATAAAATTTTCTGTTTTGATCTGCTATCACCAGTACATATATGAAGGACCTCTACCTTCCAAACTAATTAGTAATCACCCTGCTTACTTTAACAATTCTATAGGTAGTCCTGCTATTCTTGGAGACCGGGAAGAGGATGGGGGTGCTGACGATGGTGCAAGTGACTTCAATTACAATTCAGAAAATCAGAACCAAAAACAGAAGATTGCAGAGCGCATGTTGGGCTGGCAAATGGCATATGGTAGAGCAGAGGATGTTGGTGCTCCAAATTATGATAAGGAAGTTTCACACAATCACATTCCTATGCTCTCCGGTGGACAGGAGGTAGTTCAACTAGGTTCCTCTGTGATACTTTTCTCCACTCCCACACCCAACCCTTGAAATTGTCCACTTTATCCATCGTTACTCTTTTAGCAAGTATCTCTGAATGGAGTTTGAAATTCAATTTTCTTTGGTATATCTTCCATTTCAGGTTTCTGGAGAGTTATCTGCGGCCTCACCTGAAAGGCTATCAATGGCATCTCCTGGTGGCCGCGGGAAGCGTGTCCACAATCTTCAATATTCGTCTGACATGAATCAATCACGTATTTCCTCCCACCGTCCTCCTCCTTGAACTATTCACAATTTCAAGTAGTGTCATGGTTATATATTTCTTTTTTGCTTAGCTTTCTGATTTTATGCGTTTGGTTATTATATTTGTGCAGCAAATATTAGAGTTGGGGATCCTGGATTGGGCAATGTGGCATGGAAAGAAAGAGTTGATGGCTGGAAAATGAAGCAGGATAAGAATGTTGCTCCAATGAGCACGGGCCAAGCTACATCGGAAAGAGGAGCTGGAGATATTGATGCTAGTACTGATGTGCTTGTGGATGATTCCTTGTTGTAAGTACTTCATTTAATTACGAAAATATTTGCTGCTTCATTTCTGTTGTGTTTATCTTTACTCTTAGCCCTGTCGTGTTAAATAACCAAAGTCATCTATAATGCTTGTCCCTTGTCTTCAGATTCTGTGTGACAGGACTAAATAATTTGTTTTTATTATGCAGGAATGATGAGGCTCGGCAACCTCTCTCCAGGAAGGTTTCTATTCCATCATCTAGAATCAATCCATACCGTATGGTCATTGCTCTGCGGCTGGTTATCCTATCCATATTTCTGCATTATCGAATAACAAATCCTGTTCCCAATGCATATGCATTGTGGTTGATATCTGTCATATGTGAGATTTGGTTTGCTATATCTTGGATATTGGATCAGTTCCCCAAATGGCTCCCTGTAAATCGTGAAACATATCTTGACAGACTTGCATTAAGGTAGGGCCTCTCTAGATGATCAGAACTTTCTCTTTCTGTATAATCTTTCATTTGAGATGTTTCATTTTTCGTTTTCATTATGATATTCTCTAATAAAAGCACCATGTGAGTTGCAGATATGATCGAGAAGGGGAACCATCGCAGCTTGCAGCTGTTGACATTTTTGTCAGTACTGTTGATCCATTAAAAGAGCCTCCACTTGTGACTGCTAACACTGTACTATCTATTCTTGCTGTTGACTACCCAGTGGATAAGGTGTCCTGTTATGTCTCTGATGATGGTGCTGCCATGTTGACATTTGAAGCACTGGCTGAGACTTCAGAATTTGCAAGGAAATGGGTTCCTTTCTGCAAGAAATATAACATTGAACCCCGGGCACCTGAGTGGTATTTTGCACTGAAGATTGACTATTTAAAAGATAAGGTTCAACCATCATTTGTCAAAGATCGAAGAGCAATGAAGGTGAGAGTTTGACCTACAAATGGACTATCCTGCATTCTGGTTATCCATGTACCTATAAATCTCATATTTCTTACAGGCACTTTTTAAGATTAATTCCTTTTTCTGTTTCAGAGAGAATATGAAGAATTTAAAATCCGTGTCAATGGACTTGTTGCAAAGGCACAAAAGGTTCCTGAAGAAGGGTGGGTGATGCAAGATGGTACGCCATGGCCTGGAAACAATACGAGAGACCATCCAGGAATGATTCAGGTAGTTTGCTTACTTGTTTATTTAACTTTTTTGGTTGGTTGAATTCTTATGGTTCAGAATCCTTGCAACAACATTTCATTTTTCATTCATTACTTTGGAATCATCTCAAAAGTTTCATCTACATAGATAGAGTAAATGTTAGTGCTATGAAATTAACATATTGATTGTTTCTAATGTTTGGCTTTTGTGAATTTCCGTTTGAAAATCATTTACTCTTGTAAATGCAATGACCTTTATGTATATTTTATACTTTACATTTGGCTCATCTTAATCCGTGCCTTTGCCAGATTTGTCAGGAATTTAGGGGTATTATAATAAGCATGTCATTCACCAAGTTCTCATTCTCTACCTGCAGGTTTTCTTGGGCCAAAGTGGAGGACTTGACACTGAGGGTAATGAACTTCCACGTTTGGTCTATGTTTCTCGTGAAAAACGTCCAGGATTCCAACATCACAAGAAGGCTGGTGCCATGAATGCACTTGTGAGTAACTAAAGAAAATTTGGAAATTACTTATCTTCACCAATGTATTTGTCTCACCACAGGTGGTTCCCATAACTGTTTCAGGTTCGAGTGTCAGCGGTCCTTACTAATGGACCTTTCTTATTGAATCTTGATTGTGATCACTACATAAACAATAGTAAAGCGTTGAGGGAAGCTATGTGCTTTATGATGGATCCAAACCTCGGAAAAAATGTTTGCTATGTCCAGTTCCCACAGAGGTTTGATGGTATTGATAGGAATGATCGATATGCCAACCGTAATACTGTTTTCTTTGATGTAAGTATCTCACACCATACTCATCTGAGGTTTAGATAAAAGATTTAAGACATTCAACATCCTGTTGCAAGGATGATCCTTTGTTAACATATATTGTCATTAACTTCTTTGTGATACTTATTTCCACACCTTGTCTCTTTCTGAACAGATAAATTTGAGAGGTTTGGATGGCATTCAAGGCCCTGTTTATGTGGGTACTGGGTGTGTATTCAATCGAACAGCATTATATGGCTATGAGCCCCCTATTAAACCTAAGCATAAAAAGCCTGGGGTGCTTTCTTCAATCTGCGGTGGTAACCGGAAAAAGGGATCAAAATCTAGCAAGAAAGGATCGGACAAGAAAAAATCTAGCAAGAATGTTGACCCAACTGTGCCGATCTTCAGTCTTGACGATATAGAAGAAGGGGTGGAAGGTAAACCTGTTTTTTTTAATTTTATTAATTTTGGCCTTTGTGCTTTCATTGGTAGGAATGCCTTGTAAACTATATTTTGCCACATATTGATGTATGAAGATTTGTATATCTATTTCTATTCCATTTCTAATGTAAAGTGTGTGGTAGCTAGCTATCGAGATTCTGTGAGAACTTGAACTTATCTTCCAATAACATCTTAAACTGACTGGCCCATCTATAAATTTGCACATGCCTTATTACTTTGCATGGCAATTTATTCAGTTGTTTTCAACTAAACCATTTTCTTATACAACCTTTTTATTTAGGTGCTGGATTTGACGATGAGAAATCACTACTTATGTCACAAATGAGCCTTGAGAAAAGGTTTGGTCAGTCTGCTGTATTTGTTGCCTCTACACTCATGGAAAATGGTGGTGTTCCTCAGTCTGCAACTCCAGAAACTCTTCTTAAGGAGGCAATTCATGTTATCAGTTGTGGTTATGAGGATAAAACAGAATGGGGAAGTGAGGTATGAGTTAACTTACGTTTAAGGCTCTTTTATGTCTCTTATTCCCAAGTCTCAATCATTTCATTGTTAGCAGATTAGTGCATTCAGGGACCAAAGATAAAATCAATTAGACTTAAATATGATAAAGTATGAATCAGTTTAGCGCTCTCTTTTTAGAGAGATCTCTAATATATTTCCCTCTTTACACAAAGTTTTGGGGGAAGCCTTAACTCTTTCTTTGTAATGTGTGAGATTTCACTTGAGGCATATTTTTCCAACCTTTTCTCTTGTTAACTTATTCAATGAAAGAGAGCAAGAAATGAAGGTATAGACTTTAGCAATTCACCTCCATCCATAAACAATTTATTTTGTTAAACTCTCTTCATGGCCACACTATGCATGAAAGCGTGCTTCACATTTTGTGGTTCCTTCACTCTATGTGAAAGTTAAAAGGCTCATTTAACATTCAAACAACCGATTGGTTTTTCTGTTATGGCCATCCTTTAGTTATCAGTACTTCTGCAGTAAGCATTAATGGTTGCATGTAATATAAAGAGTGATATTACAATAAACAAGATGCAATGGTTTTTCTGTCTTGGCCATCCTTTAGTTATTAGAATAAACAAGATGCAATGGTATAATTTCCTCAAAGATAATCGCTGTTTTGTTTTTGGTTCCACAGATAGGATGGATCTATGGTTCCGTCACAGAAGATATTCTTACTGGATTCAAGATGCATGCCCGTGGTTGGAGGTCTATATACTGCATGCCCAAGCTCGCAGCGTTTAAAGGTTCGGCTCCTATCAATCTTTCCGATCGTCTGAACCAAGTGCTTCGTTGGGCCTTAGGTTCGGTGGAAATTCTTCTGAGTCGACATTGCCCCATCTGGTACGGTTATAGTGGAAGGCTAAAGTGGCTCGAGAGGTTCGCATATGTGAACACCACAATCTATCCAATCACTTCCATTCCCCTTCTCATGTATTGTACCTTACCTGCAATCTGTCTCCTGACTAACAAGTTCATCATTCCACAGGTTTGTGATTTCTTCATGTAGCATATTCCTTGTAGCCTTAATTTGGATACTGTTCTCAATGATCAAATTCACTCATTGCCTTAGTTTGGTTATGACTTGTGGGTAGGATATATTACTAAAACCAAGATAAACTTTACCAGGAGAATTTCAATATAGTAAGCCCAGTCTTCAATCTGGGATGGTTAACCAAATGAGCTATGATCAATGTTCAAGATGGTTCATACGCATGTTTTCTTGGCTAAAAGTTATTTTGGTTAACTGTGACTTATTTTATCCTAAATTGTGGCATCCATATCTTATGCAAACATATATAACTTCTCAGAATGTAATCTTGTGTAACACAACACTGTACCTTCTATTTTGTTTGCAGATCAGTAACATTGCAAGTATATGGTTTATCTCTCTCTTTCTTTCCATCTTCGCGACGGGTATCCTTGAGATGAGGTGGAGTGGTGTTGGAATTGATGAGTGGTGGAGAAACGAACAATTTTGGGTTATCGGCGGTGTTTCGGCCCATCTTTTTGCCGTGTTCCAAGGTTTACTCAAAGTGCTGGCTGGAATTGACACTAACTTCACTGTTACCTCAAAGGCAACAGATGAGGATGGAGACTTTGCAGAACTCTACATGTTCAAATGGACAACCCTCCTCATCCCTCCCACAACACTTCTCATCATAAACCTGGTTGGAGTTGTTGCAGGTATCTCCTATGCCATCAACAGTGGCTACCAATCATGGGGTCCCCTCTTTGGTAAGCTCTTCTTTGCATTTTGGGTGATCATTCATCTCTATCCCTTCCTCAAAGGTCTCATGGGACGCCAGAACAGAACACCAACCATTGTGGTGGTCTGGTCCATTCTTCTTGCCTCCATTTTCTCTCTGTTGTGGGTCAGAATCGACCCTTTTACCACCAAAGTCACTGGTCCTGATGTTGAGCAGTGTGGAATCAACTGCTAGAGAAACCAAACAACTTTGTCACACACCAGTGTCAACCAACAACATAAGCCTGGTGGGAATGTTGTGACTAGGCTCATGTTGTGATTGTCTTCCAATTCTTTGGTTTACAACATTTTGTTATTTGTTCTTGCTTGTTTAAGTTATGTGCAGTTAAATGGTCCATACACAAGATATCATGTTAAGTTATGTGCAGTTAATGTGGACCATACAGAAGAAATCAAATTAGAATCAAATTATTCAAGGTTGTTTATTTTTTTGTAATACTTTCAACATACCTTCCATTCTTTTGGAGCTGTTCATCTTATTTATAAACCATTCATCAGAAGACAATATCCTTGTATACACATCATTGCTATCTGAATGAGTTTTTCTTCTGATTTCCTTTCTTTGCAGTGCAAAATAAGCAAATTCTGATTCTGCAGACACCTGATATATGTTTTATATTATCATTTGACCTTTTCTATTGTTGAGCTTTTACTTGCATTAGTAAAATCAGTTATAGCTTCATTAATCATGTGAAATTCTCTTTGCCTCATCAACTTTTGCAAGATATACTAATTAATGGTTATCTTTGTTTGAATCAATTTTACATTTGTAGGAAGTAGGTTATTTTACACCATTAAACTAAAAGAAAATAAAGAGCAAAGTAGAGTAACTTTTTGAAGTTATTTTTGGAGTAACTTCATTCTTTTCTCATTAATAATATTCTATGTATTTTATATGTTAATTCTCTTTTTTTTTATTCAAAACTTTGTATTAAGGACATGGACAAATTGAAATTAGTTTATTCATAGAAATTGTACATAATATAGTATGAAAATATTGTTTCTTCTTGTTTCTCCCATAAGGATGAGCTATATAACCCAAAATACACAAGAAACAACATTAATATCATTCATGCAAACCCATAGCATCATGTAAAAATAAATGAGAAAAGTTAAAAGGCGTGTGAGCTTTAAATATTTTATGGTACCATTAATTCATACTCATGTTATTCATATCTTATGTGCCATCAATTTTTTCCCCTTCAAATTATCAACTATTGTACAATTTTTTTATTCATTTTTACAAAAATTCACAAGCAACATGAGATCAAATTAAAATATAACTTTTACTAAATATTCTACTATTCAATATTTTTAGATTGAGTCATGTTTTCTTACAAATCTTATTGTTAGAGTGAACATTTCTTTTACATAGATTATGCATACACAATTTTATATTATTATAAAATTATTTTATCTTCCTTTATATGAATCAAAAACAATTTAATATATGTTTTCAGAATATATTAAGATAAAAATAATTTCATATGGATAACCATGATAATGTGAAACTATAATTTAATGGTAGATCAACCAAATTAAATCTTTATATAAAATTATTAGCGTTTTAACATTTAATAAAAAAATGTACCTGCATAATTTGATTTTCCTTATAAAAATAATATTAGTTTTAAAAAAAATAAAATTTAATTTTAATATGTAAATTTGAAACAAATTTGGTTCTATTAAAAAGTTAAGAAAATGAAAGTCATATTTTAATGCACAAATAGAAGAATAGAATTCAACATAATTAAATTTAAAAATGATAAAATATAAAATTATATTTTCAAATATTACTTCTTTCTAATAATCCTGTTAAACGCAACTTATTAATTTGTATATATTTTTTAAAATTATCATTGTAGTGTTTTTAAAAACATTATCTCACAAAATATTCAATATTGAAAGAGCATATTTAGAATTCTTAACATTAAAATTTATACTAATATTTTTTACCAAAAAAATGGAACATCTTTATGCAAGTAATTAAAAGAATAAATTTGAATCTTTGTATATAAATAAAAAAAAAAAAAGATTGGAGTCATTACCTTATCTGTCTTTAGTTTAGCTGAGAATGATAACTTAAAAGTTGATGTAACTGAGTTATTCAAATTTTAGTAATAAGATTATTAAATGAATAATTAATATGTGATACATTAATAACTAAATTGGCCAATTTTTCTTAATGTGAGTTGATGCAATTACATTTTTTTAATAAATTTAATAGCTTTTTTCACGAAAATAAGATTTAGAATATTTTTAAAAGATTTTTCATAAATATTCCAAGAATAGAAAAACAAAATAACTTTTTTATAAATTAAAATTAGTTTATGTGTATATTAAAAATAATATCTATAAAACTAATATGAAAAAGATTATAAATTAGCTAGTAAATAATGTGTTTTTAACTTGTAAGAAAAAAAAATTATTTCCTAAAAACATTTATACAAAATTTTATCTAGTGAAGATGTCCTTAATCTATTAGTGTAAAATTCAGATTTTTTATTAATTTGGTGCAATTTCATCTCTTAATTATTAAAATAGATAATTTTTTAAAAAATTACCAAAATAAATAAATTTTAAAAAAATATCAAAATGGGTAAATCGGGTTACTTGACACGACATTAATTAAAATTTGATTATACTAATTTCAGTTCAAATACACTAAAATCGTGTCATTTTGACACGATTTCTTTACAATGAAGTCGTGTTATCTTGATACGACTTACCCATTTTGATCATTTTTAAATTTGTTATCTATTTTAATAATTAAAAGATAAAATTACTTCATATTAATAAAAATTTAATAAAATTCATGAGATTTAAAAGCTATATAAATTGGGTTTAAGAAAGAAGGAAGAAAAAAAAACCTTGGTAGAGGTTTTATATCATTTTCATACTCAAGCTAGTTTCCACAAAAAAGATAGAGAAAGATATAATGTTGATGCTCACAAGTGTATGGTTATATTTCATAGACAATGATACATCATTTGTCCATATACAATCCAACCTCACACAATTATTTAAATTATGTCTTTTATTTATTTTATTTATTCATCCATTCATTCATTTATAGGGTTAACATTTAATTTGAGAATTGTAATGTTCATTTTTTAATTTAATGTAGCAAAAATATATAATTATGGATAAAATAAATAATAGGTGTTTAATGAGTTTTTTAAATGGGTTATAGTTATCTTTAGACACAAAATTTTATTTGCATTTAAGTATTTTATGAATATTTAAATACTTACATCTAAATTTACTATTTTTGAAAGAACAATACCATTATTTTGTATTTTAAAATTGCAAAATACATATCTAAGTATTTTAAATTTATAAATTAATTGAAAGCATAATATATGCTTGATGTTTCTAATAAATTGAATAATTTAAAGTTAAATAAAATTACATGAGTATATATTTTAATTATATATTTGCTATTCTTTTCATGAATAATTCATCATATATTAAATGAGATAAAATAAGTCAAAAGTATATTATCAACTCTCAAACTTACATTATATTCCTCTGAGCATTATCATTAAACTTCCTATTAAGATAAAAGATTGAGATTAACCTCTTTTTAGATTAATTTTTATAAACTTTACGTGTATTTCAATAACTTTTTTAGCTATATATTATTCCCTTTTAATCTTTTATGTTTCTAATACTTAAATTATTTTAACATATACTTTTTTTTTCATTTTACATTTTTATTATTTAATTTATTTCCAGTAATTTTTTTTATGTTTTTAGTATTTAATTTATTTTTAATAATGAACTAATTGTTTATTCTTTTATACTTTTATTATTTACTTTACTTCTAGTCTTTTTTTATTATTTTATGTTTTTGTTATTTAATTTATTTCTAAAAATATGTTAGTTATTTATATTCTTTTTATGTTTCTATTATTTAATTTAATTTATATTATTTTGTAATTAATTCAAAATTTTATTATTTAATTTATTTTTGGTTACACACTATTACTCATTCTTTTCTCTTTTATTTTTATATTATGTTACGTAAATATTTTAGAAAAAAAATATCTTTTCACATATTAAGTTAAACAAATTTAGATAAAGGAAAGGATAAAAGTACACAAAATTAATCCAATAAACTTATATATATATATATATTATTGATATACTTTTCATTCATCTTTTAAATGAATTGTATGTATAAATTATTTTAAATATAAGATGATGTATATACCTTTGTAGTAACTAGGTTAAGCTTCACTTTAAATTATATGTATGAGTCTCATTATTTTTTGTGTTTGTTTTTTAACTATGAGATTATGTCATGATTAAGGTTTTTTATATAAAAACTTTTCAAAATTTAATAAAAATAAGAAAAAACTCACTCCCATATTCTAATTGAACAAAAACATTTATGTTAATATTAAGGATATTACACTTAATGGTATTAAAGTAATAAAAATACAAGTTTTTTGTTATTACAATTTTTTTAATGGACAAAAGTGTAAAATAGATAGACTCTTATGAATAAGTGGAAATTAAGGACAACAATCAATATTTGTGATGATTTATTCTAAAAGATCTGTTAGAAAATAATTGAAACTTAGAAGTTTTGACTAAGAAGGGACAAAGATAATTGTTCATCATTTTCAAGAAAGATTGATACATATCAAACATTAGAAATAAATAAAGAATGACAAATATCTTGAAAAATATCAACCAAAGATAAAATAAAATGTTTGGATCTATTAAAAAATTAAGGAAGGTTTAATGGTGCCAATCACAAATAGTTTATTGGAGCTGATGTTGATGTATTTTATGAATTCAACCAATGAAGTATTACAAAAATGAGTTTGAAGAGTTAGATGTATGTGTGTTTTAGTTTTTGATTTCGCTTTCTAAATTGTTTATTTTTATTTACCTAAAAAATAATTTTAAATTGTTTAGAATTTATCATTGTTACATGATAATTTTAATTTATTAAAAGATATTTTAATTTATTGAAATATTTATTATTGGAATTCAATGTAATTGAGTGAATATTTTAATAAATTATTTTATAGAATCAACATGTTAAAATCACTTTAAAATCTTGAGTAGTTTTAGAAGTTTGATTCAATATGTTAAAACAAGTTTTCAACAAATTAAAATTGTTTTGAGTTTTTAAGTAGATATGATCATTTTGTTTTAAGAGATTGAAATTACGAATTCCTTTCACTTGTTAAGGAAAACAATAGATTAAAACATAGATTTAATCCATTGAATATGACAAAACATATTCTATATAGCTCTCTCATTTCATCTCATTTAACATGAATTTGAAAAATTGAGTTTCATATCTCTCAAAATCTGATAGAGTTTGCACTAAGTAAAAACATTTTCTTGGAGCTTTTGTTTTTGTGTTTTTTGAGATCAATTCTCATGGCTATGTGTGTTCACTAGAAATTTAATCTTTCTCTTGTACTTGTGGTGGATTAGGTGATATTGTTTCAATTGTACTTTTCATTTCTTGTAAGATTGTTGTTTTGGATAAAGTTTCCTGAGCTTAGTAAAAATGTTTTATTGATGTAATGTCTTGCTATTTAGGGTTCAAGAATAATGTTCTTGATTTTTTTTTACATTTTTTTTGTTGTTTAAACATTTTGATTTAGTGAAATCTTGAAAGTTTAAAATTGTGCATCACTTCTTTTTCTTTCTTGTTAATTTTTAGAACTTCAACATGTTATGTTGTTATTGTTCTGCATTTTTAACAAATTAAAAAGAGTTTAACCAAATTTTGGAATTGATTATCTCATTAAAAATTCATTCTAAAATTTATTTTTAAAATTCTTTATAGTTCAATTCACTTTCTCTTCAACTCAATGAAGTTGTCAAAATTTTGTCCATGCTCTGACGAAGGAGTTGGTGAACATTCACATTGTTCAAAGTTCAAAAATAGAATAAGGCCTAATATCAAACAAGTAATTGATTATTTATAGATTAATTTATTTCTTACTCTATCATCATAAGGTTTATGAGGTTGATACCTAGATGTCATTCTTAGATTAACACATTAGAATTTTAGAGAAGAAAAGACTAGTAAACAAGTTTTTTCGTGTACTTATATGATAGGATGAAAATAAAAATAATTTTATGACAACATAAATTTCTTATATTGTTAGGGGACAATACTACTTAAAATTATTGTTATATATGATAAATTAAAATTAAATTTAAATAAAAAAAACACTACCTCACTCCCTCATTGTGAGATATAATTTGAGCACCCCTATATAATTGTTAAATAAAAAATATTTTTAAATATAAAAAATAACTAGTTGTTATATTAACTAAATTATATATTATTTTAGAAACTAAAAGTTTTATTAGCATCTAAATTAGTTGCTATCTAATTAACTACCAATTATTTAGATTCTAAAATTGGTAGTTAAAATTTTGATAACCTTAGAAACTATTTATCAATAATATAAAATGTTCTTACATAGCCTTAGAAACAATTAACTCCTTCTTCTCTCGGCTTCTCAGTCTCTTGCTGTTGAGTTGGACTTACTAGATCAACTAACTTGGATTCTGTTATATGGCTTGGACTTGTTCTCGACTATTGGATGTGAACCATCACTCAGCTATTAGATTTGGTTCAACTCTTGGCTTCTAGATCGGATGGGTGTGTGTACTTGTAAGAGTCTCCGATGATAAAGTCATAATCAGTTTGTTTGATTATCAGATAAAAACATTCTACTTACATGTTAAACATATTACATTTTTATAGTGGTTGTTATTAAACTTTTACTTTTCACCCCTTGTAGTTACTAAGTATATTTTTAATGTTTTGGACCTATTTATTGAGTTTTGATACAATATTATTTTATTCTATTATTTATTTATATTATTTTAACTTTTAATATTCTGACGAACTTTCAGCCTCTCGACCTAGTCAGTACATAAATTAATTTAAATACTAATAATTTTTTAATCTCTAAAATAATATCTAATTTAGTTAATATAATAATTATTTTTTTTATCTCTAAAATTAACTTTAATTTAAAAATTTATTGAGAAAAAGAAAAATTAATAATTTAGTTAATATAATAACTAATTATTTTTTATCTTTAAAATTGATTTTTTGTTTAAAGATTTTATTGAAAAAGAGGAAAATCATCAATTATACGAAGAAAATAAATATGATGAATTTTGTTGAAGTGATGGATTGATATGAATTGAGATATTATAATAGTTATTAGTCAAAAAGTTGTGGAATAATGAAATGAATTATCTCATAATCTTAGAAACATTGGGTATTATAGAAATGATTTAAATATTGATTTTGGAAATAGGTCCAAATAGATGAGGACATTGACGATAACAATGGAAGCATGAAAGGTGACGATAACATTTACTAAACTCAATACTCCAAATAAATGTCATGTCATTTTCCATTGCCATTCATATGCTTCTTTCTGCCCCCAATCACAAACCCACCCACATAAATACAAACAAACACCATTAAATTTTTTTATATGATATTATTATATTATAAATTTGTAATAGTTTTTTAATTAATATATGATAATTTTTTTAAATATTATTGTAACGTATATTTCTATATATATGTTATAAAAAATGATAAAAAACACTTACAAAATATAAAAAGTAAAATAATAAAATAGATTATATTGATAAAGATACCATTGATAGATTAGAGAATGTGTATCCCAAAAATAATTATAAAAAAAGTTAAATATATTTTTAGTTCATGTATTATAATGTTAAAAATTAATTTTTTTTTTCTAGTCCAAACTTTACATCTTATTCTTGTGGGTTGACTTTGGTGACAAACTCTAGTTTCGGTCTATCTCTTCTAAAATATGTTCTATGTCTTGTTGCATTGGAACGTGGCTTCGTTACCTGTTAATCATACTCCGACGATTAAGTCAATAAGGACTTACTAAAATCAAAGAAGTATTCAGTTCCAGTCTAAAAAATAACGTACCTTTACATGAGGTCTCAAGCCCCTTTTGTAGCTTATCTATTGTAAGAGTTTTATCTCATGAGAATCTAATCTCAACTAAAAGCATACGTAACAAAAAAAAAACATACATAACAAAAAAACATTATGTTTATATTCTCTCAATGTGCTACAACATAAAAGAATCTTATCTCTAATGAGAGCATAAAATAACAACAGAACAACCATTGCGTGCGACTCAACCATTGCGTGCCCTAAAACACATACACTTAGGTTAAAATATATTCACATGACTTAACCACTACATGCACTAACATGCACCTTTAGGTTAAGAAATATCTTTTACTAATAATCTTATATTAACGTATAGAAAATACTATTTAAATTATTCTCCAACGAGCTTACTAACATAATTGGACCAAACCCATGACCCACCTTATAAGCCCAACAACCGAGCTGACCTACCCACACCGTGCCCTGAGCTCCGATCACTAAGCACTGAGCACTCTGTCCAATACACATCTCTTAGATAATTGTAATAAAAGAATTATTTAAATGAGTCTTCCCAGTATTCTTCTATGTAACAAGAGAATTTCTATTTTTATTGTATGAACTATATTATAATAATATAACATTCACGTCACCGATAAATTATTAACATGAAATGAAATAATTTAACATTTTAGTCCACACTAAAAATAGGTTTCACACTTAAAAAAAAAACTACTAATAATGATTCATTATAATAATTCTCTTACTACAAATAATAATAAAAAAATCTAAAAATTAAATTAGAAAAAAAAATCAAATTCACGTTCAAATATAAAAACATATTTAACCTATTATAAAAAAATATTTTTATTAATAGTTATTGATGAATAAATAAATACAAGTAGCATTAATTGAATTGAAGATTGTGACCCAATTAGGTTTTGTCTATTTCTTACTATAATATAATATAATATTATTATTATATTGTTAAGCGTGATCCATTAACCTAATCACAATGCGTTCTCGGTTTCTCGCCTGCACTGACCGAAAGATGCCTCTGTTGTCGTTTTGTTAAGCGACGAAACCCTTCAGCCGTCGTTTTCATTTCATTCAATCACTTCCAATCTTCTGACTGAGACTTCAAATTTAATTTTATTCTTCTCTCATTCTCACTTTTCCTATCATGCAAAAACCATTTCAATTTTTTTTATTTTATTTTAGCAACTCCATCACTATATGCATTTTTATATATAACTTTTTTTTTTATTGAAATAAATTATACCAGTAAAATCAAAAGTAAAATACCATCAGATAAAAAAAAATCCTTGTTAATATCAAATTTAAGGTAATTATTGTAAAAAATAGTAAATTAGTTATATATTATTAAGAAATGTACTTTAAGTCTAATTCAACCTTATAAAATTAATTTATAAGGTGAGGTTTGCATTCACTTATATTTTATAAAATATTTTAATTTATAGTCGATATGAGATAATATCTCCTCAAACCAAGATTACTAACTCATGCGTTAAACTATAGTATATATCGTGGATGGTTCGATAACAACCTGATAGTGGTTTGATAAGCTCAACAAATAATCGTTAAGATAGATTCGAAGTGAATCTGATACCAAGAAATAAATTCGTAAACCTTAAACTTAATTCAACCTTATAAAATCCGCTACTTAAAAGTAAATAATTAACAATGTAAACTTAGTTTTTAATAAATTACAATAACATTTCTCTAAATTATACTTTTATTACTTGATCGTAAATATAATGTTTTTCATAAAAAAAAAAGTGCAATATCTTATTTTATCTGTCAACATTCAATGGAATTCATTTAAGGAAAACACAATGATAAATTTTTTAAAATATAGTAAAATATTAAAAACGGATTAAATCAATAAAAACTAAAAAATGTGTTTTATAAGTTTAACAACATTTTAAAACATATAAAAATATATTGTAATTTATTTTTATTAAAAGTACATTAAAAGGGTAAATTGAAAAAACAGAAAAGTATTTTTTTATTTAATTTAAGAGAACTTAAAAAATATTAAATAATTTTGTTTATCTTACACCTTAACTCGTCATCACTCCAATGTTTTGGAACTCTCACCTCGAAAAACCTATAGTCCTGGTCCTTGCAGTGCAGTGTGTGGAAACCCACATGAAGTATTTAAAAATTATTTTAATAAATAAACTAAAAAGTAAATTATTCAAATTATATGTATGATCAATCATATCATTTTATTTTATATTCAATATTTATGTTTTTAAAAATATATTTTGAATATGATAAATTTTATAATTTAAATATTTTTTTTCTAAATAAAGTTCATGTAATAGTTTATAATATTAATATAATTTACACTATTTTTATTTATTGTATGATTCGTAAGGTTATTATGTATAATTTCTTGAAATATCTTATATTTTTATTGGCATAAATTATGAAAACGTAAAATTTGATTAAAAAAACCACTTCAAAGTACTAAAACTTTAAAACTAAAATACAAACTCGCTTAAATTGTTGTAACTTTTGATTTTTCTATTGTGAATGGAAATATTTAAGGTAAGTCAATATTTTGTTTACCTTAAATAAATAATTTAAAAAATATTTTTTTGTTTTAAAAAAATAAAAAGATAGATTTACACAAATCTTGGTTTAATTTTTAAAAATAAAATAAATATTTGAAAAATTATATTTATTTTACACATTTAATTAAAAAAAATTATTTAAAAATAGACATAGGTACTAATATTTCTTACATGTAATTGATTATGGATAATAAATGTAGTTTTGAATATATTTTTTTTTTTAAAAATCGTTGTTTTACATAATAAACTATGATAATTACTCATTTACTCATTTTTCAAAGATTTGTTGTTATCTGACAAATGACTTTTTATTGATCTTTATGAACACAACATTTTTTCATTTTTATTTATCTTGATTTGTTAGTTTATACCAATAGAAATAAGATAATATTTGTGTTAAAAGAGAGACTTTAACAATTTTCAAAACTACTTTATATTTTTTCTTTGTCAATACATTGTGTTATGGAATATAAGTTCAATATATTTTTAATGTTGAACCTTATTTTCTCCTAGAAACTTAGAACATTGTATCAATAAATTCATAATGATGGTTAGACTCCAAACATGAATCTATTATTGTTAGTATTGAATTATGAACATATTATAAAAGTCTTAAACCATTAAATCTTTTGGTAAAGTAAAGACATAAAGTCATTCTAGTGCTTTCATAAATGAATATAATAAAATATCTTGATTTGTATGACAAATATTCAATGTCATGATAATATATTAGTTATTGTTTTAGCTTTGTTGCTAACTTATTCCTATGACAAATATTTTTTTATCAACTCCTACTAATTTGTTCCACCTAACACTATAATCAAGACTTTTTAGATCAAAATGGCCTAAAAAATATATTATAATGATCAACATGTTAATTAGAGTGGAGGTAATTTAGCTCATAATAACAAATTATATTCAAGATGAAATAATAAGAACATTATCTAATGTGAGATTTCAGAAAAATTCACATACACTATACCTAACACATTATAAAAAGATAAAAAAATAATTTGATATTCATTTTACCATTTTATGTTCTTTTAATATTAATAATGAACAAATATATATTTATAAAATATAAAATATTTATAGAGCAATTATATAATTTGTCATAATCAAAGATATTTTTTCATAACATTATGTGTTCTTATAAAAGGGATCGAGAACACTCAAACAAGTTGACGATATAGATTTTTACAACTGATCTTTCGATTTTGGGCTTTCGGTTTCTCTCCAAGTTGGGCTTTCGGCTTCTCTCCAAGTCGGGCTTTCAGCTTCTCTCCAGGTTGAGCTTTCGGCTGCTCTCCTCGCGGATGGGTGTGTACCTGCAAGACGCTCCGATACCAAAGTCAAAAATAGTTTTACATTCATCAGATAAAATTCACTTTACCTTACCTCTTGGGTTGATCCTCTATTTATAAGATTTTCTTATTTGGCTTATACCTTTTTTGGGTCTTTCTTTCTGCACCTCTTTATTATTTTATGCACATCCATTAACGTGGACTTTTATTGATTTAAGTCTTGCTACAATGATTATATATATGTTTACTTTATCTTATATATATATATATATATATATATATACTTCTCGGTATATTCTCTCGGTCACAACTCTCGGTTATACGTCTCGGTCCTTGTAGTACATTTTCTAAATTAGTTTTTATTATTGTTATAAATTGGTATCTAATTAACTACAAAGTTTTTGCTACCAAATTTAGAAACTAAATAATTGGTAGTTAAAACCTTGGTAGTTAATTAGATACTAATTTAGAAATCATTTAACAACAATAGAAACTAATTTAGAAACCAACATTTTTTTTAGTCTCAACCATGACCTCTAATTTAGTCACTATAGCAACTAATTATTTTTAATCTCTAAAATTGGTTTCTATTTCATATTTTTTTTAGTAATTTTATAAAAAAGGTTATAAAATTTCAATAATTTCTTTTTTTTTAAACAATAGTTGAGAGATAAAGCAATCATGGATAGAAGAAAATAAAATATGAATAAAAATTAAGAGGAACCTACTTACCCTTTCTAGATAAGCTACAATATTCTACCATTTCTTTATTTTATCGTTTTTAACATGAGGATTGATTAAAATAGTATTGTGTTTCATTTGTTAATTTCATGATATATATATATATATATATATATATATATATATATATATATATATATATATATATATATATATATACCTAATCCATAAAAAAATGAGTTTTGAGCAAATCCCAACTAAACATGATTCCTTCATCAGAATCATAGTTTCATTTATATTTTGAAAATTGAAGAAAACACATGCATCTTCAAATTCTTAATTGCAGGCTGGAGGTTTGACCACAATGTGGATTTGGGAAAATTAAAAGGAAAAGTGTTAGAAAAACCTGAAATTGAACCATTAATGACACAATTTTTTAATGTTTATGTTTTTAGAAGCATATTTGAAGAACACAACCAAATCAGAAAATCATATTCAAGATAAATGAAGTAATGATAGACATAGATGGAAGATGTTGACTATATCTAACACTCAGGCAAATTATTCTTTTGTATTTTGAAGATGAATCAATAGAGTAAAATATAATGATAAAACCATTCTAAAATGAAAGTGTTTTAGAAAATTATTTTTAAACGAAGTTTCTTAAATAAGATATATAATCAACACACATCTCATTATACGAAAATTATTAAATATGAAAATATTATTAAACATATGAATGATTATAATTTTGTCGTACCATTGCAACTCAATCCAATTTCTACTAAAATTTCACTCTAATGAAAAAGTTTTCAATTAAGGAAAGAGAATTTTGCTAAAGTTGAAAAAAATTATGGTTTCTTTTAACTATTTTTTTTTGTTATAAAAATGATTTCATGATAGTCAGGTTATGCGTTTGGTAAATAAAAAATTAATATTAATTTTTGTATTCGATTGATTTAAGATTTTGTTTAAATGAGTTATACTATATAATAAAGTTTACTTGAAGAAATTTATATGAATTTTGGGTCATACACTTGGAATAATGAGTGAATCATTATTTGTTTTACATATTAAGTATTGATATTTATGTTTTAACAAATATGTACTCACTTCAACGATGATCTAAGTTATATAGACTAAAATATCACGTAGTTAAAAGTCTCGAATAACAAAAGTCTCGAATAACAAGTTCTTACACATTGTGATATGTGTAAATGTGCAACTTGAGTTATAATGAACTTATCCTAATTCATTATTCTTGACTTTACTTATAAATATAAATATTGAATTGAATCAGTTGTTAATATATAGTAGGACATACTGAGTATTCTAAAAAATATTAATCGATATTTCATTTGTTAAATATTCTTTGAAGTTTTACATGTACATTATCATTTTTGTATATTGGTGTGTGATTGAAATTGGATTATTAATAAAATTATTTTCTTTTTATGTTAGAAATTTATTTGAACGACTTATTAGTGTTATTTTTATATTTTATTATTTGTGGGATGATATATCATGATTGTAATATTCTATATGTGAGAAGATCTAATACATGACCAACATTTTGAAATATAATTTTTTATAAACTTTTTTTTTATCTTTTCTTTTGTAAATATTTATACATAGATTTATGATTTTAAGTAGCATATTTTGCAAATTGCTTTTGACTTCTTTAATAAATGTTTTTTTGAAAAGTTTTAAATGAATATATATATATATATATATATATATTTAATAACGAATTCTGTGAGATTACAAAACATCTATAAAGTTTATGAAATTTAGTTTTATTTCATTGATGGTAATTAGTTATGTTATTAAAATCAAATTTCGTTCTCAACCTTTTATATGCGTTTCACATGCATACTAAATAGTCATAAAAGACTAACTACTATAACCAAATGAATATCTAATTTAAAATAGATCATTTTTTTTTATTATCAGAATAAATATTACAGTAGAAAAAATTGTCCAATATGAAGAATACAATTTTTTTTCTCCAAATTTTTATTTATATATTTTAAAACAAAGAAATAAAAACACCTTATTTAAAATAAAGAAAAATAATTTAAATCTATATGTTGATTTTAATGTTTTAAAAAATTTATTTTTAAATAAATAAAAACATTTTTTTATTAAAGAATTTAATTTGGATATTAATACTACACACAATAAAGTAACTAAACTGCCAAAACACATAGTACCCTTTTGTCCCTATCGCTCTTACAAATGCTGTTTTCTGATTGGCGGAATCCAAACCCTTCATTTCATTTCACTTCATCTTTTCAATCAGTTCCTTCACAGTCAACCGCTTCAACCCATCCTCTCCTCCCGCAAACCCTTCTACTCTCATCTCTCCCTTTCACCGGCCCTTCAAGTTCCCCGCTTCTCCACTCCGCGACTTCATTTGGACTTCATTTGGCGTGCATTTCACTATCATTTCATTTCCCATTCCGCCCTCCCCCTCTACCTTCGTTTTTTAAATTCGCCCTAAATTTCTCTGCATTTCAATTTCATTTTCATTTTCAGTTCTCTCTTTCTGCGAACACTCTTCCAATGTTTCCTCGGTTCTACAGATGGAGAAGGAAACTCTGATTCTCGTTTTCGCCGATTCTCACTTTCTTCTTCCGATTCACCGTCTAGATTTTCCCATTTTCCGTTTCGATTAACCAAAACCATTTTCCTCTTCCCGTTATTTTTTCATCGGGTTTGGAATTCGATCTTCACTTCATCCTCTACCAATCGGTCAGTTTCTCGCTCTCCAAATCCAATTTAAACTCTTCGTTCATCTCAAACTTTAACTTGATTGCTTAGGTAGATGAAACATGTGTATTTTGAGTGTGAATCATTCTGATTATTTTTAATTAATTATGTTAATATGATATTTGATGATAATGTTTGTGATTACAGCATAAGTAAGTTTTGATGTGGATTTGTGGATTTTTTTTTTCTTTGTACTATTTGTAATTTTTAAATGTTTTTTTTTTAAAAATTGTGCGGTAGTTGTGGAGCGGTTGATTCTTGATGCTGCGGGAATTTTTTTTGTTGGGAATAAGAATAGTTCTCGTCTGTTTTTTTTTTTTTTGCTTCTTCTCTTGTGTAATTTCTTCTGTGCTTTTGTGACAAGGTCTTAACTTTTTCTTTGTCTAGGTTTTAACTTTATTCATTCTGTTTGATATGATTCTGATTCTGGATTTTATTCAGATCTGTTCCATTGCTCAAGCTTTTCTGGAATATTCGCTTGGCTTTTTATTTGGTTTTACTTTATGGGTTGAGTACTATGGTTTCCTGCGCTTGTTGTTTGAACTTCGAGTTTTGTTTTTTGATGTCTAAGTTCATCTTCTCGAGAGGTATGATTTTGTTATCATCATCTTCATCATCATCGTTATATTATTATTATTTATTATTATTATTTGGTCACCTGATCCCTCTTATTATTATTACTACTATTTCTATTTTTACTTTTTTATTATTATTATTAATAATCAGTTGACCGGGTATTTTTAGGTGCATATTTTTTAAGCATGTTTTTTTTCTTCCAACTCTTGTATTTTGTGTGCTTATGTTGTTTTTTGAGAATTAATTCCTTGTTTTACCAAATTAATTTTAATTCCAATGACATTTGATTGTCCTGTAAATGTTGTGATCAGTTGTGTTGTGTGTGTGTGTTTTGCTTATTTTATTTAGTTTTTGTTTCATGACTTACTAGACTCACTAGGGTAATTGATATCCTTTTTTAGCCTTTATAGATTAACAGGTGAGGCGTTTTTGGGGATATTCATAGAGGTTCTTTCAGTTTAAATTTGCATTTTGTTCTGACACAGATTACGAGGGACCCAAACAATTTTTTTAAGCTAGAAGTATGTAGCATAAATATAAAAGGTTATAGGAATCTATTTGAATTTTGTAAGGTATGAAGACTTGCAACTGCTTTAGTTCATGCAAATAATTTTTTGAAGGTGTTTATTTTTTATTTGTGCATCTATCTGTCTCTTTTGTCTTTCGTTCTCTGGTGGGTTTAACTAATTTTTTAATTCAATTATATCTTTAGTCACTTATTAAATTCCATGATTATTATCATCCAGCTAACCGAAGCATGTGCGGTGGTCCAGAGAAATCAAAATCTCTTTCAACTCCATCTTCATCTGCTGTAGAAGGTTCAACTAAAGCCAAAGACATGAAAGATTTAACTGTTTGTGCTGAAGATTCTTTTTCCTGCCTACTTGAGCTTGCTTCTAACAATGATTTTGAAGATTTCAAGCTAGCTTTAGATAGTGATATTTCTCTAATAAACAAAGTTGGCCTCTGGTATGTCCGCCAGATTGGATCCAAACAAATTGTTCTGGAGCACCGAACTCCTTTAATGGTTGCTTCAATGTATGGGAGTCTGGATGTTCTAAAACTTATACTCTCGTGGCCGGGGGCTGATGTCAATTTCTCCTGCGGGACAGATAGAAGCACTGCCCTCCATTGTGCTGCGTCAGGTGGTTCTGTTAATGCAGTTGATGTTGTGAAATTGCTCTTATCATCTGGTGCTGACATCAGATGTGTGGATGCTAATGGAAATCGTCCTGTTGATATTATTGTTGTTCCTCCTAAGCTCGAAGGTCTGAAAGCAACGCTTGAAGATCTACTTTCAGATAGTGCGTGTGATGGGTCTGTTGGTGACTGTTTTATTCCAGTATCAGTTAATTCATCGTGTTCTGATTCAGCGACTCATTTTTTATCACTTGAAAATGGGTTGCCATCTTCTCCTATGGCTTCCAAGTATACTGATACAGCTGTTAATTCTGCTTCTGAGAAGAAAGAATATCCAATTGACCCATCACTTCCTGATATAAAGAACAGCATATATGCTACAGATGAGTTTCGCATGTTTTCATTCAAGGTGCGACCTTGTTCCCGTGCATACTCTCATGATTGGACTGAATGTCCTTTTGTTCATCCTGGAGAGAATGCTCGTAGGAGAGACCCCAGAAAGTTCCATTACAGTTGTGTGCCATGCCCTGAGTTTAGAAAGGGGGCTTGTAGACGGGGAGACATGTGTGAATATGCTCATGGAGTCTTTGAGTGCTGGCTACACCCTGCCCAATATCGGACAAGGTTGTGCAAGGATGGTGTTAGTTGTAATAGAAGGGTTTGTTTTTTTGCCCACACAGCAGAAGAGCTGCGTCCATTGTACGTGTCCACTGGATCTGCTGTTCCTTCACCCCGTTCAACTGCTTCTACTCCTAATGTCATGGACATGGCTGCTGCAATGAGCCTCTTTCCTGGTTCACCATCGTCACTTTCTGCCATGTCTCCATCTCCCTTCGCTCAGCCAATGTCTCCATCTTCAAGTGGCATTAGTCACTCATCTATTGCTTGGCCACAACCGAATGTTCCAGCTCTTCATTTACCAGGAAGCAATATTCAAACTAGTCGACTAAGGTCTTCTCTTAATGCTCGTGACATGCCACCTGTAGACCTGGATGTGTTGCAAGATTTTAATGGTCAGCAGCACCTTTTGAATGACCTGAGCTGTTTCTCTCAGCCCCGTCCTGGTGCCATTTCAGTTAGTCGATCTGGTCGGTCTAAGACACTAACTCCATCAAATCTTGATCTATTTTCTCCTGAAATTTCTTCATCTCCTAGGTATTCTGACCCAGCAGCGGCTTGTGTATTTTCCCCAACACACAAATCAGCTGTATTTAACCAGTTTCAACAACTTCAAAGTTCGTTATCACCCATAAATACAAGTGTCTCTTCTCCTAGGAATATTGAGCATCCTCTTTTACAGGCTTCATTTGGTGTCTCTTCTCCGGGAAGAATGTCCCCAAGAAGTTTGGAACCAATCTCTCCAATGAGTGCTCGATTATCTGCATTTTCACAGCGTGACAAGCAGCAGCAGCTGCGGAGTCTTAGTTCAAGGGATCTTGGTGCCCACAATCCTGTCTCAATTGTGGGGTCCCCAGTTAACTCCTGGTCGAATTGGGGTTCTCCTCATGGGAATGCAAAGGTAGATTGGTCGGTAAATGGAAATGAGCTAGGTCGATTGCAAAGATCATCCTCATTTGAGCTTGGAAACAATGGGGAGGAGCCTGATCTATCCTGGGTTCAGTCCCTTGTGAAGGAATCTCCATCCGAGTTAAAAGAGAAGTTGGCAGGTTCTGGCCCTGTCGTATCTGCAGATGGGCAGAATTCCAATCCTCAAGTTGAGTCTATTGATCACTCTGTTCTGGGAGCATGGCTTGAGCAAATGCAGCTCGATCAGCTTGTAGTCTAATCAAATTGACCCATTCCATCTTGTGATAGGTATTTAATTTCACAACGTACATATTCTTTTTGTCAATTTTTTTGGGTGGAGCAAGGAGAGGGGAATGTGATGATACTGAAGCAAGGAGGTGGATGGCTGCGAAGTTCCCCGAATGATAATCTATTTTTTCCAATTATTTTGTCATTCATTATTTTACTAAAGAAGAGCTTTTGGGAGGGAGAGGGAGAAGAAAGCCTCTCTCTCTCTCTGGTGTCGATGATATCCTAGTAAAAGAGAAAAAATATTCTTCCAAGTATATCAAGTTTCAGGACTCTCTTTCCTTCATTTTATTCTGAGCCAAGCTGGATGGTTTTTATATGGACAAAACCAGTAGCTTCATTTGTATTGAAGTTTATTTTCTGGTAGGATTATGTAAGTATATTGCAATTGCATGTATAGAAGGTCAGAGTGTGGTGATCATCATTGAATGTTTATTTCTGGCAGACCAAGGCCACTATCTTTCCATGGTTGTATAAGCCATGTATGTTGTATTGGTTATATTCAAATTCAATGTAATGGTAATTTAATGGGTATTATCTAGTTTCATTGGAAATTATAAAAATTGGAAAAAGCAATGTATGTCGTATTGGTTATTTTATAATTCAATGCAGTGGTTGTTTTTATGGTTATTATTCTATATTTCAGCAGAAATTATGTAAATTGAAAAATAAATAAAAGGGTTCTATTGTAAATGTGTATTTTTTGGTTTAGGGGTCAAGATTTGTTCAAATGGCCTATGCCCATGGCTATGAGGTTTTACTAATGGAAGCGTGTTATAAATTTTTGGGTTTACAAGATCTAAATTTTATTATTATTTTTATTTGTATATACATTTTGAAGACATGATTGTTAATAATGAGAAATTATTTTTCATTATTATACAACCTTGTATAAGATATAATTTATGAATTCTAGATTCTCATCATATTACATCCGCACGTCTCAATTATTAAAAAATGAGTTTCAAATTCAAGATTATAGTTAAAATTTCCAAATTGAGAATATCCTCTTATCAGGATGGATGTTGTGTTGAGTACATGTTGGCGAGGAGCTTAAGTTCTGGTACACATATAATTCACCCTTGTTATAAAATTAAACAAGGGTTCTATTTCTGGTGATGAATATATCTTCGGGGAAGTTTAAAATTTCATGCAGTCTTCAATTGAAATCAACTTGTATGTGTGTGTATATATATACTGTGTTTAAGATTTCTATCTGTAAATTTTTGATTGAACACGTATTTCAAGTATATGTATTTTTAATGGATATCTGGAGCCAAAATGCAAAATGTTGCAGAAGTCCTTTCTCGGATTTTGGCAATCTGTGATGAAGTTTGCTGAGAACCATAAAGTTGAAGATGAGGGTCCTAGTCGAGGCGACACTGGGCGGTGCAGTGCCATAAAAGCAGGTGGGTAGATTATTATTGGGCCAAACTTGAGTGATGGATGAGTTTTCTATGTTTGAGATTTGGGTGCTAATGTGATACACGTGTCTTGATTTTCAGGAAATGGGACAGTTGCAGGTTGACGTGAAGATCGCATTGATTATTGTGTTGATGGGGACCAGGGTTAGCTTGGATCATATATTTTGAACAAACACTTGAAAAGACAAGGATAGATAGATAGATAGATCAATTGAATGGCAAATTCAGATGTGACTACTTTTCATGAGCTGAGTTCACAACTTACCAGTTTTTTTTTACCATACTTTGCTTTGTGGGGGGTCCGAACCAAGTAAATGGGTGTCGATTTCAAACTTCAAAATCTCATAGTGCTATCTTTCTTACCTCCTTCACAGGAACAGAGTAAAATGCAGGAGGACCATGTACTGTAAATTGGTGATTTTTTCTGGATGAGGATCATGGGAACTGGACCCACCCACATTAGATATTGGGGTAAGCTGTTGCAGCATGTGCATTATTCATTTTAATGTTGGTAGAGCGTGCTTTGTTTCAATTTTATATTATCTATATTTCAAATCACATGCTTCTGTGGACCCAGAAAAATAATGAAACTCCAAAACTCCTTAAAACTGTGTAATTTGAATCTACTGCATATAACAAACTCACTATTGCATGAGATTAATCTGTGTGTGAGAGAAGCCGTGGTGGAATAGAAAGATATGATTTATTCTGATAATGTTGAGTCATCTTTTTTGAAATGCTGCACATGGCAAAGCTGTCACTTAGCTTCTAAGAAACTGAGTTAAACAATCACCTACTGAACTTCTGCTTTATTAATTTGCTTTTTTCTTTCCTGAATTAATAGAGATACTGATACTCCTTGTAGGATGGGTTGGGTAGCCAGGTTGGTAACCTTAATATTGTGGTAAGGAACAGTGAAGATATTATGATTTCCCATAATTCAGAACAGACTGTAGGGTTGAACAAAAAGGTTAAAAGACACCCATAGATTTAGGTAAAGGACCTCAGTGCTTGAGAAATCATTTACTAATGATTTCAAATCATGTAATTTCTCAAACAAATATAATTTTTTCACATGCCTTTTGGTAGTGTACATGATAAAAGGAAATAGAAATAAAGAGAAAGCAATGAGTATTGTGATGAAGAAAAGAAGAAAGAGGTAAAAATATATGGAAATTAGAGTGAAAATAAAAAGTATATCCATTTCCAATATATTACTTTACAGGCCAGAAACCACTAAAAAAATGTTTATGTCAAATCTGACAAAGATCTCTGGTAAAAAAAAAGCTTCCCCACCAAAATCATTACAATCATTTGGGAACTCTACTAAGCAAAGCATTAGTGGGGAGTGAAAAAGACCCATTGCACATTCTTTTGGGATGCACATTCTCAAGAGATTTTGTTATTCACACATTTTTTACATGTTTTTAATATATTACTCATTAATTAAAATTTATAATTTTTGAGATTTCATTTTGGTTTAATGAGTAATCATATAGTTTTTAATGATTATAAGTATGGTGTAAATTAAAATTAATTTAAATATTAATATTTTTTTAATTTTTAAAATAGTATTTAATTTAGTTAATATAATAATTATTTTTTTAATATTAATTTTATAGTAATAATATATATAACTTGTAAACTGATTTATTATATATATATATATATATATTTTTTTTTTTTAAAAATAATAATAAAAACTTCTTCCTCTCATAATTAATAGATTTATAACAACCATAAGAAATTTTTCTATATATTGTAATATGAAAAACCTTTTCATCTTCTAATTTAGATTCTTTACATTATAACAACAAATATCTCTTTAAAATTTGTTAATATAAAAGTATCCTTATACTATTCTAGATTATATTTTTGGAAATATATTAAATTGCATTTCAGATATAAAGAAAAATAATTTCTAATAGGGGGTATAGGAAGAAATTTATGGGTTATAGACAGAAAGACCCTTATGTTGGTCGTATAAACATGTGAAAGTATGCAAAATTAGGCAGAAGTGAAGGACACAATAAAATGAACTTCAAAAACTATAAGTGGTGATAAATTTAATGGAGAAAACAACTAAAGGTGCATCACAAATCCCAAAAAACATGATTAATTACACTTGGTTTCTGAAACTAAAATCATATGGATCCATGAATTTTGATTTTAATAATGGATGTTCAATAGATTGTCTTAATCCTATCTTCTCATGCAAAGAATGATGACCAATTGTGAACCTTTATTTTGATTGGTTCATTTCCATTTTTTTTGGAACAGAATAAAATTGAAACATAAAGAAAGAAAAAGAAAAAACCAAAAAGAAAAAACAAAAATGAAATCTTTGAAATGGACAAAGGATTCACTATGCTAGATTCGACTTTCAATAAAGGTTCTATATGCAATTTCTTTTTTGGAGTTATTGAAAGAGGAAATATCGAAGAAAACAAATTATTAAAGTAAATTATACTGTATCTCCATATTTTCTTAAATTATACTGAAACCTTAATTTTTATAATTTTACAAATTTTTTTCTTTTATTTTAAAACCATTATGTTATCCCTTTTTCTTTCATTTAATGGTCCCTTTTTATTAAGTTTTAAAATATTGCACTTACTCTTTGTAATAGGAGAAATCATTGTAATGGTTGAAAAAACATGGAGTATAAGTGTAATTCGATAAAGTTTTAGGAATATCTTGTAATTTACTTAATTATTTAAACATACTTCAATAAAAATAGTAGAAAGCTTAATATTGATGAGATTCTTCACAAAATATTTACACTGTTATGCTTTAATTTGAAAATCATGATAGGTACATCTCTAAATAAAATTTAGTGCCATATAAATTCTTAAAAAATTTCACGGTTTCTAATATGGATATCAATTGGATATTTCTTTCTGCACTTCCTCAAAGTTCTTCCTGCACCCCATAAATAGTATGTGAAATGATCAAATGCTCCATCTAATTCATTTTCACTCTTGAAAATTTCTTTTCAGAATATATTTTGAAAAAGTTTTTTCAAAACATATTTAAAATATCCTTTTCCCAAATTTTTGTTTCTTTTTGAAAAACATTTTCCAAAATTATTCAAGAAAAGGAAAAGATATTCTGAAAGTCATTTAAAAAAAATGATCAAATAGTTCTTTTAGAAATTGATGGGATGCAAAAAGAGTTTTGATAAATTGCAGGAAGAAACACCAATATGGGATGTGGAATGCATAGCTGATAATCAAATAATCATTTATATTTTAAAGTAATTGACTATCTTAGTTATAATAATCGATTATAGTAAAAAGATAATGGAGAAAGGCACCATTGATCAATTATCTTAGTTGAAAGAACATATAAAAATTTCAGTGGTAGAAAAAAAACATCAACATCTTTTAGTGTTATAATTGTGTTACTGAGCCCATATCCAAATATTAAAAACATCTATTTTTTTGCAACTTTTTATATGGTATGGATTCTGATTATACTCTGCAGAAGTTTTGGTTGTTTATGTTTTGCAGCAACATTAAAGACAAGAATTAATCACCAATAATTATTTTCTGAATATATATATATATATATATATATAATTATACAAGACCTTGTATCTAAAATATACTAACATTTTTTTATTAGCGAACAAAATTGTAGGTTGAGTGTTTGATGAGATGTTGTCTATTGGTGGTGGAAGGTTTTGAAGGTTTCTTTCAATAGGATTGAACCATATTTTTGAAATGATTTACATTTATTTATTTTTTTATTAAAAAATAAATTAAATAAATAAATAATTTAAGAAATAATCCAATTCATATACATATCAATAAGGAGGTCAATTCAAAATCAGCAAAAATACCAAAGAGAACAACATCATCAAACTAAATTACTCGATCTAACAAACAATCAAAGACTTTTGATCATAATCAAATAATTCAAAAAAAAAACATACAAAAGCAAAATTATATGTGTCTAAGACCAAATCTTTAATTGAGTGAAAATTTTTTTTTAAAACATACTAACATAAAAAAACATCTTATTTGTAAGCTGAAAAATTCATGATATGGTTTGAGACATGAAAAGAGACAATGATTCAACAACACACTGATGACATCATATTTGCAGGTTCCATTGCTACGAGCATCAAGTTTAAACTTCCTTACAGAAACTTTTCAAGGTCAAAAGTGTTTGGTAATCTCAAAAGTTTCCTAGGCTTTGGAGATAGCTAGAAAGCAGCAAAGGAATCAATCTTTGTCAAAAGAAAACATGATGAAGGTTCAAAGCTACAATTAGTTGTATACGATGATGAAGATTGGATAGGGTTCCTCGGTACAAGAAGATCAAGAACATGGTTTGTCATTTTCCTAGGAGAATCTTTAATATTCTGGAGTTCCAAAAGACAAAACACAGTGTCAAAATCTTCCATTGAGGCTTAATACATTGCTGCATCAAGTGATTTGGTTTAACTAGAAAGACTTCTAACACATTTTAAAGTTCACATCCCCACAATTATATGCTACTATATACTGATACATAAATCTCCTATATGTTTACAAAACCCTTCTCCACAACCTCTTTTGAACAATTTCATTAACAAATTAACTTCTTTGAATATCTTTTCTATAATAAGAAATTGGTTTTTATTCATGCTTTAATTTTTTTTACTATTCAGATATATGAAAATGATTAAAATAAGTTTTTTTTTTATGTGAAATGATTATTAGTTTTTTTTTAAAAAATATTAGTTTTTTTTTCAAAATTCATTGTTGTTTTGATTCAACACTTATAGTCACTATAACTATTTTCAATGAATTAATGAAGTGAAACCTCAAATTGAATTAATTCCACACACAGAAAGACCTATTCTAATCATTTATATACTACAAGTGCTTCGATGGTCTAAAGTTTGAATAAGAAATGAAAATCAATTTCATGTTATAATGCAGTAACACAAAATATATTTAAGTTAATATCTTTTTGTTTCCAATTTGAGTGAGTTTTTTTTATCAGTAAATAAAATGAAATATTTCAAAGATGCTTCAACCTTTATACCCAACTTGAGTAAGATATTAGCTAGTTATGCTTAATTATTTGATGTTAAGTTGTTAATTAATTTATTTTTTCTCCTTTTCACTCATCTTTATGACTTGTAAACTTATTTTTTTAATACAAAGTTTTATTGAGTAAATGTATTATTCTTGCACTCTCACCAAAACACACAAACTAGAAAATGTTTACACAGTATTGTTCCATATGATTGGAAATTTGCAGTAATGGAAGAAAGAATAAATGTTGTAGAAAAGTGATTTATTTGTCTCTTATGTATTACATACTAACAGTAGGAAGAATACATTATAAAAGACCATAGGTCAAAAATAAAAAGGAAAAAAAACCATAGTTTTAAACACTTGTAAATGGGTTATCCAATATAGAATAAGACTATGAGCATAGTAGAGAACAAAAGATGTCTTGAAGAAAACTGATCCTAAACGGTGAAAACTGATAGAAAAACAACATATTTTCTTCCCAATTTCTTTTGTTAGATTGCATCATCAACACATTCATTGTCTTCTCAGAAAACGCCATGGTCCTGTTCCTGTTCCCATCCTGCATTTGCATTAAAAAATTCATCATTTGCATTCAAAACTTCATTTTTTTCAAGTAATATGAGCTTAATTTTATGTAGAAGGTGGTCAAAACATGGTCTAAAACAAGGAATGTTTACCTCCATATACCAACAAACATGCGAAGACTCATGTAGATGGTTAGTGCAATCCATAGTCCAACAAAACCTTTGCTCTTAGAGAGAAGGAACAGTGCAGCAACACTTGCTAATGACACAGTAACCTGAAGAGATTAAGAGCATAAGAACTAGTTAAATAAATTTGGATATGAATGACACATTACAACAAATTTGAAAACAAATCATGGTAGGTGAACTTGCCAAGGAGTATGCAGAATATGCAAAATCAGAAGCACCATAGTTCACACCATCAAAGACAAAGGCTAATGAATTGATTGGTTGTGTTGCAGCAACAAACTGGTAATAAAATGAAATTCATCAGATGAAAATCACACAGAAAACACTCATCAAATTCTTTGTAGTGAAAGAGATGCAGAAATATATGTTTGTACCGGGAGGCCTATTCTGATTAAGTGCACAACAAGCTCATTTTTGGAGAAGAGTCCAGCTCCAAAGTATAAGCCAACTCCAACTGCAAAAGAGAGTCCAACTCCTAAAACAAAACCCATCTGTAGTGTTCGTGTTGCAGTAGCAATCACCTTTCCATAATCTTTCTCAGCAAAGGAACAAGCTAGAATTGCCTGTGAGATGGTGAAAGTGATTAGTAATACTCATTTCATTTTAACAACAACTTATACTTGTTTCTTTGTCCTCTATGTATAATAACGTGAATATAGTAAGATTTAAGCTCATGATCTCATGCAAACTATTCCAACTGTATTATTTATTTGTTTCTTTCTAGTAGAGGAAAGTCACATAATGTTATTTTGACAACTAAAGACAAAGACACTAGATTGCGACTGTGATCTGGTTAATATAATTTCAAAACTCCACTTCAGTAAAAAAAATTTCTCTTTTCAGTTAGTCTGGTGCATGATTGTCAACATATCAACACTCAAAACAATAATCTTTAAACCAAACAAGCTCTTACATGTAATATGATTACATTTTACAAACCAATAGTAGGAAGAAAAATGTTTATGTACCTGTACAGCAACAGCTAAACCATCAGCAAGAAGAGAAGATGTGAGCCACACTTGCAAGCAGGTTTGGAAAGCAGCCATAGGAATTGGGCCAAACCTTGCTGCCAATGAGGCTGCCAAGGTTTGGCAGAATGTCACAGCTACAACTCTTGCCAACAAAAGACCTCCTATTGAAATTGAAAGTAAACTTTAACATGAGTTTGGTCACTAATTAAACTGAAATTTCAGTCTAATAGAGGAGAGTGAGATTTCAGTTATGGTATAGAAATCAAAACCAGCATGTTGTGTTCAATGCCCTCCACCACATACCATTTTTAAGAAACCTGAAAATCTGCAAGTCCTTAATACTTGGAGGTACCAGATCCACTTTTCTAGTTAATATCAACAAGAGGGCCACTGCCATCACATACCTAATCACAAAGGGTCACCATTTTGTAAGTTCATGTTTTTGACAAATGAAATGCTTGAACACAACTAGGATAAAACAGAGTAAGACTTACTGAGAGAGAACATGTGAAATGGCAGCACCTTTGATGCCCATTTTGCAGTAGAAGATAAGAATTGGATCCAAAGCCACATTCAATGCATACCCCGAAACTAATTATAAAACCACACACAGAGATGAATCAAGTCAATGAAAATTTTGACAAATTTTGACAAAATATCTCCCATTAAGCCTTTAATTGGAGTTTGTTCTATTTTTCCTGGTGCATATATTTGACTTGCATGCTTAACTTCATGCATTTTGAACTTTTGATGTTTTCACTTTGTCTCTATTATTGGCTTCATTTCAAGACAATGGATCATTTGAACCTACCAATAACATATAAAGGAGTTGTAGTGTCCTTGAATCCTCGAAAGATTCCTTGCATGGCCAAGGAGAGAAGCACTGCAGGGGCACCTAAAGATCTCAATCTCAAGTATTTAACAGCTGGATTTAGCATAGGAGAATCCTACACAAAGAGAAATAGCCCCACACTTTAGTCAAAGATTAAAAAAATGCCCTCCAGAAAATCAAGATTTGTAGCATATAACTCATGATTACATACAGGTTTCAGACCCATTGCAGCTAATAGAGGTTTGGCTGCAAATATAAGGGTTACTGCTTGAAGGAGACCAAGGATTGTGCCAAAAAGTAGTGCCGTTGATGCAGAAGCAACGTGTTGCTTCTTCCTTCCAGCTTTTGACATACTCTTGTTACCACTACTAGCAGAGGTAGATTTGCTTGTACTTGTATTGCAATCTGATAAGGACATTAGTTATTATTAAACTAAAATGGAAGAGCACAAACTTTCAATGTGCATTCTTTTCTCTCTACTCAATATCCACTATTTCATATTTATGCATTATCTTTTATCATGATGAATTTCCTACTCATTAGTTTGTGTTTATACATTATACATCATGGATTGATTGAAGGTATGGTATTAGTTTACTTTTAAAGTTTATTCAACTTATTTTTCCTTTTCAGATTATTGTACGGATTATTTGGCTTACATGTTTTCAATTAAAAACAAATGAGTTGTTTTGCGTTGGATAAGTGTTTCTTTTTGCTATTTGCGAGGAGATGTTGTTTTTTTAGAACTATTGTGAGTTTTTCCAAATATACATAAGGATTAGATTAAATACGAAGTGGTTCATATTTATTTATTTATACTGATAATAAAGACAATGTATAATACATGATGCTATAATACACAAAAATAGGAAGACAAAACCAGAAAGGAGCAGAAAGTACCATCCATTTCCACATTCTCAGGAGCACAACCTTTTGGCACGAGCTCACTTGTGGCACTTCTTGAAGATGAAGATTCTGTTGGAGTTTCATTGTGTTCCTTGGATGCTCCTTTCTCTATATCTTGAATCGGATGATCTTCAGGCCTTACTTCCTTGGACTTGGCCTTAATGTTTTCAGTCAAATTCTTGTCTCTATTGATTCTTTCGATGGTATTTTCCTCAGCCACAAAGGAAGTTGTGATGCTAACCAAAGGGAAGATGGTAATTCTTGAAGCTTGGTTGAACAAAGCTATGGCCACTCCTGCTGCAGCAAGCTCTACGGGTCCTAAAACACATGAATAATGAAAAGTTAGTGTAAAAAGTAGGAGCATTACAAATTTTCTTAACCACAACTTATTTATAAGTGACACTCTTTCAGTAGGAATCAAATTCATGTATGAGAAACAAAGAACTTCAAGTTTTAGACCCTATACACTGTTCTTGGTATAACTTGTCTTTGCAATTAGTGTGGTTTCTTTAAATTTGAGGACACCCCAAAAACACATTTATAGGGACTAAAGCTAAAGGTATAGGGACCAAATGATATATAAAGCCATCCCATTATGACTGTAACAACAATTTGCAAGTTTTTTTTTCCAACAATAATGAATAAATAAATTTGGATCACTTCAGAGTCCAACCTTTTATACAACATACCAAAACAACCATTAAACACAGAACTGACCAAACTACTCTAAAATCAACCAAATTGTTCTAAACCGTTTAAAGTCTAAAAGCACATAGTCTAATTTTAAGCTAAAACGAGTATAATCATATCAAAGATTCAAAACGCCAATCTAAAAAAGAAAAAAAAATAAAAGAAAATTTAGAAGTAATTCAATATCAAATCTTTGAGCAAAGAGAAAGACTAGAACTTGCAAGTTGCAACTAGTGTGTGGTAAAAAGTTGCCAAGCCAAAGCACAAAACCTGATTAATGCAATTTACATGTGTGTGTCTTTTGTTCAAACATGACATGATGACAAGGAAATGTACCCAAGTGGCCAATGAATGCTGTGTCTATGAGAGAAGCAATAGGATCAGCAGCAACAGCCAGTGCAGATGGGAATGCAATCCCAAGTATCTCCTTGCCAATGGAGTCCATCTTGAAAACATGTCTACATATTCACATTTATTGAAGCAACTATCAGTATTTTGCAGTCACATTCCTCCATAAACACAAGGGTCATGAGTTGATAAAACATAAGGGTACCTTGCATCTTTGAAGAAAACTGAGACAGGCAGGTTTCTCTTGTTCTTGGGTTCACTACTTGAGCTACCATTTTCGTCCATGATATTTCCCCTTAAATCTCAACAATCTGCCAAGTTTTCAATTTCAGGTTTCGTTCACTGTTTTGAGTCATCAAAAAAGAAAGAAAAACATGTTTTATACTGATCTCCATGCAGGAAACTCAAGCTTCTCCCTCACATAAACTATATATTGTGCTCCTTTTCTAAAGATCACTATAGGAAAAATGTTCCTATTTATGGTAACATTGCAGAAATATATGCAAAAACCAGATAAACAATGCCAATTTAAGTGTTGCAGAGATCATGGAATGCTGAAAAAAGTTACTGACAAAAGTATCATCACTATTATAGTTTCAACCTTCCTCAGATGAGTTTTAATAATGTCTTTGAATGTGTTTTATTTTATTTTATTACTTGTTTAGTTACATATGATGTATGAATTCAAGGCAGAACATGTCAGTTTCTTTTTTTATACAATAAAAGGCAAAGCACTTAGAAATAATAAGACACAAATGTTGGAATCTTACACCATAATGCATATACTTTTTGATATCCATTATTGATCTTAAAACTAAACTTTGAAGTCTTCTAACATGATATTACCTCTCATATTTCATTTATAAAAAAAAAATAACAGAAAATCATCATCAACTATATTAAATTTTATCAATTTTTTAATATATTCCCAAAAATATCGTTTTTAAACAAAAATTACAGATAATAATTATACCACCAAAGCTCATACGTTTTATTAAATGGTATTTTAATATAAAGTATTATTAAATGAAATAAAATAATTAAAATTTTGCTTATATTTAAAAAAGGATTATTTTGTTTATACATGAGAATATACATGGATGATTCATTAGAAAAAGATTCCACACATATTAGCTATGCTCCAATATTTTTCTTAAAAAACCCTTGCTATTAATTTCAGAAAGAAAAAAGTACATATAATAATGATGCACCAAATATAAGAAATTAATTAAAGTTAGAGTATTTTAAGAAAATTAACATAAAAATTTATTTATATTTTAGAAAAAATAATTTTTTTATGAATGAAATTATAGGAGTTTTACCATAAAAAAAGTTATATTTGCTTGTTGAACCAAACTTTCTTTACTTTTAAAATGCTACTTCATGTAATAAACAAAACATAGAGTTTTAAGGATATATGAATAATAACTTTACAGTTAATTTCTTACAAAATAATAATAATAAAATTATTTAATTCCAAACTCAATTTTAATATCTTCTAAAGTTAAATTTGAAAAATCAACCAAATACAAATTAATTAAATAAGATGTAAATAAATCATGAAAGTTAATTTTCTACCTATTGGAGTCCATATTCGTAAAAAAAAAAAATCCAGTAATCATTTAAAAGTTTCACACCCCACAGATATGAACAGATCATCATTGCTTCCTTTTTTGATAGTTTTGTTTTATTTACCAAAAATGAATGAAGCAAGCAAAATTCATTAAGCAACGAATCTAAATCCATTTTAATGCATATTTTCAAGTAAAATAAAAAGAAAACTTACACACTTTAGTGATTTGAAGTTGGGATGAATTAGAATCTACATAAAGTTGTGTTTTTAAATAATAATAATAATAATAATAATAATAATAATAATAATAATAATAATGATGATGAAATACATGCATAAATTAAAAAGGAAAAGAAGATGCAGTGGCATCAGATCCTCAAGAAAATGACAGATATAGTTTAAATTGTAATATATATGTTGAGTAAAAAAGTAGATGTTTTTCAAGATGACAACTATCTCTATTTATAAAATATTTTAATAACTTTGAAGATTATGACAATTCAAAATGTAATAAAAATATTGTGTAATTTTGCATCCAATAGTTGCCTTTTATCATCATTAAAAGCTTATGTTCATTCTTTGTGTTATTTAACTGGAATTAATACTATATATATTAACTAATTAAATATTTATGAAATTTTAGTTTTACATTTTTAATCATACATAAAATAAGGATAGCATTGGATTAAGTTTAAACACCATTCAATAATTTTTAAATTAAATTCAGAACTTCTTAAAGCCAAGGCTAAATATTAACTTAGTGTGAGATTCAAAATTCTAATTAAATAAATAACTGGCTTTTATGTTGTTTTACATAAAAATACTGCCAATAATGTGTAATTTAGTGTACATTTAGTTATGCTTCATTATTTGAATATAAAAAAATAACATCACATGTGATATTACATAAAAAAAAAATATCTCTCACTCTCTACTTCATACACATACATAAATCTCAATTAGAAAATATAAAGGATGAGTAAAATTAAATTTATACACTTTCATCATGTGGCTTCTTCTTTCTATTTCAATTTATCAATTTCTATTTATCAAAATTCATCTAAATAATTAGAAAGTATTTTTTTTTATCAACAATAAAAAATAAAATAAATGAAATATTAGAAATACTACAACCCTATATAAGACTTAGATAAGATGAAATTGATCTTAAATTAATTAGTAGGTAGAAGATTAATTAGTAGCTAGGATAATGACCCTATATAAGTAATTAGCCTTACACATAGTTTTGTGTGTGCACGCATGATAGACTAAAGTATAGTACTAATCCCTTACCTTGTTGGCCACTATTTCTCCACTATCTCCAATTAATACCACTTCTTTAGCTATTCATATAATGCCAAAATTCTTCTTGGTTAAACACAAAAAAATTAGAAAAAAAAAATGTTTAGTTTTAACCAAGTTTATGTGTTTTTCATGGATAGTTTTGCCATAATTTTAGAATGAAACGTTTGAAATTGTTGAATCATACTTAGTTAGTTAGTAGCATAACAAGTTATATAACTCTTGCAAGTTTTGGTTTTAGTTTAGAAAATTCACTTAAATAATGAAAAACAATATGCATATATTTTTAAGTTAATAAATAAATAGTAGTAATTATAATAATAATAGTATGTGAATTGTGAATTTTAAGATGTGATAGTAATGTCTAGAAGAGGAGAATATTTTATAAAAAAAAAACTAAAATGGATCATGAACAATAAACACTATATTTAAAATTATTATTAAATGATAGAAAGAAGAAACATAGTTGAATATGATGTGTTGTTTGAGAGAGGAAAACCGTACATTGGCCCAAAGAAATGGAACAAGGTTTAAGATTTTACATATTGGTGGGTCCCCCAACCTAATCCGTACAAGACCAATGAACACCCAAATTTTCCATTTATATAATTAACCCAATTTCACATAAAAATACATTATTTTATAAATTATATGAAATGTGGATTAATTATTCATTTTTTTTTATCAAACTCAATATTAATATGCTTTTGCTTAAATTTCTTAAATATCTTCAAATATGTGTTAGGTTTTTTTTTTAAACTTAGAATAAAAACTTAGATATTTTGTTATGGTTGGTTGTGATAAGTAACATGTGCTTTAGTGTGTATGGTGAATTGGTAGGTATGATAATTTATACTTTTACATTCCCCTTTAGAATGTTAAACAATTAAAATGAGCTCATGTGTATGAAAAAAGTATAAGAAAAAAAAAAGAGTTTTCAAGTGACCAATTAGAGGGTATGGAAGGTAGGTGGCATGCAAGTTGCATGAAGTTGATAAACTTTAGGTTAGAGGTGTGACTAATTTAGCCATTTGGTGTGGGGTGATGTTGAATTCACAAAAGTGATTACAATAATTTTAAGTTTTTGTATGCAACAAAATGAAAGAATCATGGTAGGTTTTTTTAATAAGCATTGTTTTCCTAGTGGTGTGGTTTGATAGAGCTTCTCCATTTTAACAAAACAAAGAATGAAAAATCAATGATGTGGAAAGATGAAAAACATGTATCTTTATCGTATTTAATATTTACAATCTTATCATTTTCACTCTAAAAAATTAATAAGAACTGTGATTCGTTCGACTTTGATCAATAAAAAATAATAACTTAATAAAAAATACGAAAATAAAAATTAATTAAATAAATATTTCAAATACAATGATTGACTCGATAATATTTCGAGTGTGATAGGTATATATAGAATTTAGGGTATAAAAAAATAACATAAGAGTTTGTTAAAACTAACTCTCGAGAATCAAGATGCATATTAAAAAAAGGTGAGAAATGAAAAGAATTGCATGTAAATGAGAAATGCATATCCAAACAAAGAATGAAAGAGTGAAAGCAACACCTTAAGGTTCCTCAAGCAAGGCTTATTCTTGAAGCTTTCACCAACTCTCTCAATGCTTCTTCACTCAAAACACTATCACAAACTTCTTACATGACAAACCCAACCTACACCACCCCCCTTTTTATAAGTACCCTTTGCCCCACTATTTTCCAAAACACATAGAAAAATGTAGATTTTGACACATGAGAGACTTAAGCGTGTAATATTATATATTGTTTATGGCAACTTGTTAATTTTGAGAAAGGCCTTCAAAATTATACATTTAAAAGGACATAAAAAAAAGAAATAAAATAGTGAATAAAAGTGTGAAGTGTGACATGTGGCAACAACAATTTACAGGTGTTGGCTTGGTAATTAAGAAATTGTGGTATGAAGCAAAGAGAATGAGAAGGGAAAATGGTTGATGATGTCCACTATGATAGATTGATAAGCAAGGTGTGAAGTGAAGTATATAATATTGTTCTACTTTATGCTACAAATTGTGGTGCTTTCCATTCTTTGTTCATTGGGCATCAAAGAGAGTAGCATTGTGGGCTACGTGGGAATCCCATTAACCTCCAATATCCCAATCTTCCAAAAAATTTAAATCTACTTCCACAATCTGACCTAATTTTTTCAGGTTTCAACATGCATATCATCATTTTTTACTTTTCATGTACGTGTGGGAATGTTTGTCTTTTTCATAAAAAAAAAAATAGTTTAACTACAAGTTTTGCATTCATTTATATACTATGAAATGTTGTTATCGATCTCTAACATTCTCATGCAAAGACCTTGAATGGTCTGATAACAACAAATTCTTACTATGATAGATTTTAAATAGTTGAGCTTTACTAAATCAAATTATAAGGTGAGATTTATGCCCACTTATATATTATAAAATATTTTTGTCTCTAGTGGATGTGAGATCTCTAACCAGTATAACTTACTTTATATAACTTTTTGTAATTTGAATATACACTAATTTAGTTTATGAAAATAATTATTTTACTTTTTCTATTATGGGTTTTTAGAGAAAAAGTTTATCCAAGCAAACCCTGATATTCATTGAGGTGTGGAGGCAATTTGATACTAAAATGTGAAATTTAAGAAGTTTTCTTGTTTGCTGAATTAAGTTTCTTTGCGTGTGTTTGGATCTAGGGGGTGCACTGTTCACGCAGACGAATGCGAGGGTCCCCTTGTTTGTATCAGCTAATGCACAAGGGTGAGGGGACACAGAAAGATAAAGAGACCTTATTTTCTTTACTTTGCACTATTGCGAAGAAACATCAACTAAGAGAAAAAAAAACACGTAGGATATATGATTTTACTTAGGTGCCTTCTCAATATATGCATTTGTAAATTGATCACTCACTTCCAACAATATTTAAATTATAAAAATAGAAATGATAGAATTCAATTGAAATATTACAGTAATCTAGATTTTTTATTTATTAATTAGAAGAATATAGAATTCATTTAAATATTTAAATTCTAAAAGTAGAAATAATAAAATTCAATTAATATATTATAGTAATCTAGATCCTCATACTAAGTTCAATATATATTTACAATATTTTTTTACTATAATTTTATAATTTAAGTGAAGTTGCTTTGTTTAGATTAGAGAATGGAAAGTTGATGGTGTAAGGGAGTGAAAGTGTAAGAATTCGAGAAGAAAGTGTAAAAAAAGTTGAGTGTGTTTGGATTAAGGTAGGTTAGACTGGAAATGTAAGAAAAAATTGTTGAAGTGTGATGTGATCACTATAAGTGTATTTTAATTTATTTTTAATGGTGTAAATTGTAAGATTACAAATTTACCCTTATGTATAAAAAAATAGAAAAATAAAATATTAAATAATTTTGTACATATTTTAGTTAATTAAAATAATATAAAATTACAATTTAAATAAAAAAATAATGTAAAATTTAAATAAATAAATAAATTAAATATTTAAATATAATTATATCATTATTCATTTTGTTAATTTAATTTGTCAGTTAAATTAGTGTATTTAGATTATTTTAATATTATTTATGATTATTTAATTTGTATTATATTATGTTATATATATTAAATATATATTTATTTATATAAGAATATTAATATTAATGATAATTTTCATTATTACTATTATGAAAAATTAATATATTTTAAAAATATCTTATATCAATAATGTAATATACAAAAAATATGATATAATTATTTTAAGTTTTTAATATTAAAATGGATACTTAGTAAAACAAAAATAACAATTACAAAAATAAAATAGTTATATTATTATTTCTATTTTTAAAATTTAAATATTTAAATGAATTCTCTATTCTCATTAATAAATTAAAATCTGGATTACTGTAATATATCAATTAAATTCTATTATTTCCATTTTTAGAATTTAAATATTTAAATAAATTATCTATTATCATTAATAAATTAAAAAATCTGAATTATTATAATATATTAATTGAATTCTATTATTTCTAGTTTTAAAATTTAAATATTTAAATGAATTATCTATTTTCATTAATAAATTAAAATCTGGATTAGTGTGATATATCAATTGAATTCTATTATTTCTAATTTTAGAATTTAAATATTTAAATAAATTATCTATTTTCATTAATAAATTAAAATTGATATATCAATTGAATTCTATTATTTCTAATTTTAGAATTTAAATATTTAAATAAATTATCTATTTTCATTAATAAATTAAAATCTGGATTAGTGTGATATATCAATTGAATTCTATTATTTCTAATTTTAGAATTTAAATATTTAAATAAATTATCTATTGTCATTAATAAATCAAGATCTGAATAAATTATCTATTGTCATTAATAAATCAAGATCTGAATTATTATAATATATTAATTGAATTCTATTATTTTTATTTTTATAATTTAAATATTTAAATGAATTTTCCATAGTCATTAATAAATCAAAATCTGGATTACTGAATTTACTAAAAGTAATAGCCTGTAATTTTAAATAATGTATGTTATTAGTTTTGATTAATAAAAGATATTTTTTAATATTTCTAAAATAAATACAAATACAATATTAAATTAAAACACACAAAAAAACACAAACAAAAATACCTGAAAAATCAAAGAAAAAATTCATAAAAAACAAAAAACTTGAAAATCTGAAAAAAGAATAACATAACTGATTATGTTTTGCCTTAAAAAAAACATAACCTTTTATCCACTGTTTTTAGGAGCCTAATTGACTATACCTTCTCTTAAAAAACAAACCTGGTTGATTATGTATAATATCTTAACAACATAATCGATTAGGTTTGTTGTAACACACACCACATAATTAATTATCCTCCTAAAAATATAGGGTAATCGATTATGTTGTATGCTTAATTTATTATCAACTGCTTTTTATGATATAACTGATTAAGTCTTATGTGTTTTTCCAGATATAATCGATTAGGTACTATGAAAAAGTCTAACTTGAGCGTGAAGGAGTGTATGTATTGATGTATTTTTTATATTAATCTAGTAGTCAATGTATTCAATAGACACTCAGTCAATGAGATTCTTTGAAAAATAAGGAATCTCTCCATGCATGAATAAAGGAGGTTTGTAGTTATGCATAACAGTGGTTGGGAGTGAGTGATCAATTTACGGATGCATATATTGAGAGGGCACCTAAGTAAAATCACATATCCTACGTGGCTTCCTCTTCTCTTTCTCTTTCCACGCCCCCTCACCCTTGTGCATAAGCTAATACAAACAGGGGGTGCACCCTCACATCCGTATGTACGCATAAACAGTGCACCCCTAGATCCAAACACACGAAGATTAATATAAGAAGTGTTTATATGAGTACCATCTATTTTTATAAATAAATAAAAAATATCAGCAAGAAGTATTAAATAAATATGAATCACTTAAGGGGTAACCCAACCTTATATAGACAAAATAATATAGGACCTTATTCCACAGTCTATCCTAAACTCCCAACAGAAACCACCAACAAATCCTTACTCCAAAAAACAACTAAAGAGGTCTGTCCATAACAGTAGTCAGGGTATATCATGACAACAAACTCCCAACTACATACAAATATAAACAACTCACCAAACATTAACCTCCAACAATATAAGACCTTTTTTTTAAAGCACAGCACCTTAAACCCTAAACCCTAAACCCTAAATCCTATATTAACAAACCACAAAAATAACAAAAACAAAAAAATACAAAATATTTGCTCAACACTCAATCTGCAAAAATCCTATTGCAAAAATCCCTTTACTCCATTCAAATATTCAAACTGCCTACACTCAATCTATAAAACACACAACTTCTTCCTTCCAAAAACAAAGGTTTAGCATTACATACCAAAGTAAAGAAAACAAAATTATTTAACAGATTTCATACATACCATGGGTTCCAAACACCGATCAGAATAAGAGAACTCTGCATCCTTTTTCTTTACTAGTAATCCAAGCCAAACTTTCTTTATGTCATCGCAAAAACCTCTATATGGTCTACTCTCCCATTTTTGAAGACACATATTCCGATGTTTCCAAATTTCACCTACAATTGCAATCCACACTCATCCCAAGATTCTGGATAATGATCATTTATCATTTGTTGGTCCAAACAACAAGAAATGTACTTTAGCATCAAAGTCATTCATTGACGAGCATCCCAACTAAGACAAACACAAACTCCAAACTCTCCATGCAATCTTACACTTAAAGAATAAATGAAAAATTATCCCCTCTTCCTCACCACACAATCCACACAAGCTATCTACCAGTAAGACTCATCGTCTCAGTAGATTATCTTTTGTTACAAGGATATTATTCAGCATCCTCCAAACTGTTCTAAGGGAGAATCTTTATCTTCCAGATTTTTTCAAAAAGATCCCTATCCCATCTTATTTTTTAAATGGAAAGAAAGATACAATTTTACACTAGTTTAATATTCTTACAAAAGCAAATCCTTTTATTCATATATAGAAGTTATTGAATAAAAAGGTAAAACGTTAAAGCATATGCTTATGTCACTTATATCACTTTGGTCCTAATGATATCACAATCATACTAAAAGTAATCACACAATAATATCTAAGTTGGCATTTTCACTTTTTCATGTGGAAGCTGCGTGCCCTCGATTATTAAATATTAATCTTTAATTAACTTTCGTGTGGGAGGCACACGATGCTACCCATTACTTCATTAAATTATTTCAAGCAAACATAGTGATCATATAATACTAATCAAGTTTATGCACACTAAAATAAGTTTCATCTTATACTTCAAAGCATATACAATTAAAAAAGAATATTCTTTTATGTTACTTATACACTATATTAAACATAGTAGTATTAAAATGACTGAACTTCTAAAGATTCCTCATATTTCACATCTTTTTTTCGGATTAAAAATAGTGGATAAATGTAATATTTTTTTTTCTATTAGTAACAAAAAATAAAATTAATGAGAGTACTAAAAATACCCTAACCCGTATAAAAAATCTTAGCAAAATATAAGAGTCCATTACATAAGAGTATGCTTGAAAATGTTTCTTGTAAAGATTTAAAAAATATAAGTTTATTCATAATCTAAAATTAGTCTATACTATTGGCTTCAACTTAAGAAAAATTATTATTTTTTCTTTTTTTTAATGTTGTGGAAAATTTCATCCAATACCATCAAATTTCTATAAGTGTATTTATAGTTTATAGAAAAACTGAGTTGGTTTTTCCACTTACTTTTTACCTATGGAAGGCATGTACTCGTGCTATATAAAAATCAAAACAAATACTTTTGTTGTGTGGGGAACAAACGAAGATTAAAATAACTGGTTGATGAAAAATTGGTGAACCAATCAATTCACAGTTGAAAATATCAGTGGAGCAAACAATTGATAAAGAAACTATTGAAAACCAGTGACAGCTGCAAATCAATTTGAATAGTTTTTTCTTTAAATTTATACAGAAATACTTTTTGACATGATCATGCATAAAGCTAAAGTGTAAAATCTACACTTAGATTATTATGGTTTAGTTTTTAACTTACAGTGCATACACTTTTTGTTTTCTAATATTAAAACAACTTACTTGATTTTAGTAGTAATATATTATTTATTTCTTATAAAATGTTTAATTTTTATGTATTGTTAGCTTAATTTTTTTTCACACTATCAATCAAATAGAAATTATTCATGACTTTAAAATAATTATCATCTAAACAGAACTAAGGTAAGGGATCCAATTGGTCCTTTCATGCTTTTAATTGTGGTACAAGGTCTATTCCGATGGTAAACAAGATTGTTACTAAAAAATATTGCACACGGTTTGAAAATAGTGTTCATAATAATATTAAGATCAAATTGTTTCAATTTGTTAATGATAGATTTTTTCTAAACGAAACAAGTATCCAAAATATTATGGTTATCTAACTATGCTTAGGTGTTTTGAATTGAGTTTGAGTCCTAGGATGAACTTTCACAATAGCAGATTAGAAGCTTTGGAGGTTGATAATAGAGTAACTGAATTTTTCTCTGGCATCATGCACTATAGTATGGAAATATCATTCAAGTACTTAGGTTTGTCTTTGGAGAAAACCTAGCTAAATACATCTTTTGGGAGCCTGTTGTAAATAAAATAAAAAATAAGTTGTCAAAATGGAGAGGAAGACACTTAACATTTGTTTGACGTATATGCTTAATAAAATTTATGATATATGCTCTACCACTGTATTTTTTTCTCATTTTATAAATCCCTTACCAATGCTTATAAAATCATTAGGAGCTTACATAGGAACTTCTTTTGGGGTAGGGGGAAAGGGGAAAGATAACATAGCTAGGTTGGGACACCATATGCAAATCAAAAGAAGAAGAGGGTTAGGAGTCAAAGATGTAGAACTCTTTAATAAAATCTTATTAGCCAAATGGAAGTGGAGATGAGATTATGATGAGACAAGTTTATGGAAGCAAGTGTTAAAATCAAAGTATAACCCTTGGACATGTTTAAATGTGAATACTAGAACAACTAACACATCTAGGTGGCTGAAAGATTTAAGACTAGTCTGTAGGGTAGGGGACGAAGGTGGCTGGTTTGACCATACATATACTAGAAAGTTGGATGCGGATCTAGGATTAAACTCTGGGATGACACATGGGTAGGTGATACCCAACTAAGTATCAGGTTCCCTGGGGTCTATAGGAATTCTCACATTAAAGATAAACTAATAAGTCAGTTTGGAAGGTGGACAAACATTGGATGAGAATGAACATTGAAGTGGAGGAGAGTAATTCGAGTGGGAGAAGACTTAGTTAGCAGATTTCATGACGTGTTTAACACAACAATACTCTATGTATAGAGATATGGAAGATAAATGGTTATGGAGAGACACAGTGGTGCAACAATACATTGTAAAATCTGCTTACAATAAGTTGAAGAAACAATGTCACATGGTCAATTTTGAGTTGTAGAGTTTAAAGGTGCTGCCATCTACACAATATATTTTTTTTCTTTCTGAAAAGCATTATTGAATAGGGTACCAACTAAGGAAAGTCTCAGCATAAGAGGATTAATTTTAGGGGATACATTAGGTGCCTTATGTGGGAGGGAGGATAAAACTATCACATATCTTTTCATAACTTGCCAAATAGTCATCAAAGTGTGGATTCAGTGCAGCAAGTGGTTAGGTGTTAGTCTTGTCCACCACAACCTGTTGATGGTGCATTTCAAATAGTTTGATTGTACGTGTATCAATAAAGACATAAACAAGTTATGGAAATGTTTATGAGTATATGTTATTTGGTGCATTTGGAATCATAGAAATAGGGTATGCTTCAAACAAGAAAATGTTGACGCATGAGAGATCTTTAGTATGGCACAATTGAAAACTTGGGCTTGGATGAAACACAAGACTCCGACACAAATTTCATTTTTTGATTGGGTCTAGTGCCTAATTGAGTGCATTCGAATTGCAACAAGTCAGTATCTAAATCTACAATGATTAGGCTGAACCATGATACTTATAGGTAGATGTAGCACAATTTAGGGTGGGGATAGTCTACATTACTAAGGAGATGAAATAAATCATTTGTTGCATCAATATTTTTTGTTAACAAATCTATGTTAGGTAGTTATCCTTGTGGTTTAATTTAATGACATGTACTGTGTTTCACGCCAAAAACTTGAACACAGAATAAAACTATAGAATACCGCATCAGACTTTCTAGTTTAGATTTTCACTCTCTATGCATGTCAATTTTAGAGGATTGATAACATATCAGCAATTACAAATCTTTGAACAACATTGCTGTTACCGTTTGCCTATGCAGAATTAACATACCAATTCTAGAAATAAAAAATCAAGTAAATCCAAGAGTTGTCGTCAACCATGTGTGTTAGATTCTGGTTCGATTTCAAGGCTAACAAAACCAATTATAATGCATAGGGAAGCATATTCAAAGGAGTACAATAACCTTATTGAACAATTATCGTACATTAGATGAATCATTTTGGACGTCAACATTGAAATCAGTAATCATTATCTAAAATGTGATTTTTGGATAGACAATTTATTCTCTATTATAAATAACATGTCTCTTCAAGATAACTTTTGTACATACAAAGAGTTAGAGCACTCCAAATACTTTATTTTTAATATATTTATTTGTTCTTTGAAAAAAAACCTAAATAATAATAATTATTATTATAAAAATATAGTAGAACAATATACAGATAAGCAGTGAAGTATAATTAATTAGATGATAGTGTAAACAACTTTATATTTCCATTCTCTTAAAAAAAAAACTTTACATTATCATTATGAAATGTGCAATTATCCTCCATTGATACGATTAATTAAATTTTTAAATGATTAATTTGATTTTAATAAATTAAACATTTATGAAATGTAATTTTCCTAAGTCTTCACTAAATTATTCCATTTGCCAAAAAAATGTCATGTTATACATCCTTTATAGTACATCTTCATCTCAAAAACTTATATTAAATTAATGTTGAAATATACAAGCCCTATGAACCTAACATATGACGACACAATGACACATTGGTCTACATGACATAAATTAATTAAAACTAATTCAAGAGAAGTAAATCATAGAATGGTTACACCATTTTATGAAACTTAAATGGATTTATGAAAACATTGAAGTTTGATGTGAGAGAAAAGTTAAGTATTGGTATTTAATTGATGTATGTGTTGGAGTCTCTTCTTTGTCACTTATATTTAATTGCTATACAAAGTGAAGCGTGCTTAGCAAAGATAGAAAAGTAGTCAAAGACATGAAGGATACAAATGGTGCAATTCATTGAACCTAATCATTGCGTTCTCCACAAATTTTGTGGGCTATCAAGCTTTACTTACCTATTTAATTCATGATGCTTCCACTTAATCCACTCACCTTATTTCAGAACATTGTTTGGAACCTTAATTAATTCATATAATTATAAGATTATAGTTTGTGTTGTAGAGTTGTTTACTCTAAATGCTTAGAAACCTTAGGGTCTCCTTCTATAATATTTAGACATTTGTAAGACAAAAAAAACATTTTTATGGATTATTTTTTGAATATTAGTAGAGGGTTACATTTTTCTGTATAAACACTTGATGATTCTCTTGGAGTCATAATGTTTGGATTGCAATGGTAAAGGAAACATGAGAATAAATACATTTTTATTGGTGGAGTGGTTGATTATTCTGAAATTTTCTCCTTAGTCCAGTTAAAGATTTGGTCTTGGATGTTCTTAAAGATACCTTCATTGAGTTTCTCTTTCTCTGATTGGTGTCTAGAACACCTGGTATGTGTGCACTCGATTAAAAGTTGTTTATAGGGCAGTCGAGTTGTTCTTGATTTTGTCGTTGTCTAGCTGGTAATTTTGGAGTAGGTAGTTCGAGGTAGCTTTGTTGTTTTTGTTTTTATTTGGAGAGATGATGTTTTGTATAAGGGTTGGACCACCCTTTAAGTGAGTTATATTTATTTATTTTTTCTTGCTGATAAAAAAGAAATGCTAAGTCATAATCTAACGAGTTGAAATATTTTTGAAATGTTTCTAAAATAAAAAAATTAGCTTATTACTAACCAAAAGTGTACATAAAACCAGGTTCAATCTAGATGAAAGTTCTAAAACATACAAAATTTTAGTACAATCTCCATCATCACCATTATACATAAAAGAAAACACTAATAAGCATACATTGTTTGATCTAACAAAAGTATACATCACTCACTTTTTAGTGCTGCATTAACAATTCTTAGTAAACAATCTGCTTCTGATTAGGCAATACATTAATTACTAATTTTGTTTTCGTTAAGTGAAATGTTTTCTAAGGTTGGGATCAAAGTAAATTTGGTGCTTTCTTTTATGCTATTTATAAGACACTAATTCCAAGTTTAGTTGGATCTTTTTAATAAAAATTAATCTATTAGGTTGCATACATTAATTATTATTATTATACTTTGAGTTATTTTTTTTAGTTTAATAAATAATAAATAAAAATAGATTAATTTATCTTAAATAAAAATAGCTTTAGTCGCGCTATGCAATCTTACCTAATGTTTATTCAATTATTATTGTTTATGTATAGAAGAGACTGAGAGAATCTCTACCTTCTAGTTTCGATTGATCGATCACTTCTCTTCTCTCCACTCAGATCAGCTGCTTCACTTCACCTTCGTCTATTCTTGCTCTCTCCCTTCAGTTAAGTTCTCTTTTTCTTCGCCGACTCTCGATCGGGAGGACATCTACAAAAGGTGTTCCAACGCTCAAGTGAGTACTCGGTATTTGGTGCTTTGTGCAAATAAATGCGCCATAATAACATTTTTTTTCTCGAAACTTATGACTATTTATATGTTTATTATAGGTCCACTATTATTAGGCCGGATTAGCGTTTGGATCATGATTAAGAACATATTACCTAATGTTTTTGTCCTGTTTAGGCTTGTTAATCTTCTTCTGATCTTAATACATTTTGAACATGTCGGTTGACCTAAATCGAGTACCAAAACTTCTGGGTTTCGTCCGATTTCCACTAATACAATTACTACATTAACTAAATTAAATATTATTTTAGAAGCTAAATTATTGATATATAAAGTAATTTTTATTATTAATAAAATTTATAAACTAATTTTTAAATTGATATCTAATTAGCTACCGATTAATTTAGATTCTAAAGTTCAACTCACCTATGTGAAATTCAATATTCAAAATGCTTAAACTTTTATGGATGAATACTTAAATTATTTAAACTAATGCAAATATGTGTAATGATCCTTACTTTATCATCAATAGTGCATCATGCCTATCAAAAAAACACTTATAGTGCATCATGCCTATCAAAACAAGCTTATAGTGCATCATTTGGTACAATTTCCATGATGTTAACATGATATCAAATTAAAATAATAACACCCATTGTATCAAACAAGCCATGCATGTGAAAGACCCAAACCATGTAAATCCCTATCCCACTTTTTATCCCTTATATTTAAAAATTCTCTTCCTTTTCTTCATATTAAAAAAATACTAATCTTATTGGCAAAACACATTTAATAATCAAAGCTTATATAGAAAAAAATTGCGCATATAGTAAAACAAGTGGTTCATTCTTCTCCCAGAATCATAGTGATAAATTTCTAGGAATATAATAAACAGAGAAGTGCATGTCTTTTCTATGTTGACATTTTATAAATTTATACCACTGAGATGTTTCATAAAACATAAAATAAAGCATAGAAAAGTAAATAATTTTATTTCAGCTAACTTATGTTCCCATCATTGTCATTACTTCATTTTGTTTAACATATCTTCTCACTTTGAAGACAGATTAGAACATTCTACACTTTTTTTTGAGTGAAAATGTTCATGCACTTATCTTTCTTCTAATTAGGTTAACTAACATTTATCTGAAAATCAGGGGTCTAAAGAACCTTTTTGACTTTGTTTTACATAAAAGAAAAATGACAAATGTTGGGCATTTTTTTCTATAATTAATGACAAATTTTTTCTATTCAATATTTTTATTAATTAGTTTACAGCAGAAAAAAATAAGAAGAAAAATAAGGAAATGTATATATATATTATAAGAAAACACACAATGAAAATTATTAGAAGTTGTGGGTATAAAAAAAAATAACCATATGCTTAGACACACAAAATAACAGTTTTAGAATTAATAAATTAAAAAAATGAAGAAAAATGCTTGAATATAAATTTAATAAATAAATAAATTTGAAAAATATTATAATGGAACAAAATTTTAAAAAATTATCGAATATAAATCTCATAAAGAAAGAAAAACTGTTTTTAACCCACGAATAATTCATAAAAAAAAATTTGGTCAGCACGAATAATTTATAAATATTATTAACTATTTCATATAAACCTTTTTTTAAACTATTGTTAATGTTAAATGCGCTTATTATATTCAGGAATAGAACATCTTTCATTGGGTCTCATCACATATAAAATCTTAGTGCACATTTTTTATTGTTTACTTTTTCTGATGTGAGAATTTCTAAGAATTAACTTTGAATGTTGAACCACTTAAATTCTTAGTTTATCAGTTTATATAAAAAAAATTATATTTTTTTATTTAGTTGTTGGTTTTATTTAACTTCAAAAACTCTTACTTTGTCATACAATTTTTTATTTTTTCTTTTAAAAATTCCACATATTTAATATTCATCAAATTCATTTAAATTTTGAAAATAATTTTCCTTCCGGTATTTATAAAAATAATTTATGTTATAGTTATTTTAAAATTTGAATAATATGTAATTATTTACTTTTATATAATTAATTGATATTTATATAATTATTATTTGATAATCCATTTTAATATTATGAAGTTATAAATTTTTTAAAAATTTAAAATTGATTTTTTTAATATTAAATAATTGATAGTATATTTTTTTATTTTAGTTTTAATTTTTTATAAAATATATTTAATTAATATTTGATATAATGCAGAATCACTAACATCAGTCACTATCAAATGAGGATGTATATGATAGTCAACATAGAGATGAAAATAAAGATGATAGTTAAACACACTTGTGATGAAATCATTTCTAATAATAAGATATCTGGTGAATAATTTTATATAAATGTTATATACATGCATAATAAAAAAAATATTATATTATTAATTTAAGGTTAGTGTTTTTTTTAAGAAATTAAAAAATAAAAGTGGGTTGATCATAAATAAATTGAGCTAGTTAGAGTAGTAAATTATTAACCTAACTTGGAAAAATCAAAGTGTATTGACTAGGACTTTTTTTCCTATTTTTATCTTGTTTGTATAGAAATGTTAATATAACATTTTTAATGAATTTCATATTCGCATATAGTTTAACTATCGAGCGTAGAATACCATTTTAACTTGTTTCAGCATGTTAAATTAATGTTTATAACATAGTTTTTACTTTTTTATTTTTCATGTATACTAATAATTAATTTCTAAATCGATTTTAATTGTATATACCAAACAAAACTTTACAAGATTTTTGTTATTTTGAGAGATAATATTTATATAGGTTCTCCTACCAAAAGTTGATTGATCGAGTTGCAACAAGATTCTCATACGTTAATTAAAGTCAAAAAATAGATTAAGGATAATAAAGCATGATTAAAGGATTATTGGGTTTGCGATGATTCTCATAAAGCATAAAACCCAATAAAAAAGTATAAATAGAGATAGGTCTCGTGGTAAAAAGTAATGACTTTTCTAATTTTAAACCCAAATAAGCATATTAACAATCTCAGTTAATTTGAACGTTGGAGTGTCTTTGCAGGTACCTCCACTTTTTGGACTTGACAGACGGATAACGGAAGAAGACAGTGGATAGAAAATACTTGATAGTGGATATTCAGTCTCTTATAAGAACAAAAATGTATAATTATTTCTAAATATTATAATTTTAAAAAATAAAGTAAACCAATAATTTAGTCTTTAGAAAGTATTATAGATAACCAATAAACTCATACTTACAAATATAGTTCAAATTCATTATAATATAGATAGAAAATATTTGAATTAACCAAACATGCATAATATCTAAGTTTTAAATAAATTAAATATAAAATATGTAAGTAGATATCACCTTGTCTTTATTCTCATACTTATTTATATTATAAATTACTAAACACTATTATTTTATTTAGTACTATTGTAAAATTTATGAAATTATAATTTTGATGTAAAGGAGAAAATGTAAGTCTTTTTATACGTTAGTGTCTTGATAATATTCTTTTATATTTATTTTGATTTTTATTCTTTTAAAATAATAAATATTTGAGCAAGTATGTGTTTAACTTTACCTAACAAAGAAACCAATGAATATAGATTTTATACCTATTAACTATCAGAAGCAAAATAAGTATGAGTTTTTATTTAAAAACATAGAAATGATATCATCAAACTTATACATGTATAGCTCTATTGTCATCTCTATTAAGAATCAGTCATTTTTTTTAATTAAACAATTATAATTTTTTAGAATTCTCTCTCTCTATATATATAATATTAGAAAATAAACATATAGAAAGGAAATAACAAATAAAAATTTAAATAAATAAATTACATAACAGTTTTATAGTTTTTTCAAATAGCCTAAAATATTGGTTTTATGACCATCATGGTGTCTTTTTTTTTTTTTTTACCAAAATGGGGTTGTTGTCAAAAAAATTACAAATATGGGGCAAGTCGTGCAAACTTGGCACGACTTCATATGTAGAAGTCGTGCCAAGTTGGCACAACTTTGCCAGTCAGCCTGAAGTCGTGTCAACTTGGCACGACTTCTGCCACGTCAACTTGAAACCGTGTCAACTTGGCACGACTTTGTCCACATCATATTTTTTAATTTTTTTTGTTTTTAAATAAATATATATTATAATTATTTAATTATAATTAAAATTATAAGTTATGTAATATTTGAAATTAATTTGATAAATAAATTTTTTATGAGGTATAAATACTATGAGAAAATTAATAATCAAACTTGAAATTGAATTTTACTATCTAGCTTGTTTGTGCGGACAATTACTTTTATTGTGACCTTCGGTTCTACAATATGAACATTTTTTTTGTTTTTCATATCTTTTATTAATCTAATAACCAAATTAATATATTACATTATCGTCAAACATGATCCATACACAATTATTCATTTTTTTATTGCTTAAAACTAACACCCTTAGAAAATTATGTATCAAATTAATTTTAAACATCACATAACTTACTAGTCAATATCTAAATAAGAAAATTTTACAAGAAAATTAAAAAAAAATAAATATATATATATATATATATATGACGTGGACAAAATCGTGCCAAGTTGACACGACTTCAGGAGTTGACGTGGCAGAAGTCGTGTCAACTTGGCACGACTTCGACGTGACAAAGTCGTGTCAATTTAGCACGACTTTTGCATATAAAGTTGTGCTAAGTTGGTACGACTTGCCCATATTTATAATTTTTTTGAAAACGACCTCATTTTTGGTATAAATGAAAAAAAAAGTCCCATGATGGTCATAAAACCCTAAAATATTTATGTATTGATTTTTACCTCCATTAATGAGAAAAAAAATATAAAAAAAAAACAAAAACAGAAATAAAAAAAAATTAATGCACTATAATTCACAAGTGAGTATAAGTATGTCTAATGTATTGTTGATTACAAAATTTATTATCTTCGTTGATGCTCGACGCACTTATATAAAGACAAAAATAGAGGAAAGATGAGAAAAAAACTTAAATCGTTAGACAAAAAGGTCCAAAGAAAAAAGAAAAACTTAAAATCTATAAACTTCAATATTAAGTTTTCTATTTTTAAATTTACAACTACCATTTTAAATAATTACAAAATAAAATATTTTTCAAATAAGTAAATAATAGTGCAGTTTATAGAAATTTTCAAAGTAATATTATTATAGAATTTGTTATTGTAAGGAAGTTGTCAAATGAATGAACAATTGATTTATTCTTTTTGTCATGTTCTTTTTCTTTTCACTTTTTCTCGTAACATATGATATTTGGTTCTTGATTGAGTTGCAAAATTGTTTTTAACGACGATTAAATAAGAATTTAATATTTAAGTATAATAAATATTATAATAATAATAGTGTATCTTAATTTTGATTATCGTGTTTATTTATAAGACTTTAATCAACAATAAAATGTTTGGCCAAAATTAACAATGTATTTCTTAATTTTCCATATTATTTATCCTAAATTAATCGTTTGTTTACCAATATAATATATTCTAGTACCATCAAGAATGAATTAGTCCAGAGGAAAACATAAAACATAATAAATAATAAATAATTAAGAGAAGTTAGTGTAGTTTGTTTAAGAAACTTTAAAATAATATTGGCATAATTAAAAAGAGAGAAAAAATGAAATGCATGGTGAGTGAAATGAGAGGTTGGCATATTGATGAAATGCGCATTATAAGACGACAAAACGATAACTTTCGTAGGAACATAAATTAATTTAAATCGTTGAGTTCTAATAATTTCCTTACTGAAATTGTGGAAACCATTACTTTGCTTCGTGATTCGACACCATCAATATCACTTATAAACTCTTTTTTATTAAGAACAAAACTTTTATTAAAAGAATACACTTTAAATCTAAATTAATACCATAAAATTAATTTATAAAATAAGATTTATATCTATTTATATATTTTAATTTTATGTGATCTTGTTCATGTAAAATCTTCATATATTTTTCAAGGAGATATATGCATTTTTTTAAAATTAATTTTGGATCCTTTTTGTTTGACAATGATAGTTTTAGGAAAATTCTTTTTCCGTACATTCTCTCTTCACCACTATTTTTTTTTATTTTAATAAATTTTTCTTTTTAGTACAATGGAAAGTGTCACGTTTTAAATTTTTATTTAAAAGTGATGATGGTTGTTTTTGTAATTATTTGTGGTGACTAGTAATCAAAATTAATAGTTGAGATGAATTTTGTGATGTTTTTATTTGTGGTAACTGTGTTTTTATTTGCTACTACCTAATACGAAAGAACAAATAAAAAAAAAAAAACAATTAAGATATAAAAAATAATTATTATTATTAATTTCAGATACTATCTAAACTTTTATTATTATAATACACTTTTAAATTCAAAACTTAATAGTTCCAACATATAATATTATTTTACTTTTTCATATAAAGGAGTTCTCTTATAAAATAAGAAAAAAATATTGGTATTTATTTTGATTATTTAATTATCTGCATAATTTTTTTTCTTACATTTTCTAGAACCATCGAAACAGAAAATCTTATATTGCAAATCTAACTCATAATTAATATTTCACTTAAAACAATTTACCGCAAATATCTATATACTTTAGATAATATTATAATGTGTTATTGTAACTATTTTTTTTATCAGATTGTCCTAAAAAATACGTTTCTTTGACTTGTAAATTCATGTCTACTTTATTGCGATGATATTCATCCAAATTTGTATTCACATAAGTGCAAATGAAAATGGTTTTTAATAAATTGGGTACATAAAAAGTTATGTGAAGGATTTTGAAACGAAAAACAAAAGAAAAAATAGATAGAAATAGAGATGATTAATTGTCGAAATAGAGTGTTACTTTTGATTGTTGAAATACCAAATGGCCTAAAAGGTAATCGTACTGAACTAATTTCCAAAGTCAATTAGTAATGGTGACACAATGTACGGAAACTTTGGTTAAAATATTTAGTTTTCCAAATTTTTGGATAATTCGGTTTTAGTCAAATACAATTTCAAAATAAATTATTTCACTTTTGACTTTTAAAAATAGGTTTTTATCTCTAGAGTTAGATGGTGTTAATAGTATTAAAGGAAGAGGGTGATGTGATATTACCAATATTTTAAACATGTCCATTTTAATCAACTTATCACCACCATTTTTTTTAATGTCATTTGATTTCAAGATAAAAATATCGTTTCCTTTTTAATTGGGTTAAATATTTTTTAATTAGGTTAAACATTTTCTAATGTTTAATAACCATATACTTTCGCACAAAAATAATTTTATTCCTTATTCAAAATTTTAGAGTTTTTTTTTATATTTATAGCAAGAAAACTATTAAAATAGTCCTTAACAAATTTGTTTTACATGACAATTAGAATACAATCAGAAGGTTATGGTTTAGACTATGAAAAAAAATAATTTCGTATTATAATATAAAGACAAAAAAAACATTTTTAACCCATCTTAATTTTAGAAACTAAAATGATGTTTTATTTTAATATTGGGAGACAAAAACCACTCACCTCAAATTTCAAATACAATTATTTTTATAAAGAACCATTTCTTTAGAGAAAATTTATGCATAAGTAATTATAAGATAAAAATATAAAAAAAATTAAATTAATTTTTTCATAAGGTGAAACTATTTTGTGTATGAATCAAAACCTAGATTTTAAAAATGTTTCTATGAAATAACTTCTACAAATTAAACCATGGATAAGCTAATTTTAGATTATTGAAAAAAAATAATTTCTTTGATACAACATACAAATGGATAATTAAGAGGTGAAAATGAGAGAGAGAGTGAGTGGAGAGTTATGAGGTGGAAGCAAACCCTAAAAGATTGAATCTAAATTTTGATTAAACCCAATTAAGATATAAATATACTTCCCACCATGGAAGACATTTCACAACCTACCATGTCAAATCACCATAGAAATATAAAAGCACTTGATTTAGATTGGGTAGATAGGATTTAGACATTATAATAATAATAAATAGTAATAATAATAAATAATAATAATAATAATGAAAATAAAGAAAATGTTGATGATGATTATGTGAGAGTTGTCGGCCACAAAACCCTAGATTTGTGGCTTACCATATTAGATGAATTATTATGGTTTGAGTTGAAATTTGTGTGTACGAACTTGTCCGGTTCTTGCATCATTCTAAACATGAGGCAAACAATGGATCCATGCGCGAATAAAATGTTTGTGATCATATCAGTATCAGTTAAGACATTGGTGGGAACAACCTTTTCTTGTTGCTTTCAGACTGAGAATGTTCAAAGTACAAACTCCATAAACATCGTTATTTTTCCAAACTTCATCATATCATGTTCCTTACCATCATTTTTTCATAAGTAACACAAACTTCCCTAATTACTAAGGGTTTTGTCCTCATCTATAACAAACCACATCAATTCATAATACAATCATGTCTACATCTATCACCATTAAAAAAAATCATGGTTAAAAGTAAGAATAGACCAAGGTTTTAAGTTGTAAACCTTTTTTTATTTCCAGTGAATTAATTACGTTAAATAAAATTGAACAATTAAGAAATGTTTAACAATATATTGTTTCAAAAACTTATATACGTGTGTTATGCAATATCTGAATAAAATGGTTTAAACATAAAAACCTAACTAGAAACTCAAAACATCACATAATGATGCAATAATTAACAAAAAATATCAAAGCCACAAGTTGTCTAGAGTACTTAGATTTCTTGGTAGCTTTGTAGTTGTGGCAACCAAAACCCGATAAACATCGTGCTTCGATCTGTTATGTGTTCTAGATTCACCATGGAAAATACATAGTTGCCAAAGTGTAGGAGTTCAAAGCCCAAAAGTGCTAGCAACATCCACCCTCTTGATCCCACCAACATAATCCAAAGCATGCTTGTGTTGGAAATCAGCATGCAGTGTTGTTCCCCAGAAAGCAAACTCCACAACAGATACAAATTTCCATGCGTGAGTTGCTCCAAAAACCTCTAAGAAGACACTGTAACACATGTCGAATAGCTTTCTAAAAGCCTCCACGCCAGTTGTAGTCTTTCTTTTACCAGTTTCTCCGTCAGACTTCACCAAGAGAATCTGCAAAAAAAACAAGAACATTTCCCTAGTCTAGTCAAGATATGAAAAGACAAAAGGACCAAGCTATAAATAGGTTTAAAAAGATATTTAATATTACACTTGGTATCTAATTAGATATCAATTTAGAAACTATTTATTAATTATAAAAACTACTTTAGATACATGTAATTTTTTTAATCTTTAAAATAGTATCTAATTTCATCAATGTAGTAACTAATTATTTTCTATCTCTAAAATTAGTTTCTATTTAATGATTTTATTATAGTATTTAATCATGTGCTCACTACAAGAAAATCATGAAATAAAAAAGACCAAAAAGAATTTGTTGCTATAGTGACTAAATTAGAGACCATTTTAGAAACTAAAAAAATAATTTCTAAATTAGTTTCTATTATTGTTAAATAGTTTTTAAATTGGTATCTAATTAGCTACCAAGGTTTTAACTACCAATTATTTAGATTCTAAATTTGGTAGCAAAAACCTTGATAGCTAATTAGATACCAATTTAGAAATCATTTAACAATAATAAAAATTAATTTTTTTTAATCTCTAAAATGATTTCTAATTTAATCACTATAACAATTAATTATTATTTTTTTTATAAATTTAGTTTTTATTTCATGATTTTCTTGTATTACGTAATTCAATACACCCTCAAACACTATTACATGTTACTATTATTAAGTTATTTAATTCATTTAATTAAATATTCTAATATTTGGGTTAAGGGACTTCACCCATTTATTATAGGCTCTGGTAGTTATTTCTTATGTTTTTCTATATGTTTAAACCGATTATTCACAAACTGAGAGATGAAAATATTTAGTCATTTACTAATTTAAATATTTTTTTTCTCAATGGTACATAAGACAAATAAAAAAGTTGACTCATCATCCTAATTATTTCTTCAAAATTTATCTACAAAATCAATTTTTCACAACACCAACCTAACTCTCAATAACCTTTAGGACAACTTCAACGGGTCCACTGTCCCTAATAAAACTAATGTGGTGACATAGATATTTGAAATTGCATAAACTTATTTTTTAACTTTTTATTATTGTGTACAATTGTTAGTATGTTGAATATTTGTATTTATTATTTTATTTATACTATATTATTAATAACATGTTTTGTATATACACTACAATAAATTTGTTAAATAACAACTAAATTTAGAAATAAAAAATAATTAATCATTATTATATTAAATATTAGTTTAAAAACTAAAAAATTATTGATATATAAAGTGATTTCTATTATTAATATAAATTTATAAAACAATTTTTAAATTAGTATTTAAACTAGTTACCAAAATTTTAACTACTAATATTTTATATTATAAATTATAATCTCTAAAAAACTAATAGAGACTAATTTAGAATATAAAGTAGTTAATAGCTAAAACCTTGGTAATTAATGATTAAATACTAATTTAAAAACTATTTTATAATAATATAAATCATTGTAGATATCAATAATTTTTTTAGTTTTTAAAATGATGTCTAATTTAATTAAATAATAACTAATTATTTTAGTATCTAAAATTAGTTTTATTTAATGATTTTCTTCGTAGTGGTATAAAAATTTATCATGAGTTCTTGAATTTAATGATTAAATGTAATCACTTGAAAATAATTCATATTTATTTATACTTGTATATTTGTAAATACAAATTTAGATTTTATCACATGTTTTACTCTATTTCTTTATAATATGCTTTTTTTTTAGTTGATAAAAATATTTAATCTTTATTTTTTTTCTTTTAACCGTTTAACCTAGTTTTATTTACCCTAAATTTTTACTTTTAAAAAAAATTGAGATGAAAATTTGTTTTTGTTTTAATATCACTACAAGAAAATCATGAAATAGAAACCAATTTTTAGAAACCAAAATAATTAGTTGTAATAGTAACTAAATTAAAGACCATTTTAGAAACTAAACAAAAAATTGGTTTCTAAATTAATTTCTATTATTTTCTATTATTGTTAAATAGTTTCTAAATTGGTATCTAATTAGCAACCAAGGTTTTAGAGACCAAATTTAAAAACTAAATACTTGGTAGTTAAAACCTTAGTTGCTAATTAGATACCAATTTAGAAACTATTTAACAATAATAGAAAATAATATAAACTAATTTAGAAACCAATTTTTTGTTTAGTTTCTAGAATGGTATCTAATTTAGTTACTATTGCAACTAATTATTTTGGTTTCTAAATATTGGTTTCTATTTCATGATTTTCTTGTAGTGTATTTTTCTAGTTTTTCTCATTTTGTCAACCCATGGACGGATGTAATTTTTTATTTTTAAAATATTTAAATAAAATCACGTAACTTAGAGATAAAAATGATTGATCATCTTCATTGTAGCTGAGTTTTCATCATTGGATCCCTTCCCCAACACTATGAACTAAATTCTTTTACAGAGAAAAATTAATAAAAACTTATCTCTCTCAAGTTCATGAACTCGATTTTCTGTAATTCAATAGTGAGCTTTGAAAAAGCTTTCAATTATTAAGTTTTTTTTATATAGAATTTCACTCAAATTGTAAAACTTAAACATAAAACTTCATCTCTATGACCTAAATTTTCAGTATCACATTAAAGAAAAAATGGTGTGTATGTGTACAATGATGATGTAAACAAGAAAGATGAAAACGATATGTATGATATGATTAAAAGAGATAAAAAGTAACATGATGAAAGATTTGAATTAAATTCACTTATAGTTTTATAGTTTCATGCGGATAGTGGGTATTGGGCAATGAAAATATCTATTAATATAATCTCACATGTGTTAAAATCTATAAAACAATAGATGACTTTTTAACAAAAGCTCGAGAAGCATACTATAAAAAAAGTTATTAAATAAAAAATAATTTTAAAATAAAATAAAATTAACTACTATATTAATTAAATTCATTAATTAATGATATTTAAAGTAATTTTTTTATTAATAAAGTTTATAAAGAAATTTTTAATTGATATCTAATTAGTTAAAAAAAAAAAAAACTTTGGTTGGTAATTTTCCATGGAAAATACAACACTCATTTTCCATAAAAACATTAGGCTTGAAAAATCTAAGAAAAAATTAATATTGAAATAATCTTTACTAATAGACAAAAAGCCAATAACTAAACTAACATGATAATATATTTAACCAAACGATAGATTTATCATTCTTTTTATGATATTATCTGAAACAAAATATACTACTATATTTAATTCATAGAACTTTATATTACTCATTTTTAAGTAGCTATTCATCAAAGTTCTTTAAATAATGTAAAAATGAATAGTTTAATAAAAAAAATTGGTTGGTTTGTGTATTTTTTTTTTATCTAAATGGGAGGAGTAGTAGAGTTACTTGAACACATATACAAAATAATGACCTCTAATATACAAAATAATTGGTATAAAAAACACATTTAAGTAATATATTCAGCCAATAAACATATCCTATCAAAATCTAGATACCTAGATACATTACAGAAAATCTAGATACCTAGATACATTACTGAATGGGGTAGCTTGAACTCACTATAAAAAAAACAATAATTTTATTTTTTCAAAAATTGCATGGAAGAGTTTATAACTTCTTATCAACACTAAAAAAAATCATAAAATAAAAACCAATTTTATAGAAAACAAATAATTAGTTGTTATAGTGACTAAATTAGAGACCATTTTAGAAACTAAAAAAAAAATTAGTTTCTAAATTAGTTTTTATTATTGTTAAATAGTTTTTAAATTAGTATCTAATTAGCTACCAATGTTTTAACTACCAATTAATTATATTCTAAATTTGGTAGCAAAAATCTTGGTAGCTAATTATATATTAATTTAGAAACCATTTAACGATAATAGAAACTAATTTAGAAACCAATTTTTTTTTAATTTTAAAATGGTCTCTAATTTAGTCATTATAACGACTAATTCTTTTTTGTCTCTAAAATTGGTTTCTATTTCATGATTTTCTTGTAATGTAAAAATTGAATATTATTTTGTAATTGAAGTATAATTAGATGAAAGTGTTGCATTGTAATGGTTGGTGGTGTTGGTGGTTCTTTCCCACAATAATGTGAAGGTTTTGAAAGATAATGGAAAGTGGATGATAGGCTCCATTTTGAAAGCTTGAAAGTGGTGTGATAGAGAAAATATCTTGTTGTTCTTTGCACGCTGATAGCAGAAGTGAGTTTAGTTTGATGCACATCATGGCATCCATGTCGTAATGTTGCCAACATTGGTGATGGATTTGACATATAACAACTCTTCTTCAACATCTTTCTAACTCAACATCTTCAAAAACCCTTTCTATGCTCTTCTACCATTCTTCATCATTCTTCTTTATATCTTTTCCCACTCTTCTTTTCTTCTTTTCTTTCTAGGGTTAGTATACAAACTAAAGAAACACACACATTATGCTTTTTTTCATTGTGGTGGGTGAATACAAAGAATAAGAGGAAAAAATTATTAACTTTCTTTTCTACATTTTAATAGAAAAAAAAATTATTTACTTTATGTTTAACGTCGATTAGAGATTAAAAAAATTCATAATATATGTGGATGAAAACCGACTTAAAGTTCACTCCCATATCGACTAGAGATCAAGAAATTTCATAATATATAAGTGGGTGTAAACCTCACCTCATAAATTAGTTTTGTTTGTAATTTTTTTTTTTTTTAAAAAAATTGTACTTTGTTTATCAATGAAATCCTTTTATTTTTCCTCTTCATTCTTTCACATCAATGAAGTTATGGAAAACATGGGATAATTTTATTTTCTGTTTTACTTTTAGTTTATCTGATTTTTATTTGTTTTCTATTTTTAAATATCTATATCAATATCAACATTAACTTTTATGAATATTTAAAAAAATAAAAACAGTTAAACAGCAGTATGTCAAGTTTTAAATTAAAAATTAACTTAGAAGTAAACATCATGTTTTCTGTTTTCACTTTAGAATACTTATAATAATTTTTACAAATATTTATGTTGCTATAACTTGTGACAATTTAATTTTAATTATTATATTAATTAACACGAATTATATATTCATTTCATTTTTATTATTAGTGAACAAAATATAAATCAACACTATAATTAAATAAAAAATAATTAATTATTATATTAACTAAATAAATATTATTAATATCTAAAATAATTTTTATTATTAATAAATAGTTTCTAAATTAGTATTTAATTAGTTACCAAATTTTTTAGTTTCGAGTCTAAAGTTGATAACTAAAATTTTGGTAATTAATTAGATAATAATTTAAAAAATATTTATTAGTAATAAAAATTACTTTAAATATTAATATTTTTTATTTATAAAATAATATCTAATTTAATTAATATAATAATTAATTTTTACTTGTACAATAACTTTGAATTATTATTTTTTTTCAAACTAGAAGTCTCTTTCACAACAACAAAAATTATTGAACTTGATAGAACTCATTTAAGTGACAAAACTCTCCCGTTAAATATAAATATATATATATATATATATATATATGTATATATATATATATATATTAATAATAATAATATATCACTAAATTTCAAATCAAAATTATTATTGCTTTTAAAAATGGTTTATGTGAAGCACTTCTAATTAAATTTTACGATATTTGTAAAAGAAAAAAATAGTAACGAATAAAATGTTATTGAACTTTTGAGGTTACATATGCAAATGATGTTAAAAGACTAAATAGGTTATTTTTACAATATTATGATTAAGTCTTTAATGATATGATAAAGTTGTATAATTATTTTTTATTAAATGTTATAAATAATTGATAATTAGACATGGGAACCAAATATCGCAAGTGGACTAGTGGGAATATTTTGGTAATACAAGTGGACAAGTGGTGAATCTTTTTTATTCTCAAAATAATAGCTCTAATTTTTTTATTAGTCACATAATAATTTAATTAAATAATATAGGAGCTTAAAAAAGTAATAAAATAAAATAAGAAAATAATTCCCTATTCTTATAACATATTAATTAAAAAATATAAAATTAGACCCGTTACTTTCGTCACTAATTAAAAAATAAAAAAATTTATTTCTAAAACATTATAACTTTTTTTATAATCAAGAGGTATAGTACTTCTTTAATCAAAGAGACCCATTTTTTTTTTATGAAATAGAGTCTTCAATTATGATTTTATATTCAAGTTGAAAGTTGAATCCTAGATCTTAATTAAAAAATTTAAAATGTTAAAATAACTTATTAACTTTTTTTTATAAAAAAGGATCATTAATGGGGAATGATTTGATTTATTATTTAACATTTAAATTGTTATTTTTTTGAAACGAGAATATTGTTAATAGTGTGGAATAAATTATTGTCTAGTATATTTAGAAACAATCTTTATTTTTATCATTATTATACACAAATATTAATTAATGACGATGCTTCATCCTAAATGTATCAACCAAAATTTTATTTCCAACTTTATCGGAAATTTAATTCAAAATATAATTCTTTTTAAAATTTTAACTTTAATATTAAACTTTTTCCTATACCATAGCAAAAATACTCAGAAATTTCGATTGAAAAAATCTAAGATAATTTAATTAGTTAGTATTAAAATATAAATAAATTCAATCTTATTTGACGTTTGACCAGTTAAAAAATTAGAAATTAGAATGGTAGAAAATAAATTTTTGAAGTGTAATGTGTTCTATTATAAATTTTGCTAGAATAACCTTTTACTCAGTACATTCCATGCAAGACTGTTTCTTTCTGCACCCGAGGTTTTTTGTCACAACTATACACATAGTGAAAATATCTTTTTAACTTTTTAGTGTCACTTCTATAATAGTTTTCGGATTATGTAATTCGAACACGTATTTAAAAAAAACTTTCAGATTATGTAATTATTTAAAAGTTAATTACAAATTTGAAAAAAAACTTTTTAATTATATAATCCAAAATATTACAGAAAGGTAATTTTGGAAATATAAAAATTTATGGAGGCGAGAGAAGAATATATGGAGGTGTACCAAGAAACAGCCTCCATGCAATTCGTACCATTTTTCCCCTTGACGTTGGACCCATATCTGGGCTTCTAGTTAAACATATAAGGGGTTTTATTTTTGCACCTCTATGCTTTCCTTAGTACCACATAAATGTTAAAGTACCAATTTTGTCCCTGATGTACTAAATGGCAACAAAGGAGGGTCTATGGGTATTGTGTTCATATGTTATTTTTTACATACTCTTTTTATCGAACAAAATAAATAAATTAAAATATTTTAAAAATGTTTTAATCCTTATATAAAAATTTATATTTTTCAATATGTAAAATTTGTATAAATAAAATGAAAATTTAATCTAAAAAATAATAAAAGAAAAATTAAATTTAAATGAATGAATTTTTCATGGATATGTTGGCATTTCAACCTTTTTTTTTTTTTGGGTCTATTTGAATAAAAAAATTAATACTTTTTAGTTGTGAATATCTAAATAGGAGAAATTATCCGTGGATATTTTACTTTAAAACAAAATAATTTAAATTAGACTTACTCAAATGGAATATGTATTATCAAGGGATATTTTAATGGCTAATTCTTCCTATACCCGATTAATTTTGATCTGCACCCATCATTTATATTTAAACTTCAAATGGCCCTTGTCATATTTTCTGGATTTTCGTATCTGAATGAAAAATAACTTTCGAATTTTAGTATCCAGAAAACATTATTGTGTAGCGGATAGTCATATCCAGAAGGCACATCTCAGTTCTGGATTTGTATATCCAGAACTATCTTATTTGTGTTGCGGATATAAATATCTGAAAAAATAAGGGTAAAATATAAAAAAAAATCAGTATTGGGTGTGTACAAACGTAACTTTTTAAAAACAAAACAGAAACCCTCACCTGCACACATTTTTTTTCATTTCTTCCTTATCTCCCTTTCTCTCTCTACCAACTTCTCTCCTCTCCCTTCTCTCTTAATTTCTCACTCCATACGTTATCTATTTTAGAATCTGATCATACCACGTTGTAGCTGAGGAGTTAAGGAACATTTCTACCCGATCAGATTTTAAAACAGAGTAAGTTCATTTTTACTCTAAATATCCTTTGTTCTCTGTTTTTCCTTAGGATTTAGTTATTAATCTTGGTGGGGTCAGTTGAGAAGTTTAATCCTCTCAACTTATTCTATTATATACTGAATTTTTGTTATGTTTGGATAATTTGCATTAGACCCATAAATCTTGAAGCTTATCCACATCGTGGGGAATAAAATTCTAAAAGTTGCTTGGAAAGCAAGCAATTGAGGTAAGGGAAGCTAAATTTAATTTTTAATAGCACCCTAGGATAGAAGATCTGAATGCGGAAGGGACGTGGTCCCAATATTCAATTTTTCTTGCAGGGATGTTGTGTGTTTATATATTGGGTTGTTTGTTTGTGTATTATTTAAATTTAAAAATATTATATTTTGATGATTTAGTATTAAAGTGTTATTTTTTCTTATGTCAAATAGACTTTTGAATATTGTGGATCACTTTTTGAATGATATTGTGTGACGGAATGGTATGGAATTGAATTCATACATTTGGGATAATGTATGGACTAATGTTTGTTGTGTATTAAGTATTGATGCCTATGTGGTAACAGAGATCTCCGAGCTTCACTGATGATCTAAGTCACATAGACTAAGATATCAGGTGGTGAGAAGTTGATGGGGGAGTTCATGCACACCGTGACATATGAGATGCACGGTTTGGGTTGCATTGAACTTACCCTGATCCTTTCTGTTGGATTCGCTGGTAATCTTTGGATCAGGTGTTAGTCTCTGGTAGGACTTACTTAATACGGGTCTTCCGGAAGACGTTGTTTGTTGAATATTCTGGATGTGTAGATTCATGTGAGATCTATGTGGTTGATTTATGTTGGAATTTGAAGAAGATTGAATAATTGAGAAATTGACCATGTAATTTTGATTTTCTATTTTAATTTAATTTCATATATTATAAAATTTTATTTTCACTAGCTTACCCTTGCTTTTTGTGTTGTGTTTAAACTGCGATGACTGTACTATGTACACGAGTAGATGACCATACAGGTGCAGGAAAGCCTTAGAGGTTTCAGAGTTTTATTTTGAGTTATGGATATGTAAATATTTGTATTTCTATAAATCTTAATCATGTATTAGGAATGTTTTGAAAAACTTCAAGTTTGTATAGAAATACGTAGAACTTGTATTGTAATAGTTAGATGTTATTTTCTGGGGTGTTACCGGGTGTACGTCATAATTGATCTGGTGCATGAAGAAAAGATTCATAGACTTGATAAAATAAAATACATTTTTTTTAAGGGATTCATACAAAAATAAAGATCTATTTATTTTTTAAAATAATTCGTACAAAAATAGAGCAGTTTCATCCAATTAAACTTTTTGTCCACCCTTACTTTTGGTGTTCATCCTATATCATACAATAATGTGTGTAGAGCTGAAGAACATGAAAGGCATGCATGCAGTTGAATGAAGAACTTTACTTTTGAGCACAGGTGCTATGAAATGCTTGGGTTCGATGTTTGTTATCATAAGTGTTCTTGAGAAGCACCAAACATTGAACATGGTGATGGAAGCTTGGTTTTATGAGAGTTGGAACCACTTTGAAACTAGAACTCAACATTACACGTATTACTAGAGACAATCCTGTTCCAGAATCCAGCATGTCTTGCATGTTTCTTCCTGCACCATACATTGCCTTGTTCTTTGCTCCCAGTTGCAGCTCAAACACTGTTAAACCACTCTCAGCATACAGTTCAGGACCCTGCAATATTCGACTTTTAGGTTAAATTATTTATTGTTGATTAAAAAAAAAAATATAGCTTATAAAATTATTACTACTATATAACATTCCATCTTAAAAGTTTCAGTGAGGCCTCACCCAACTCACTCATTTATATCCATTTATATACTATGAAATGTCCTAATATATAGTTGATGTGAAATTTTCAACATATCTCTTACACGCTGATACTCTTCAACTCGTGTGTAAAGACTATATATTCATGGATAATATAATAACGGATGATATAATAAACCTAACAAACTTTCACTATATAAATGACCCTGATACCCTATTAAAAAGTAAACTCTTAAGTCTAACTTAACTTTATAAATCGACTTAAAAGATGAGATTTCTCCTTACTTATGTATTATATAATATCTTTATTAATAAAAAAAAATTATTGATATATAGAAAATAGAGATATATATGTGTTCAAGATTAGGGTGTACTTACATTTGAAAATGCAAAGGGTAAGTTTGAAAATTTCATGTCCATGGTGGGAGGATGAATGTGAAGACCAAAGAACCTGGATTTATTCTCTACAATTAAATTCAAGGAACAATTGCAGGTCAGAATCTTTGTTGTTACTCCACTTCTGTCCACCCCTTCTGCTAGTTTAAATTGTGGAAACCTTGCAATCTGCAGATCAATGAACCAACCATATGCTGATTAAAAAATAATAATAATAAAAATAAAATAAAAAAATGAACCAACCATATACTTAAAACAACATATACTCCATATAATTAATATGTTATAAAGTTATTAATTTTATAAAACTATTTCATATTGATTGACTTGACTAGTGTATGATAGCTGCAACACAACCAACAGTCAAAAGATAGAAGCATCATGAAAGTTATAGCAAAAAGATGACACATCTAATTTTACACAATGATTTCACCTACATTGCCACCTACTTTCATTGTTGGAAAGAAGATATTACTTTTCACAATTATACATTCATAAATTTGGTGAATAAAATTTTAAATTTTACTATTAAAAAATTATTAAATACAAATTAATTTTAGAGATAACAAATTATTAGTTTCTATAGTGACTAAATTAGATATTATTTTAGAGACTAAAAAAATAATTGGTATCTAAATTAGTTTTTATTAGTGATAAATAGTTTTTAAATTGGTATCTAATTAGATATCAAGGTTTTAGAGACCAATTAGAAACTATTTATCAAACTAATTTAGATACCAATAATTTTGTTAGTCTCTAAAATAGTATCTAATTTTGTTAATATAACAACTAATTATTTTTTGTCTTTAAAATTGGTTTCTATTGAATGATTTTCTTGTAATATTGATTAATTTCAGTAAAAAATTATTTATCTTTCTAATTATAATTTGATATAGGATTCTTAACATATAAACACTCTTTTGTTGAAATTTGAAAGAGAAATAATCTAATTAACACGTTTTTTTTATAATATATATACTAAAACTTAAATTATATAAATAGAAACAACACTAATACTTAGCATTTTTTTCAATTAATGCAATTGACACATGATCATCTTATAGAATGTAAATGTGCACTTACCTCAACGGATATATTAGGTGATGGAGGTTTTGTAGCAATGTAGAACACAAGCAAAGCAATTCCAAAGCTCACCAAAATTCTCCACCACATTTGCAACCAAATCCATGCACAAGAATCCGAGTTCCGGTAAGAGAAGTACCTCTTCCACCCTCCTTTTCTCTTCCCATAATGATACTCAAAAAATGACCCTCCCTCCCTACTCTCCCTTTCATCCCTCCCATTCTCACCACCACCATCAACAATAACAAAACGGTTTACGTCACCATTTTCGGTGCCAGTAACATGACTCCCATCATAAGAAACCTTCTTATGATGGGAGAAAGAGTGACTAGAACCACGAGAAGACGTATAACGACAGAGGGCGAAGCGTGAAGCTTCATCCTCTTCGTGAGTAGGGTTTAAAGGATGAGTCTCAGAGCGAATAGGAGAGTGAAAAGTTGATTCTGGATCATTTTGAATACGAATGTCGGCACTGTTAGCATGGGAGAGAGTAGAGGGGCTCTGGACATAGTATGGACAAGGGTAGGTTTGATACATGAGAGCCTCATGATCTTCAACAACGTTGTTGTGGTGCATTGCATTATGGTTGGACATTATTGTGTGTGTTTGTGTTTGTGAGTGTTTTATCTTACATGGAGAAAGAAGGTATGAGGGAGGGGTTTTTAAAATGGAATAAAGAGAAGGGTTGCATTATGAAGGAGTGGCAAAGTGTAGGGCATTTTTTTTTTCCTCATGCCTAAAGTTTTGTGTTTGTTTGGTGCATTATAGCACTCCTTTAGGTGTTCATTAAGGGACATGAGTGCAACTATGGAGGAACATAATTGTTGCTTCTTATATTACAAATGCCACTTGGTGCAAAAATATTTGTATATTAAAGTAACAAATGGAGAAGTGAGAACCACATGGTTAAAACATTAATAAGATACTAATATATTATTATTTTTTTAAAATATTTAATAAAAATAAATAGAAACATTTTTTTATTAGGGAAAGTAAATCCAATTAATCTATTTATTAAGGAAAAAGGCACTATGATAACTCTGATTTGCATACCTATGAGGGCATTAATTAATTTTGCTTTACACCGAATTGTTTCTCTTTTCACATCCAACAAATGATAACAAAGTAAGCACGCTTTAACCATAATGTTTCATATTTCTAATGTTCTGCAAAAGGTTCAGATCTAACCCTAAAGGATAATACTATTTAATGCCACCAATGAAGGATTTATTCCATTTTTATTTTATTTTTTATAATTTATAATTTAATTATTAAAATTTGATTGCTCTTTAAAACTATCAAAATAAAAGGTGAAATAAACAATTATTTTTCTGTAATTTCTCTTACTATAACTTCTCATATTTATTATTTTTTACTCTTTCCAAAAATATATCTAAAGATTAGCGTTGAAGTCAAGAAAATGATTAAGTAAAATAATCTCAACACTTTTATAATATCAGGATTCAGAACTCAAAACATTTGAATGTTAGCAATCATGATTCTTCCATTGCTTCTTCTCAAGCTAGACATATATCAATTTTCCATATAAATTAGCATTGTATACACTATAATTAATCCCTCATCCCAATGTTAATTTGGTGTGATTGAAAATTAATCCTCCTTTGTAAAACTTCGTGCACCAATATTTTCAGATGGCGAAATATTTAGAGAAGTTTTCCCTTGCAAATTTTTGAAAAAAAAATAAAAAGATAAAGGGTTAAATATGTTTTTTTTTTATTTGTAGTATAATATTAGAACATTAAAGTAGTTTTAGGTCTTGTAGTATAAAAATATTGAAATGAGACTTTTTGTATATGAAATTATTGTTAGTTTTTTTTTTAAATTGTTAGTTTTTTTTCAAACTTTGTTATTGTTTTAATTGCAAATTGATGTTCAATAACTACTTTCAGTGATAAAATGAAATCTCAAATCAAACTAATTCTACACCAAACTCATTCCAATTATTTTCATATACCAAGTAACTGGATAATCTAAAGTTTGGACTATGAACCAAAACTAATTTTGTGTTATATTACCGGACGAAAAACATATTTAACCCAAAAATATAATAGATTTTTTATAATTTAAGAAATAAAAATTTAAAAAGCCAAATGAAAAGGTTTTTATAATTTAATTTATTTACAGCTTAATTTTAATTTATTAATTTTTTCCTCTTACATTTTTTTTAGAAAAAATTAATCAAACGTCCTTATAATTAAGTTAACTATCTCGTGTTTCTTACATTACATGTTAATTAATTTCTTTCGCAATAAATTAGATAGAGAAGTTAATGGTAAAACATAGAAATATTGGATGAAGTTTAGATTTAGAAAAGTGAGGAAAAGATTAAGAGTGAAGTAGAGATAGAATTTAATAGATCATTTCTTCCTTTGGAAGTGAAAAACATATATTGTAATGATTGTGAGATAAGGATGAGAAGATTGAGCAAAATAGAGTAATGAAGAGGGTATCTTTTGCTTTTGTACAAAAACATTATGAATCGCACCTCTAGTACCATCATTGTACATTCCAAAGCATATATATTACTCATCTTCAATAAAACTTTTTGCGCTTCTTTCATTTTCATTTTCATTTTCATTTTATCCTTTATTTATAATGTTTTTTTATCAGTAGGAAAGAATAAATTAATGTGAATTACTTCAGGTAGTTCAACTCTTATACAAACCAAGAAAGAAAAATACTCAGACTCGCCCAAAAAACCTGCAAACTACCAAAACTCAACTAAAAATCTAACCAACAATCTAATACATCATTTAACCATCCTCATACAACCCAAATGATCCAGACACCAGTCAAAATAAGAGAAAACAATTGAATGTATCTTGAACGTAACCCAAGACCAAACATTTAACTGAACAAGAGAACTTTTAAAACATCTACCATTCCACCTTTACAAATGACACTATTTATGTGTTTCCTTATAGTGTAGAATCCTTTTTTTTTATTTGGAGTGATTTCACCCTACACTCTAAACTTTAAACCCTAAATTCTGATTTGGCTAAGATATGCTAAAATATCATTTACTTATATAAAATTTGCTCTTATTTTTTGTCTTAACTTTGGAAGTGTTCTTTAATTTTTATTAGAAAATAGTCTTTAAATTTAATTTAATCTTAAAAAATGAATTTATAAAAGAAGTTTGATATTAGTTTATATTTTTTTTTATGTTAACTACATCTCTAAACAATGTTGAATCTTCAACCTAAAGAAGTTATTCATCAAAACCAAAAGCTATACGCTGATTGTAGTTAATTATTGAATGGTAATGTAAGTATGGATGGATGAAAAGAGTGGCAATATGATTCGGCCACTCTGAAATCTTTCTAACCTTTTAATTAGATACTAAAAATCTTATTAAGCGACCTAAGTATTTATGAATGTATAATCAAAATGTATTAGAATTTTATTCTATATTTTAATCATTTAAGAATGTATCTCTTAGGTCGCTTAATAAATTTTTTTTATAATTTCAAATTATATATTGTTCTTACAAGGAAGGATTCATTCTAAAATAACTATTTTTGTCTTATTTTTCTTGTCTTCACGACCTCTAGGCGCGGTAGTCTTCGATTGATTATTCCTTTCATCGAGATAAGTGAGAGAAGATTAATTGTGAATTTACATTGCTTCTAGATTCGAGTAAAACGATTTAAGTATCATATAGAGTGTATAAAAAAATTGTTTTATCTTTTATTAGATGCTGATCCGAAGTCATATACTATTAATTATTTATTATGTATGCCTTTTTAATATTTTTACCAGTCAAAAATTCATATTTTATAACAATAAATTACATCACTTTAAATGTTGTAAGTAGTTTAGATTTTTAGAAATCCAAATTCATATTTTTTTTTCTTAAAAAGTAACTAATTTCTTTTCGATGAAATAACCTACCTCTCTCCAACTAACTTTTAACAACTAACTTCTAAGAAAGTCTCATAAAACAATCAGTATATTTATGAAATATGATGTAATTCTAAAAAATATAGCCGTTAGAAAATAAAGTGTAACTAAAAGTAAAAAGAAAAATTAATCATTTCCACACAAAAATAAAGCATTATCTTATTCTACTTTTTTAAAGAAATGGTTTATTCGCCAACATCTTATAAAAAAAATAAACTCTATAAAAAATAACAAAAAAAATTATTGATTATTATTCAACAAATATTTTAACTAGAACAGTACTACATATTTAATATTATTTGTTATCATAAAAATAATATTTCTATTTTCACAAAAAAAATTATTTTTATCGGCAATAACAATTTGATTAAATGAAGCATAAGAAATATTAGAGGTGTTTAATATAATGAAAAAGTAGTTTCTCTTATTTGAAGTTAAGGATTTTTTGTTCAAGGTTCTTGACTAATGCTTTAAAAAGTAATATTCCTCAAAAATGTTTTCCGAAAATAGCTTTTTAAGTTGAGCTTCTTACAAATTTGTTAACTTTCCCAAGAATAAAATATAAGTTACTTTCAATTATAAATAGTAATGACCAAACAGATTTTAATTATTTTAATAAATCATATCTACCATAATTTATGATTTAAAAACTTATATATTTCACACTAAAAACTTATTAAATAATAACTAAAATTAGAGATAAAAAATAATTAATCATTATATTGACTAAATTAGATATTATTTTAAATATTAAAAAATAATTTATAATTAAAGTGATTTTTATTATTAATAAAAATTTATAAAATAATTTTTAAATTAATATCTAAATTAGTTATCAAAACCCTAAATCCTAAAAGATTAATACAAACTAAGTTAAAATATAAAAACATAAATAAGTAAAATTTTGATAACTAATAATTAAATATTAATTTAAAAACTATTTTATAAATTTTTAAAATACAATAGATGTGATCATCTTTATTGCTAGAATTTGGATAAGAAAGCAAAAGATTTCTCTAAGAATGTGACATTTTCGAGCACAAATTCCATAACAAATAATGAATACAATATTTAAAAATTAGATTGATGAACATCATCCACCAATATAAAAACTTTCGGTAGGTCATCAAAACATTTCAATCAAATTATGTTCTCATCTAATATTCTATAAGCATGATAAGAAAAACTGAATTTCCAAAATACATATATTACTATAAAAAAATCATTAAATAAAAAATAATTTTAAAAACAAAAAATAATTAATTGTTATATTGACTATTTTAGAGATTAAAATAGTTATTTTAGTATCTAATTTAGTAAATATAACAACTAATTATTTTTTGTCTTTAAAATTAGTTTCTATATTATTTAATGATTTTTTAGTAGTATATATTGTAAAAAGACTCTGGTCCAAATTGAAGTATTCCAAAATAGACATATTTGTTTGATCCAACTATATCGCTAAAAATATTCTCATATAATCCAAATTGAGTTATTCCAAAATAGATATATTTGTTTGACCCAATTGTGTTGTTAAAGAGATCCAAATATGTGTCATCTCCGTGAAATGTGTTTGCTCCTATAGTATTTTCTTCTTATTTTCTTGAACCTAATTACCTAGTCAACTAATATAAGTATAGGATTGTTGGCACTAACTTAAATATGTAACAATGTTTAAGATTAAACAGAAATAGAATCATAGAGATATTGCTCATAATACATGCAAAGTGACAAGTATTATGACCTAACCACATCTACAAATACAAAGTTTGTACTAGTTGTTAGTAATATTTTTCATCATATCTGCTTTGTAGTACATCGTAAAAATGGAATTAAACCCTAAAAATGGAATGACATTCTTTATAGATGAATGTGACTCTTCTTTAGACTTTCAATAAGAAAATTATTATTTAATGTAGAAGATAAATTAAAATTAAAGTGAAATATTTGATTGTATTTCTTGTATTTCTCTTTACTTTTTTTTTGGTTTGTTGATCAATAATGTGCTTTAGCCCGTCCTAGTCTTTTATTTAAAAAAAATAACTATTTCCTTATGAGTTACTTAACATTTCTACTAAATATAGGAGTAAAATGTCGAAGAGAGAAAAATACGTATACAATGAACATTATTTTATTTTAATAAAAACTCATGTTAAAGTGAATTCATGAGTTTGATAATACTACATGAATAAGTATAAATTTTAAAACTTTTATCCTTAGAGTTTATTAACTACATTTTATTAGCTACATTGCATAAATCATTTATCATTAATATTTTTTTTCTTTCATTTGATTGATATCCATAAAAAAATATTATTTTAATATAAAATATAGTTGTGGAATAGATATATTTTTAAATAGTGGTGTCATAAGGAAATTTTCCTTTTTTTTACATGCGATTTTAAGTTTTTAAAGATTGGTGAGAGTTGTTTAAACCACAGTTTTTAAGTTTTTTTTATCCCTTTTCTGCTATGTGAACCCATAGCAGCTATATTATTGCAAAGGAAAGAAGATGCCTCCTCCATTAGTGGTGGTTCAGCTGAAACTTTAAAGTACATATATTCCTTTAATTTATGGGCTCACATAACACATATATTCATTTGATAACTAATTATTCTTTTATTAAAAAATTATAAAAGAAATTATTAAATAGAAACTAATTTTAGAGACAAAAAATAATTAGTTATTATATTAACTAAATTAGAGACCATTTAAAGACTAAAAAAATATTTCTAAATTAGTTTCTATTATATTATTGTTAAATGGTTTTTAAATTGGTATCTAACTAGCTACCAAGGTTTTTGCTACCAAGAAATTTAGAAACTATTTAACAATAATAGAAACTACTTTAAAAATAAATAAAAAATTTAGTCTCTAGAATGGTCTTTAATTTAGTCACTATAACAACTAATTATTTTTTTTTCTATTTCATATTTTTATTGTAGTGTAAATATATTTTTATTTTCATATAATAGAACAAAAACTCTTAATTAATAATATATGTTTTTAGGTTACTCTAACAAGACCAAAACAGAGACAAGAGAAGTGTATATATATAGGTGTATTGTTCACATATATTTTTCATACCTTCTTAGGAGTGAAGGAGAAATGGCATACTCTCAACTTTAAAAGATTGAAACTAAGGTCCATCTCAAGGCTTCTGCTCAACAGTTCTATGATGTTTTTTGCAACAGGCCACACCATATAGCCAACATTTTACCTAAAAAATACAGTCTGTTCAAATCCACAAAGGAGAATGGGGCACTGAGGGATCCATCATTTCCTAGAATTACACACTTGGTATGCAAACTTCCATTGCTCAACTTTTATTACTAGAAAATCATTAAATAAAAATTAATTTTAAAAATAAAAAATAATTAGTTATCATATTAACTAAATTAGATATCATTTTAGTTTTTAAATTGATATTTAATTAGTTACCAACTTTAAAATCTAAATAGTGGGTAACTAAAATCTTGATAGCTAATTAGATACCAATTTAGGAATTATTTATCAATAATAAAAATTAATTTAGATACCAATACTTCTTTTTAGTCTTTAATATAGTATCTAATTTAATCAATATAAAAACTAATTATTTTTTCTTCAAAATTGATTTAATAATTTTCTTGTAGTGTTTATTAAAAAAACATTACATTCCTTGCTATTTCTCTTATGAGCATCATAATCGGAGTTGCTTAACTATATTATTTAAGGTCTTTATTATCAATCAAATATTATTTTTATGCATTATATATTCTTTTATTTATTTATTCACATTTGATTTATTTTCAAGGATTAAAAGAACACTAGCTTTATAATAATATTTACATGAATAATTTGAGACATTGTGATTAATGGTGCCAAATTTTTGAGAAATTAGAGGGAAATAAGTTTATAAAGAATCTAAAATTTTAGTTTGGATAACAACAGATGAAAAAAAATATGTGGCAAAGGAGGTGGTTGAAGGCATAAATAAGGAAAACTGTAAACTGAGCTTCAAGGTTTTAGAGGGAGACTTGCTGGGACTTTACAAGAGCTTCAAAACTGATTTTCAAGTTACTCCAAAGGGAAATGGCAGTGTGGTGCAGTGGACACTGGTGTTTGAGAAACAAGAAAACCACATTCCTGATCCTCACACCTTGTTGCAACTAGTAGATGAGATGAGTAAGAGCATTGATTCTTACCTTACTCAAGAGCACAACTAGATCATTAGTTGTCAAATAACAAAAAAAGCTCATATCTTATGTTGTTGATGTCTAAGAAATAACATTTGATGTATCCCTTAATTAATTCCATCAATATTACGTATAAAGTACTTATAATAAAGTGCATCAGGAACCAATAGGAGTGAGCTAGGAAAATTTATGTTATGTATAATTTGTGTTTGGTGTTTTGTCATTTTGAAATCTTTTTTATTTCTTTAAAAATTTATGTTATATATTACTATGAAGTCTGACGTTTCGGCTAGGCTATCGTTTCAAACTTCAACAATCATCCATTTTACAACGATCTTCTTTACTTTTGTGTAAAATTTTAAATGTTACTAAGCTTATATTTATTAACCTAGTTAGTGGTAAATTAACAAATATTTAGTTATCAATTACTAATTAAAATGACTACTAATTCAAATTAGGTTGAAAAGTCTTTACTTGACACTTATGGCCTTACATCGTTATATTATCATTATTTATTTTAATTATAAACTCAATATTTTATATTATACTTATTTATTTTAATTATTTTTTTAAATAAGTTTTTTATTTCTTTTATCATTAAAATTGGTCACAAAATTAATTATTACTAAATTTGATCATAAAATATTATTAGTTATTAAAATAACTACTAGAAAAACCAATTTTTACATCGGTTACTTGATATATATATATATATAAAATAGGGAAGTTTCTATATTGATTATCAACAACGTAAAAAGTTTCCAAAATATATCGGTTAATTTTTAAAAATAATGTTATATGTCCTACGTTTCACCAAAAATCAATAAAAAAAAGCATTTTTTTGGTAGTAATTTACCAAAGTCAATGTAGATAATGCACATATCACATTTGAAGTTCTTTAGTGTTGATTTTTTAAGATCGATTTGTCACTCATTTTTAAATTAGTTTTTTAATTAAAGTAGTATAGCATCAGTTTAGTTGATTGACACTAATGTTTTTTATTTTAAAAGTTATTTAATTTAGCGTCAACTTGACCCACACTAATATTTTTATTTTAAAAATTATTTAATTTAACGTCCGCTTGATCCATGTCAGTGTTTTTTTATTTTAAACTTTATTTAATTTAGTGTTCGTTTAGTCCATACTAATGTTTTTTATTTACAAATTTATTTCATTTAGCGTTCGCTTGACCTAGACTAATGTTTTATATTTTAAAATTTATTTAATTTAACATGGGTTTGGTCCTTGCTAATGTTTTTTTTATTTATTTTAAAAGTCAACACACACACACATTGTATCTCTTATAGCATCAAGATAATTTTGCTACAAACTTGACCCTTTCTAGAATATTCATATTAAGTAATTTTGGTAATTCAACCTCAATTCTTATGTTGAGGTGATTTTTTGTGCTTACGATATGAAAACTTGACGTAATAACCTTCTTTTGTTTCTCATTTTGTGGGATACCTTAATATATGTGATTTAAACTATTTAGTAAAATTACAATATCTTATTCTCTTACGGACTCTTACACTTAAAACAACGAAAATAACTTGACTATGTTACCATCCCAAATATTAATTTTTTATTCCCTCAATTCAATCTTCATATATCTCAATGTATCCATTCATTTCATACACATTAATTCAATGATTATATATATATATATATATATATAATAGCATATAATTCAAATTAGAGATGTGTCATTTGAGCAACACACATTCGCTTTAACAACTTGTATTCACAAAAAAGGCGAAAGTCCCTCAATTAAGATATAAAAATAATATTTTTATTTTAACATAAAAATATTTGGGGTGATTTATTTTTATCGACAATAATAATTTGATTAAATGAGGCATAAGAAATATTAGAAATATTTAATATAAAGAAAAAGTAGTTTCTCATAAATAAGAAGTTAAGAATTGTTTGTTTCAAGGTTTTTGATTGATGCTTTAAAAAAATAATATTCCTTAAAAATGTTTTCCGAAAATAGCTTTTCAAGTTCAGCTTCTTACAAATTTGTGAACTTTCCCAACAATAAAATATAAATTACTTTCAATTATAAATAGTAATGAACAAATATATTTTACTTATTTTAATAAATCATATCTACCATAAATTTTCAAAAACTATATATTTTACACTAAAAAATTTATCAAATAATAACTAAAATTAGAGACAAAAAATAATTAATCACTATATTAACTATATTAACTAAATTAGATACTATTTTAGAGATTAAAAAATTATTTGTAACTAAAGTGATTTCTATTATTAATAAAAATTTATAAAATAATTTTTAAATTATTATCTAAATTAGCTATCAAGATTTTAGTTACTAATACTTTAAATTCTAAATTAATCTCTAAAAGACTAATAGATATAAAGTTAGAATATAAAGTTGTGAGTAAGCTAAAATTTTGATAACTAATAATTAAATATCAATTTAAAAACCAATTATTACTAGAATCTGGATAAGAAATCAAAGAGTGGTTCAGTGTCATTTTCGAGCACAAATTCCATAAGAAATAATGAATACAATATTTAAAAATTAAGATTGAGGCAAAAAAATAGAAATTAATTTTAAAAACAAAAAATAATTAATTTTTTTTAGATACTATTTTAGAGACTAAAATAATTATTTTAATATTTAATTTAGTAAATATAGTAACTAATTATTTTTTTTTCTAAAATTAGTTTCTATTCACATATAATCCAAATTGAGTTATTCCAAAATAGACATATTTGTTTCATCCAATTGTCTTGCTAAAAAGATCCAAATATGTGTCATCCCCATTAAATCATGAAATGTGTTTGCTCTTAGAGTATTTTCTTCTTATTTTCTTTTTTGAACCTAATCACCTAGTCAACTAATATAAGTATAGGATTGTTGGCACTAACTTAAATATGTAACAATGTTTAAGATTAAACATAAATAGAATCATAGAGATTGCTCATAATACATGCAAAGTGACTAGTATTATGACCTAACCACATTCTACAAATACAAAGTTAGTTCTTGTTGTTGTAATATTTTCCATCATATTTGCTTTGGAGTACATCGTAAAAATGGAATGACATTTTTTATAGATTGAATGTGACTTTTCTTTAGACTTTCAATAAGAAATGTATTATTTAATATAAAAGATAAATTAAAATTAAAGTGAAATATTTAAGAAATGTTCCAAACTATATACAAAGAATGAGATACAAAAGAATGAGAGACTATTTAACCTACACTCTTACGAGTCTCACTCATTATCACAGTAAATCAATCTCATTATACTTTTTAACCTAAGTGAAAACAATCATCCCAAAAAAACTCATAGCTTATGACTTTATTCAAAATAAGACAAATCTCTCCTTTTTTTTTCATTTTGTGAGACAATTTTTTTTTCTTTCATAAGTTTTGGCAATCCTTTTATATTTCTTGTAATTCTCTTTACTTTCTTTTTGGTTTACTTTCTTTTTGGTTTAATAATGTGCTTTAACCGGTCCTAACCTTTCACTTAAAACAATAACTATTCCCTTATGAGTTACTTAACATTTCTACTAAATATAGGAGTAAAATATCGAATATATATATATATATAATTAATGAACATTATTTTATTTTAATAAAAACTTATGTTAGAGCGAAAAAAAATTTGATTCGATTAAAATTAAGTGAATTCATGAGTTTGATATTACTACAATAAGTATAGATTTTAAAACTTTTATGCTTGGAGTTTATTAGCTACATTAAATCATTTATCATTAATTTTTTTTTCATTCATTTGATATCCGTATAAAATTATTATTTCATTCATTTGATATCCATATAAAGTTATTATTTTAATATAAAAAATAGTTGTGGAATAGATGTATTTTTAAATAGTGGTGTCATAAGGAAATTTTCCTTTTTTTTATCTACCACTAACCACAGTTTTTTTTTACCAAGGGTGGTGTCTTGACTAAACTTGTGATTAGAGTAAAATAATCACATTACTTATACAAAATATTAAATTAAGCTAACCTTCAATTATTTGTGTGAAGAGAACTAACTTCAATGTATTCTCAAACATGCTAACACTTAATTTAAGTATAAATTTCTAGAGAGAAAAAAAATCAGATTGGGAGAAACTAGAATATTCTACACTATGGATTAAAATAATGTTTTAGTAACATGGAGAATTAAAATTCTATCAGCACTTACAATATGCACTTGCCATTTTTATTATGAACTTTGAATCATGGTTATCCCTTTTCTGCCATGTGAGCCCATAAAATCTAAAGGAAAGAAGATGCCTCCTCCACTAGTGGTGGTTCAGCTGAAACTTCAAAGCACATATAAACTTCAAAGCACATATATTCCTTTCATTTATGGGCTCACATATCACATATATTCCTTCCATAACTAATTATTTTTTTATTAAAAACTTATATTAAATATTTTAAATATATTTTTATTTTCATATAATAGAACAAAAACTCTTAATAAATAATATATGTTGTTAGGATATTCCAACAAGACAAATTCAAGAGAAGAGAAGTATATATAGGTGTATTGTCCACATATATTTTTCATACCTTCTTAGGAGTGAGGCAAAAATGGCATGCTCTCAACTTCAAAAGATTGAAACTAATGTCCATCTCAAGGCTTCTGCCCAACAGTTCTATGATGTTTTTTGCAACAGGCCACACCATATTGCCAACATTTTACCTCAAAAAATACAGTCTGTTCAAATCCACAAAGGAGAATGGGGCACTGAGGGATCCATCATTTCCTGGAATTACACACTTGGTATGCAAACTTTAGTTTCTAAATTCATTACTAGAAAATCATTAAATAGAAATCAATTTTAGAGACAAAAAATAATTAGTTGTTATATTGACTAAATTAGATAATATTTTAGAGGCTAAAAAAAATTATTATTGATATTTAAATTAGTTTTCATTATTGATAAATAGTTTTTAAATCGGTATTTAATTAGCTACCAACTTTAAAATCTAAATACTTCCCAGCTAAAATCCTGGTAACTAATTAGATATCAATTTAGGAATTATTTATCAATAATAAAAACTAATTAAGATACTAATAATTCTTTTTAGTATCTAAAATAGTATCTAATTTAATCAATATAAAAACTAATTATTTTTTTTCTAAAATTGATTTAATGATTTTCTTGTAGTGTTTATTAACAAAACATTGCATTCCTTGCAATTTCTCTTATGATAGTCATAATCAGAGTTGTTTAACTATATTGTTTGAGGTCTTTATTATCAATCAAATATTATTTTTATGCATTATAATTCTTTTATTTTTTTATTCACATTCGGTTTATTTTTCAAGGATTAAAAGAACACCTAATTTATAATAGTATTTACATGAATAATTTGAGACATTGTGATTATTGGTGCCAAGTTTTTGAGAAATTAGAGAGAAATAAGTTTATAAAGAATCTAAAATTTTAGTTTGGATAACAACAGATGGAAAAAAAGTTGTGGCAAAGGAGGTGGTTGAAGGCATAGATAAGGAAAACTGTAAAGTGAGCTTCAAGGTTTTAGAGGGAGACTTGCTGGGACTTTACAAGAGCTTCAAACTTAATTTACAAGTTACTCCAAAGGGAAATGGCAGTGTGGTGCAGTGGACACTGGTGTTTGAGAAACAAGAAAACCACATTCCTGATCCTCACACCTTGTTGCAATTGGTAGTTGAGATGAGTAAGAACATTGATTCTTACCTTACTCAAGAGAACAACTAGATCATTAGTTGTCAAATATAAATAAAGCTCATATCTTATGTTGTTGATGTCTAAGAAATAATAGCTGATGTATTATGGGGCCTAACTAATTAGCCCTTAATTAATTCCATCAATCTTATGTATAAAGTACTTATAATAAAGTGCATCAAGAACTAATAGGAGTGAGCTAGACAAATCTATGTTATGTTGTATGATTTGTTTTTGGTGTTTTATCATTTTGAGACACAAAGTTTGCTTTGAAATCTTTTTTTCTCTCTCTAAAACTTTATGCTAAACATCATTATGAAATCTCGCATATGAAATAAGCTTACACTTCAAACTTCAACAATCATCAATCTTACAATAATTTATGAGATGGTCATTTATTAATATTAACTAATAAATAGTTATTAATTTTTTAATAATTAATTAACAAATTGTTGGTTCTCAATTGCGGATTAAAATGATAACTCATTAGGTTTTGAAAAAAATTTACTCAACACTTATTGTCTAACGATGTTACATTCTTATACTATATATTTATTTTAATTATGAATTTAATGTTTTATATTATACTTATTTATTTTAATTATTTTTTGAATTCGTAATTTATGTTTTTTTATTAGTAAAATTGGTCATAAAATTAATTATTACTAAATTTGGTCATAAAATATTTTTAATTATTAAAATAACTACTAGAAAAACTAATTTTGTATATAAGTTATTTTTGATATTTTATATCGCACTACAAGAAAATAATTAAATAGTAACCAAATGTAGAAACAAAAATAATTAGTCACTATATTAACTAAAATATATACTAATTTAAAGACTACAAAATTATAGCTACATAAGTTTTAATGACTAATATTTTAGATTTTAAATTGCTCTAAAGAATTAATAAAGACTAATTTAGAATATAAAATAGTAAGTAGCTAAAACCGGTAGCTAATGATTAAATACAAATTTAGAAACTATTTTATAAATTTTTATTAATAATAGAAATTACTTTAGATACCAATAGTTTTAATTTTTTTAGTTTATAAAATATCTCTAATTTAATCAAATAATAATTAATTATTTTAATATCTAAAATAAATTTTTATTTAATAATTTTTTTAGTGTCAATTCTACTACCAACATAAATATAACATAAAAAGTAGGAGGTTTCTATATCAATTATCAACTGAGGTAGAATGTATACATATTATATCAGTTAATTTTTAAAATAATGTTGTAGGTCTCACGTTTCACTCAAAAACAATAAAAAAAACTTTAGTAATATAACTCAAAAACAATAAAAAAAAACATTTTCTTCAGTAATAGTTACTAGAATCAGTAGATAATGAACATATCACCTTGGTTCAATCTACAACTAATGTAGAAAGTGTTTTTTTTTTAATAATAATTGTTTGATTTATCCTAAATTTCACAGTATAACTGTAAAAAATTGTATACAAGTTATCAAACTTATATTCTTCTTAACTAAATTAAATTAAAAAAATTTGTCTTCAATTAATACTAAAGCAACAAGTATCATAAAATGATGAGGTATGTGAACACGATAATTCTTCTAAGATCGTGTTATTAAACCACAAGAAAGATGAAATTAAAATTTATTCTCTAACTATATATATGAAGTAGTTACTCAAAATTCAAATAGGTCAATAAATCTTAAAAGACAAAAATATTATAGAAATGAATTTTTAAAATTTATAAGAAATTTTTGTGATAGAAATTAATCATGTTTTACCAAGTCACCTTATATTTTGTTCCCTTATTTATGGTTTTCATCTTCATTTACACGTAGAAATATTTTTCTTATCTATTTTAATTATTTAATGTATTTTATGAAATGGGTTTTAAAAATATTGATTCATATTTTGTGCAAAATTCAATGATCAAAACACATGTTCCTTTAATTTAGAAAAATTCAATGATCAAACCAAACGCCAAGTGAATTCAAGGTTAATTTTATTAAAAAATGTTGCCTCCAATTATTTTCCTAAAATAATGTGATTTTTTCTATATCATATTATAAATAGTTAAGTTTTAATTACTTTATAAATTGTAGTATTTTTAATTAAATTTTTATTAAAAAGTTCATTAAATATCTTAAATATATTTTCATTTTCATCATCCATCATTTCCTGGAATTTCAACATGGTATAAAATTTCATTACTAAAAATGATTAAATAAAAATTAATTTAAAAAAATAATTAGTTATTATATGTTGACTAAATTAGATAATATTTTAGAGAAAAAAAATTATTATTGATATTTAAATTAGTTTCTATTATTGATAAATAGTTTCTAAATTGTTATTTAATTAGCTACCAATTTATAAACTATTTATCAATAATAGAAAGTAATTTTAGATACCAATAATTTTTTTAGTTTCTAAAATACTATCTAATTTAGTCAATATAACAACTAATTATTTTTTCTCTAAAATTGATTTAATAATTTTTTTATAGTGTTAATTAAAAAAAAAATTACATTCCTCACAATTTCTCATATGAACATCATAATCTGATTTGCTTAACCATATTATTTGACGTCTTTAGTAACACTCAAGTATTATTTTTATGCATTATATTCTTTTATTTATTTATTCACATTCAATTTATTTTCAAGGATTAAAAGAAAATCAGTTTTATAATAATATTTACATGAATAATTTGAGACATTGTGATTATTGATGCCAAGTTTTTGATAAATTAGAGAGAAATAAGTTTATAACAAAGTTGTGGCAAGGGAGGTGGTTGACGACATAGATAGGGAAAATTGTAAACTAAGGTTCAAAGTTTTAGAGGAAGACCTGTTGGGACTTTACAAGAGCTTTAAATTTAATTTGCAAGTTACTCCAAAGAAAAATGACAGTGTGGTTAAGTGGTCAGTGGAGTTTGAGAAACAAGAAAACCACATTCCTGATTCTCACACCTTATTGCAACTGGTAGTTGAGATGAGCAAGAAAATTGATTCATACCTTACTGAATAACACAACTAGATCCTTAGTTGTCAAATATAAATAAATCTCATATCTTATATGATGTTGCTATCTAAGAAATAATAATTGATGTATTATGGGGCCTAATTAATTACTCTTTAATTAATTTCATCGATCTTATGTATAAAGTACTTATAATAAAGTTCATCAAGAACTAGTAGGAGTGAGCTTAGCAAATTTATGTTATGTTGTATGATTTGTGTTTGGTGTTTTGTCATTAAGAACTTTGGGACACAAAGTTTGCATTGAAATTTTTTTTTTCCTTTAAATCTTTATGTTATATATCACTATGAAGTCTGACATCTTATCTGGACTAACATTTCAAACTTCAACAATCACCTATCATACAATATTTTCCTTTGTGTAGAACTTTGAATGTTACTAAGCTTATAGTTATTAATCTAGTTAACGATTAAGTAATAAATAATTAGTTATCAATCGCTGACTACTAATTCGAATTAAGTTGGAAAGACTTTACTTGACATTTATTGGCCTAACAATGTTACATTGTTATAATATAATTATTTATTTTAATTATGAACTCAATGTTTTATATTATACTTATTTATTTTAATTATTTTCTTAAATAAAGTTTGAATTTCTAATAAATGATTTCTTTTATCATTAAAATTGGTCATTAAATTAATTATTATTAAATTTGGTCATAAAATATTATTAGTTATTAAAATAACTATTAGAAAATTATTTTTTACATCGATTGCATGATCAACATAGATGATGCAGACGATATAAAAAATAGGGAAGTTTCTATATCGATTATCAATTGATGTAAAAAGTGTGCATACTATATCGGTTACTTTTTTAAATTAATGTTGTATGTCCTACGTTTCACTAAAAATCAGACAAAAAAACATTTTCTTTAGTAGTAATTTACTGTGTAAATAATGAGCATATCACTTTTGAAGATCGATTTGTCACTCATTTTTAAATTAATTTTTTAATTAATGTAGTTTAGCATCAGTTTAGTTGACACTAATGTTTTTTATTTTAAATTTTATTTAATTTAGCATTAGTTTGACTCAAGTTGATATTTTTTTATTTTAATTTAACGTCTGCTTATCCATGTTAGTTTTTTTTTTTAAATTTATTTAATTTAGCGTCCGTTTAACTCATATTAATATTTTTTATTTAAAATTTTAGTTAATTTAGCATTCGCTTAACCCACACTAGTGTTTTATATTTTAAAATGTATTTAATTTAGTATGGGTTTGATCCTTGCTAATGTTTTTTATTTTAAAAGCCAACACAAATACGCATTGTATCTCTTATAGCATCAAGATAATTTTGCTACAACTTGATCCCTTATAGAATATTCATATTAAGTACTTTTGATAATTCAACCTCAATTTCTTATGTTGAGGTGATTTTTTGCACCTATGATATGGAAGATGACGTAATAACCTTTCTTCAGTTTCTCATTATTTGAAATACCTTAATATATGTAATTTAAATTATTAGTAAAGTTAAAATCTATTATTTTCTTAACAAAAATAACTTGACTATGTTACCATTCTAAATATTAATTTTTTTTCCCTCAATTCAATCTTATATCTCAAATATATCCATTTATTTCATACACGTCAACTCAATGATTTCATTTATATATATATATATATATATTTTGAAGCATACAAAAATAAGTGTTTACTTAATTAGCATGTAATTTAAATTAGAGACGTGTCATTTGAGCAATAGACATTCTTTGTAGTGACTTGTACTGACAAAAAGGTGAAAGTCTCTAATTTAAGTGACTAATTGTTGTTTGAATGATGAGAATTCCATAGAATAAAAAAATATCTTAACATTAATATTACAAAGTGTACTTTAAATCTAACTCAACCTCATAAAACTAATTCAATGAAAAGAGGTTTGCACCCACTTATATACTATGAAAGACTCTAATTTCTAGTCGATGTGGGATCTCCAACTATTAATTCCACTCAAACTTTAAATTATTGACTAGTATATTACTTAAGCATGATTTATTAAAGTAAGCTAACCTTGAATTATTTGTGTGAACAAAACTAACTTCAATTTATTCCTAAGGCTGATAATTTTATTCTCTAAATGCTAACACTTAATTTAAGTATACATTTATAGAAAAAAAAATCAGATTGGGAGAAACTAAAATCTTCTGCCATGTGAGCCCATAAAGTCATATTATTGCAAAGAAAAGAAGATGCCTCTTCCACTAGTGGTGGTTCAGCTGAAACTTCAAAAACACATATTCCTTTAATTTAGAAAAAATCAATGATCAAACCAAACGCAAAATGAATTCTAAGGTTATTTTTTATTAAGAAATGTTGCCTCCAATTCTTTTCCTAAACTAATGTGATTTTTTCTAGATCATATTATATATAATTAAGTTTTAATTGCTTCATAAATTGGAATACTTTTAATTTTTTTTTTAAATTATATTAAATATTTTAAATATACTTTTATTTTCATCTAAAATAAGGAAAACTTTTAATAAATAACTCAATTTATAAAAGACTTAATTAGGTTATGTGTTGTTAGGTTACTCCAACAAGACAAGATGAGTATATATATAGGTGTATTGTCCACATATTTTTCATATCTTCTCAGGAGTGAAGCAAAAATGGCATACTCTCAACTTCAAAAGATTGAAACTAAGATCCATATCAAGGCTTCTGCTAAGCAGTTTTATGATGTTTTTTGCAATAGGCCACACCATATTGCTAACATGTCACCTCAGAAAGTAAAGTCTATTCAAATTCACAAAGGAGAATGGGGCACCGAGGGATCCATCATTTCTTGGAATTACACACATGGTATGCAAACTTCCACTTCAAAACCTCATTAACAAAACATTATGTTCCTTACAATTTCTCTTAAGAGCATCATAATCAGAATTTGATTTACATGAATAATTTGAGACATTGTGATTCTTGGTGCCATTTTTTTGGAGAAATTAAAGAGAAATAAGTTTATAAAGAAGCTAAAATTTTAGTTTGAACAACAACATATGGAAACAGTTGTGTGGCAAAGGAGGTGGTTGAAGGCATAGATAGGGAAAATTATAAAGTGAGTTTCAAAGTTATAGAGGGAGACCTGTTGGAACATTACAAGAGCTTTAAATTTAATTTGCAAGTTACTCCAAAGAAAAATGGCAGTGTGATGCAGTTTGCAATGGAGTTTGAGAAACAAGAAAACCACATTCCTGATCCTCACAACTTTATGCAATGGGGAGTTGAGCTCAGCAAGAACATTGATACTCAGCTTATTAAGGAGCACAACTAGATCATTAGTTGTCAAATATAAATAAAGCTCATATCTCGTGTTGTTCCTATCTAAGAAATAATAATTGATGTATTGTGGGGCCTACTTAATTACCCCTTAATTAATTCCATCAATATTATGTATAAATTGTTTTTTGTCATAAAAGCTTTCATATTAGGTATCATTATGCAACTTGACATATCAGTTAGACACTTGACATCTCAGTTAGACTCACACCTCAAGTAACAACAATCATAAACTATTATAAAATAAAAAAGTATTATCAAAAGTAAAAAGAAAAATTATAAAAAAAAATGTTTTGTCCAAAAAAAAGTATTATAAACTAGTGCATCAAGAATTAACGGGAGTGAGCTTAACAAATTTATGTTTTGTGTTTAGTCATTGTGAATTTTGATTGTGTATAATTTTAAATGCTATGCAATAATTTTGAGATGAACATTTATTAATATTAACTAATAAGTAGTTCTTAATCTTCTTGTTAACAATTAATTAATAAACAGTTGGTTGTGAATTGCTAATTAAAATGATAACTCATTCGAACTAGGTTGACAAAAATTTACTCAACACTTATTATCAAACTTATATTCTTCTTGCTGTTAAAAAAAAAAACTTATATTCTTCTCAACTAAATTAAATAAATTTTTTTGCCATCGATCAATACTAAAGCAACAAGTATTTAACAAGTATTTATACGTATAGAAAGAGAAAGACAGATTTTTTTTTATTACTCCGCAAAGAAGTTTTTAAATAAATAATTTACTATGTTACGTTTTATATAAATAGTTATATATAAATACATACAATATATTTACATGATAATATAAAATGTTACTATTATAATTAGAATAAATAGCCTTTAAAAAGTCTTCCAGCAAAGCAAACCCAAACATATCTCTGAAAAATAGACTTCATTTTTTTAACTATACCTTTTACATTTATTTTATTTATTAGTTTCAATTTGGTTCTTTTTTCCTTTTTAGTATCAAAATGATTTTTTTATTTTATTTAAGTTATATCATTTAGGTATTTCCATCAACATCACTGACAGAGTTTGCATGATGAAAAAAATGAAGAAGTAGAAGAAAAAAAAGATTTTTTTTAGATAGATTGGATAAAAAATAAAAAAGTTAAAAACTTAGATAAATTCTTTATTATTAATAATTTTATTTTATTTAATATTTTTTAATTTTCATAGTAAAGGCTATAAATATTAATAAATTAAACCGAATAATCTTACTTTCTATTATTATTTTAATTTTCTTTTTTTTTACTTTCCATTTTATCATCTAAAGTAATTAATAATTCACTCTCTCTAATTTGAAATTATTTCTGTCGTTCACTCTTCCATCACTTTCCCGCCAAAATGGCACGGAAGCGCAACAAGCGATCGGTTCCCGGCGTTTTGTGGCGCATGTTCCGCCACCGAGCGCGAACCCTCTCCGACACCGTCACATCCTTGCTCCCTCCTCCGCCGCAGCTTTGCCGCTGCAACGGACGCCGTTGCCTTGGCTGCACCCTCGACGCCAAGTCCTTTCTCCTCCGACCCGACGATCCTTCCGATTACCGCAAACTCCTCAGTCAGTGCTACGTCGTCGTTTCCGAAAACGCACCTTCGCTCCCGGTCTTCGTCCCCCTCTCCGGCTTGTCCCAAAATCAGGTACTAAATCTTAAGAGTACAAGTTTGAGCTACTAGAAATCTGAAAGTTAAGTGAGATTTAAGGAAAAAAGAGATCCAAATCACTCATAGTTAAGGTTTTTACGTTGAATGTGTATCATAGTGTTTTATATGAGTTTACTTTTTCTTTCTCTTATACCTATTATTCAGAGTAATATAGCGTTTTAAATAGATACATTGCAGAACTGTAAGCATTATAAGAACCAATAAGTCTCCTTCTAAAAAACTGACAAATAAAAAAAGTTAGACAACACAAAAGACTGCAATGCATTATAAGAACCTCTTAATCATTAGACTGTTAATAACTGACTCAATATATTATATTCAACAATCAACTGAACAATAATTTTTTTTTCTACTGTATCCTTAATCATTATTGGGAAAAATGTTCCAATAGACTAGCGATAGTACCAAGATAACAATGTACATAACTGGGAGAAACTCTGATATCATATTATTTTATTATATGATGTCAGAGTTTGTCTAATCCATTATTGTCTACTTATAATATTATTACTGCTGCAAGTCCAAAAGTGCTTAGAAAAACAACCCAAGTCTCACATAAACTTATGAGATATTGTCACGAACATGTAAATAAATGGGGTACACTACTTACCAATAAACCAGATTTGTTGAGTTGAGTTAGGTTCCAAAAACATAGTTAAAATGAGAAGGCACGATGCAGGGGGCTATGATGGTTGGGGGAAGGAGGTATCTGTTATACAGAGAGAGGGGTCTCGGGGAGGAAATATGTCCTTGAGAATTAAACCTAGCTTGGGCAAGGAAATAGAGGGTTTCCTTGATTGTTTTCTGCTAATTTATATTTAGGTTTCTGATACTCGGATATTTAATTCCATCCCATAGTGAGATTAATACAGTTTTCCACTTCATTCTGAACGTTATAGATTATGGTTATCACTGTTTGATTTCTGTTTTTGACAGTTTACTTGTTGAAAAATGTAGGATATGCTTTCCCCTGTGTTGGGGTTTGGTTTTTTGGGTAGAATCCTCGAGATAATGGTTTATAAATGCTTTTTTTGGCTTTCAGGTTGTAAAGAGGACCATTGAACAGATGCTGCATCAAAGGGTACCAGCAGATTCCAATGTATTGTGCTCTGGTTATGATAGGGTGACAAGTTTCTTCCTTTCTATTGTACCATTTTTTAGGTTATTTGTGTTATTTTTTACACTCGGGAATTGTTTTTTTTGTTGTCTATGTTGCCGTTTTTCCATTGTATATTCATACTGATGGATTAGATATTTCACGGAGTTATAATGCAATTGCGTTCATTCGGTACTACCTAAAGTGATTTGTTTTATTAATTAAGACGTTGTTGATCCTTAGTTCTTCAACTATGGTTTTGCACTGCGAATTAAGTGGCTTTTATGCTATTTCATCTCTCAAGGTTGCATTCTTGTTAATGGTTTTTGTTTGCACACTAGGTCTGTTATCTGATATTTTAGTTAAATACTGAGTGTTGACATGATATAAATTGTCAAATGGAGGAATATCAAAGGATGCAATAATACAATTTTTTATGAAGACTATTATGATTTAGGGTGTTTGTTTTCCCGTTTGAACTTCATATGCAGAGTAAATGTTCAAGCCTTACTGTGGAGCTTCTATCCAGTGCATCTTGGTGTCTTCTGTTAAGCAGGGTATTTGATGATATAAAGATTTTTAGGATCATCATTGTTTAGATTTATGTAGTTTTTATGCTTTATTCTTATCAAAACTTGGTAAAAACTTTCATCAATGCAGGTTGGGGATGATTTTATGATTTACCTACTAAGGAATACATCAATATTCTTGGCAACTCCCCTTGGAAAACACCACCAGGTGGGAGGTCCTCCTATCAGTCGTCTATGTTTTGATATGCTCACGGGTTCGCGAAGGTTTGGCTATCAGGCATATGGTAAGTGTCTGTTTATCTATGATTTTTGTTATTGCAATAATATATATGCATTTAGCATGTTTAAATCCACAATTAGGACCTGCTTACAATATGTGTAAGACTTACACCAAATCCCTACCATTAATTTATCATATCTGATGGTTTGAATCAGTTCATGGATATGGTTGTAAAATCTTCTCTGATTAAATTTTCAACATCATCATATTTGATAAAATTAATGGTTGGGATTGGGTGTAAGTCTTCATACTTACATTACACCTGGTATAAATGGATCCTAACTCATAAATCCACCGTGTTTCTTAAAGCATACAAGGTTTTGTTATTGATTTAGACTTCCATACAGTGCCAGACTGTTGATCAGTATTTGATTCTATGATCTTAAAATTACTTGTCTAGAAATTCAGAAATTCTTAGAAGATTTTAATGTAAATTGACACATTTGAGAAATCAGTAAACATTGTCTTTGCTGTATATCAGTTATGGATAAACTCAGAAATCAATGAACTGTGGATGTTTTTGAACCAATTTATTCTTATCGTTATCTTGTGTCATGTTTCCTGACAACTTAAATCATTAGTTCGAGAAACGTGACATATTGGGAATGTAAGATGTTGCAATAATGGGTTTTATTTGCAATAGGCGAGCAAAAGAGGAAGAGAGCTGATGCTGATGACCTACCAGTAGAGAAACGAAAGTGTGATATTTCTTGTAGTATCAATGATCCTCTGGGCTTTTCAAGTAACCTTGGCATAACTGATAAGTCTTCAATGCAACTGATCAGGCATCATGGGAGCAGGAATTATGATGTCAGTGTTTCTGAAGTTCCTAAGTCGACAAGAACTGAAACTGTAATAAGGAAGTTGGAGTCTGAAGGAAAACAAGGTTCAAATTGTGTTACACCTAGGCTAGGAAAGCGTTGTAGGCCATTTAGATGGCAGCGACGCCGTTGCAAAATGCAAAATCAGTCAACCCTTGAAGGAAATAGTCTAAATATACATTGCAATATACTTCCCACTGGTTCGGATTGCCTGCGTCCGCCAAGCACCAGCAGCTTAAGTTATCATGCAAAGGTGATTAATTGTTTTGATCAACTATTATAGAATGCCACTTACAAACATTTGTCCTGAAATTTTGGTATGTATTTGATTCATTTTTGTATAGAACTTGTATTCTTCATGTACTCCACACTTTTTTTTATTAGCATCAATGCAAAATATTGATAATTTTTTGTGTAATAATTTTTATAATTGTATGGATTGATAAGAATGAAGGAAATCTTTAGGCTGTTTTACTTCTTTTGGATTCAGTGCATAGTGCAATAATGATAATAATTATTTACTCTTCTGTAATCATTCAACATTTAGAGGAAGTTAAACTTCTAAAGACATTTCATTGTACTTTGATATTGTAGGTATTAGATTCCTTATTGACTCGGAATATGAACATAGTGCTCCTTATGAGACTTGGGAAATATCCTTCATTTAGCTAACGTTGTAGTTGAGTACTTGAGTTGGTCCGGTTCATTTCTAACTGGAGGAAATGTAATCTAATCTATTTCCATTATACTTGATCTTTACTGTTGATGGAATCACGGGATATTTTTATAAAGTGCTAGAAAAGTTCACATAGTTTGTTACATATTCTAATCTATTTCCATTATATTTGATGTTTTTTACCTTTGGTCTTTACTGTTGATAGAATCATGTGATATTTTTATGAAGTGCTGAAATAGTTTAGATTGTCTGCTTCCAATAATCATTTGCATCAATAAGTGGTATTGAAAATAGTAATTCTCTAAAGCTAGATTCTGGCGTGTAGAAATTTGTACCGTGGTGGAATCCACGAGCAAAAAAGTAACTAATTACAATGAGAAACATGCAATGAATTCCCTGAAAGTTAGCATATCTACCATAGGCACAGCACAAAGTACTTTTTCTTCATAATAGAAAAGTTCACCAAGATAGAAAGGAGGCATAATAATATACCTTAGGTTACAAAGTAACATCATAAAAGAGTAAAGGAATTTGCTTCAGTCATAAGACCTACAATATTTTCAAGCATATTCTCCAGGCAAGCTTTAAAATCCAGCTAGCAAAATCTCAAAAAAAAGCAACGGAAACTAGCCTGCCTGATGAAAACTGTTGATGGACATATCTTCATTCAGATTCTAGTTACTCTACAGTAAATCCTTTTTTCAGAAGAATGCAGATTATAGTTTTGGAATATGTTAATGATGGAGTGAGCGTTGAGATGTTGATGGTAGGTTACAACTCCGTTACCAAAATTATTAATGCTGAGCTACAAGAGGACCATAGGATCTATTTCAATCTTCACCAACAGTAATTTACTATTTCAATGCTGATTTGGCATAACTTATCTTCCAATAATTGTTTATCTTATATTCACATGCTTCTTAAATGTTGTTTAGCTGCAGATGTCATTGCAATGTTCTTGCTGTTTAATCTTGCAATCTCTTCCAGCTGTTCCTAAGAGGACCAATATCCAAAGGCAATCTATTTTTTATAGCCTGGAATCTTCTCATTCAGTTCTTCCAAAGAAAAGTATCCACCATGTTAGAGATATGATTTGATTACATTAAATAGGGAAATATCTTAGCAAACATTTCTCATTTTTAGTTATTGTTTTTGTTTTTCTTCACTATAAATAAGAGTACTCATATGTGTACAAGACACACAATTACCAGCAATCCTATCTATACACCAAAGCTAAGACGTTCAATGTTGTACTTGGCACTTCTTGGATGGGATATTTTGGTTTCCCTTCATCATTGATACTTTAATACTTTACATGGATTTGCTCCTATATTTACAAGCTCAAGCTTGAACTGTTTTATTAATTCTTACACAATTTCTTGCTGTTCAAATTCCGTATAGAGACATTACTTTATTTTACCCTTGTATTAAAGACATTATTTTACCCTATTATAATAATGTCATAAGAGCCTATTGTGTTGCTCCTTCTAATTCAAAGATAGTATGCTTTTTCCTTCACTGATTATCTTCAGATATTTTATATTCCTTAAAGCCAAATTTGGCTTGTTCAAAGCATCTCATTGGCCATATTTTTGGCTTCTCTGATGTAAATGTGAGTGCTCCGCCAACGTCTTGTTTGCACAGCAATGACTCATGTCTCATTGACTCTGAATGCCTGTAAGTTCAGGCAGGCCCTTTTTATTACAACACATTCTTAAATATGAATGTTATTACACTTTCAATTTTAATTACACTTGTTTCTTCATGTTTTCGAATTGCTCCTTTTATTATTTCAGTTTTCTAACGATTCGCATCGAGCAGTTTAGATGATCTTTTGATATACTAGATTTAAGTCAATGATGAATTATCTAATTTCTTATAAATTGTAATTATTTAAAAAAAAATTAAGTGCTCTTTCTGCAGGTATCACTCTCTTGTTAAGTGGTTTAAGCATCTCATTCGTAGGACACGGTGTTGCCAGCATACAAAACTCTTGAATAAGCATTGTGTTTTTCCGTCATTGGTTAAAAATAAAATTAGAAGATCAAGTTCCGGACTTCAGGTTATATTTCCCCCCCTTTTAGAATACTAAAGTGCTAGTCGGTTGATTCAAGAAGTTTCCACTTCCTTGGTGAGGTTATGTATAACTTTCCCTAGAATTCTCAGTGGATGTGCATGGGTACATTTTTGTGTTCAAGTTGATTCACACATAGAAATTAGAATCTCTCTAGTGCTTGCAAGTTTGTAGCTTTTTCCTAATAGTTATGATACTCTTACTTTTCCATATTCAAAGAAATATCATATACCTTTGAAACTAAATTTTTACTGCAGGTCAATGAATCAGGGACAAATTTGCGCAAGAAATATCAGGAGTTGGGTACTAAAGACTGTGTGGATACTTTGGAAGCAATATCTTCGCAATCTGATGAATTTAATTCATACTGCTCAAAAAGTCAAGTTGTATCTTTCATATGGGCTGTTTCTAGGAGTTTACTTCCTTCGGAAATATTAGGTACTCCTCCTGCTTGGAGAATAATGAGGAGAAATATTTCAAAGTTCATACACCTACGAAGATTTGAGAAATTCCCTTTAAAGCTATGCATGCACAAACTTAAAATATCATTGTTTCCTTTCTTATCAAATAAATATTTCTTAAGTAGTAAAAATGCCCGTGTTCTAAAGTATATAGAAGGGCAAAATGAATTGTTTCATAAAGAATTCAAGAATAGGAATGATGTTGTGCATGTTGTCAAACGCAAGCTGTTGGAGAAGTGGATCTTCTGGTATTTCTCTTGTCTGGTTGTACCTTTGCTGCAAGCAAACTTTTATGTTACTGAAAGTGAGAAAGGGAAGCAAGATATTTACTATTATCCAAAACCAGTTTGGGAAAAGTTGGTTGCTAACACTATTGCCTGCTTCAGAGACCGGAGATACAGTTACCTGGATGATGTAGCTGTACATAATATTCTTAGAGGTAGACCATTTGGGTTTTCAAAACTTAGACTTCAACCCAAAGAAAATGGAGTAAGGATGGTGGCAAATCTGAAAGGTTCGTCAACAATGCCATTGTCTTTGTCCACTATGGGAGTTCGGAATTGTAGAACCGAAGGGAAGGTAAACCACCAGAAAATCAAGTGTAAACGTTATCCATCTGTAAATTCTGTTCTTCGTGATGCCCACACTATTCTAAAAGGAATTCTGTTCGAGAATCCTGACAAGCTAGGTTCTTCGGTGTTTGACTACAATGATGTTTACAAAAAACTATGCCCATTTTTGGTTGGCCAAAAGAAAAAACCAGGAACTATGCCTAATTTATTCATTGTTACATCTGATGTGTTGCAAGCATTTGATTCTATTGATCAGAACAACCTTCTTGGCATAGTTAAAAATGTTCTACTGAAAGATGAATATATTCTTAAGCAGTGTGATCAAGTTGTTTGCACAAAAAAGTCTTTGTGGGTTCAAAAGCAATTTACAATGTTGGATGAAACAAGCAACAATGGTCACACACGATTCACTTCATTTACATCCGCTCATTCCCGGCATTCTGTCTTTGTTAACCAGGTATTATTTTTCATGGGAGAAAGTCAACTTGGTGTGTATACTGCACGTCACGTCATCATCTATTCTGTTTAATTTTGTCACAAGTTTACACATTCAAGCATAAATGTATAAATATGATATTTCTTTTCCTCCTATTTATGATTAATTAACATGTGGACTGGGTATTGGAGATGTATATTAATTTAAGGCAATTACTTCCTGCACCCAATTTTAGTATGAAAAGACAAAAATACCCCTAAATAAAATGGGGTACATGTAAAAATACATTCTGGACCCCTTTTTGGGAATATGTTTTTGATTTTTTTTTTCTGGAATGAAGTTTTTGTATTACAATTTTTTTTATCTGGAAAGGGATTTTGATTTCCAGATTTTTATGCCGGAACACAATAATCTCTTCTGGATCAACTTTTTTGGAATGTATTATTTTCCATTTCAGATTTTATTTTCAGAATGAAGGGCAATTTTGGAAATTTAAAATTATGTAGGGTGCATGTTCAAAAAGATTGAGATTGGGTGTAGGAAGAATTTTCCTTAATTTAAACTGTCTTTTTATCCCTTGCAGAAAGGCACTAAAATTACTCATATTTTAAAATGACATTTTGTTTTATTTAATTATCTTTTTATACTAGATTCCATGGTCCAGGCATTGGCTTGGGCACAAAAGACAATTTGAAGCATCCTTTTCTACTCAGTTAATATGATTTAATTTGCACTATTTATTTATACATTAGGAAATTGTATACATTTCTAGTATATATATTATGTAAATTGTATATAAAATTTTGTAATAGTGGCCGTCACACTACTTGCTTTCCCGTTGAGGCTGTTTTGGGATCAGCTGTTCTATACTGCTATTCAAGATTGATAGCTATGTTAGTACTAGAAGTGTAGGTCCGTGCCTAACACTAATAAGACTAAATGCATGTTTGGTATTGCCTTCTTTTTCTAGGAACCATTCTTTTCTTTTTTTTAAAAGCTTTCTCAGGATGCAGCAAACAAAAGCGATGTTTCATCAAAATAAGCTAATCCAATTGCGCAATAATAAGCAATAAGCCTATTATCTTTTAATGTTCTCCATTCAAACCATATATAGAAGTAAAAGAATTTCAGTCTATCATATCATACCACAACTTAGTCAGCTAGTGCTTCCTGCAAATTCATGGAAACATCCTTAGTAAATAGTTCCTCATTTTCTCCAAAACACTGTTGCATATCATACCCCACTTAATATTGATGACCTTTAGCCCAGTGCAGGAAATTTTACTATTGTTGACAGTCTTTTGTCCAAATCTCAGCAGGAAATACAGTTTGGAGAAAAGAAAATGATAAACACCTATGCACTTGGGAAACCCACCCTTAAAATCTAATTGTTAAAGGCGGAGAACCAAAAGCTTAATTATTCTACTCTACCGAGCATTCCATCAACAGTCAGCTTTGATACCAATTGATAAACACCTAAGCACTTGGGAAACCTTTCCTTAAAAGTTAGCTATTAAGGGGGTCAACCAATATTTAAATATTCCATCGAGAATCTCATACCACTCGATTTGGGACTGAGCATCTCATAATATCCAAGTCCCTACAGATTTTGATGTGAAATCTCTAAAGGCACAAAACGAGACCTGTAACTACTAGAAAGGAGAGAGAGCAGACAAATGATATCTCATTCTTAACAATGATAACTCAAATTTCTCATAGATTTTAGTTATAGTGCAATGTCATGCATTTTTTTCCATGTCTCTAGTGTGGCTTTTTTTATGAGATTTTGGTACTCGTATCCAAATCTAGCAAAACATGATCGTTTAATGCTATGTAATTTAAATAAATGAAATAATTAAGTCTATTGTTCTAATTGTGACTCATCTATCTTTGAGAACAATAAGAGCGATTGAGTTGTGGGTTAAATTTATTGTGTTTTAGGAATATTAAATGTATATGGTTGATATAAATATGGGGTAAGCCGGCCTAATTGCCAAACTGTACATATTTCTCAAGCTATAATGTCTTAGTATTGTTTTACTTTCAAAGAAATTGTGGTAAATTCTCAAAGTATATGATTATTTATGTCCAACAAGTTTTACTTTAAAAATTCTTTTACTTAATTTAAACTCGTGTATTATATCAGGAACGGTGTAAGCTTGTAAAAAAGAAAGTTCTGTTTTCATATCTTACGGAGCATGTGAAGCACAATGTGTTGCAGTTTGATGGAAAATTTTACTTGCAAGATATTGGTATTCCCCAGGGAGGAATTTTGTCATCTTTGCTTTGTTCCATGTATTATGGACATTTGGAGAAACATATAATATTTCCATTTCTTGAAAAGACTCTTGAATCTGGTAGCTGCAAGGAGAATGATGATGGGCAAACCAACTGTGATGATAAAGTATCATCTTCCTCTTACATGCTAATGCGATTTATTGATGATTTCCTTTTCATATCAACCTCTAAAAAGCAGGCAGATAGCTTTTTCTCCAGGCTACAAAGAGGGTTTCGTGGTTACAATTGCTACATGAATGGGAAAAAGTTTGGTGCGAACTTTGATGTAGAACAGATATCAGGTTCCTCATTGAACAGGGTTTATGTGGGTGAAGATGGTGCTACTTCATTTCTTCGATGGAGTGGTCTTCTTATCAATTGCTCCACTATGGAAATTCAGGCTGACTACACTAGGTTAATATTCTTTTAAAGCTTTTTGATAGATCTTGTTGTCATAATTAGCATTTTTGATAGATAGGCATCTTCTTCTATGTTTATTAATCATTTTGAGTGTAGAGTTTCAAATTTTGATAAGATTTTTTGAGTTCTATTACAAATTTTGATAAGATTTTGTTTTTTTCCTTGAAATAAGTAGTTCCATTCCATGTGCCTAACAGGTACTTGGGTAACCATTTAAGCTCCACACTTACTGTTCGCTGGCAAGGTAAACCAGGCATTAATCTTAAGGAGAAGCTGCGTCTCTTTCTAAGACCTAAATGCCACCCGATATTCTTTGATTCGAATATAAATTCAGCAGCTGTTGTCAGATTAAATATTTTTCAAGTATTTCTGTTATGTGCAATGAAGTTTCATTGTTATATTCGGGATCTATCATTCATCTTCAAACTTCACAAAAGATATTGTTCAAACATTATTCAGGGATCTTTGAGGTATGAATGTAATATCATGATCTTACCTTCGAGCTTATATTAAGACTGCCTTTTCTCATTTTGATTTGATAGACTTTTCTTATCAGAGTATACTTTCTCGGATGAATTAGCACCTAACATACACATGTTTATACTGTATGTTTTACCTTAAGTTTGTGTAATTATAAGTCGTTAGTTAGTTGACAGATGGATCTAAACCAGTCTTTTGGTGACAGTTTGATCTTACTAGTCAGTTAGGAAACTTGTTTAGCTTAACTCTAGAAATACTTAGTCAGCAGCACCCTGAACTTTTATCTTTTTTACTTTTCAGAATCAATGAATTATTATGTAGTTTTCTTTCTGAAGTGTCTAACCTATTATTTTTCATCAAACTAATGCTCTGCATGAGTTTTCGATCAAATGATTATGTATTTCTTTCTGAATACTTCAACTCTATGGAGTATACAACCATTAATCAATTGTTTTCTTTCATGCTGAACTGCCAGATATATGCATATGCTGATAAAGAAAAGGATGTGCTCCATGAGTCTTAATTCAGATGTAGAGCCGATTCTGGAGTTGGAGAAGGAAGAAGTGGAATGGCTTGGATTCCATGCTTACATACAAGTACTCAAGAGAAAGGAATCACGTCATAAGGAGTTGCTGGCTGTTTTGAAGTCAAGGTTGTTATCACATAGAATGTCTGGGAGGGTGTCACCTGATCTTAAATATGCGATTGATACCAAAAATTCCTCTCTGCTTTGGGACATCAAGTATTAGCTCTTAAAGGTTAGTTTCGATAATTACTGTAGTTCTCTGTTCAAATATTGCATTGCAAGTTCTATGGGGTCATCAAGAATCCGGATAGATTGATGAACCCTAACCAAAATACCTCTAGTTTGGATAAACTGGTTAAATCAGGTCCACAGGGATGTAACCAACGATTATTGAGGTCATACTCATACAGTCGAACCACTTGAGTTCAAACTGTCTTGAACTGCAGTTTTTTTCTTCTATGAATAATATTTTAAATTTTTTAAATACACAATCTGAAATCTCCTTACTATTTAATTTAATTTTCTCTGTCAAAGTTTTAAAAAATATATAAATATTCATAACCAATATCATAACCTGACCTAAATTTGATTGGTTTGCTTCAAGCTAGGTTAGTTTATATTATTGAGAAACCTAGCCAATTTGACCTGACCATAGTTAATTGGTTCGAGTTTCCCCTTAACTCGGGTACCAGCCTTCTACTTTAGCCTGTGGCATTGGGGGATAATGCAATGTTTTACACATGCTGTCCTTTTTTAAAAATAAATTTCAGTAATTGTGTAAACAAACTATTGCTAAACTGAATAACTTGTCTAAATTTGTATATTTTTTTTCATGGAAAATGTATTTTAAAAAAATTGCTAGTTTTTTAGACAAAGTTGAACACTTTAGCAGCAATTTTTCAGCATGATTAGTGATTAATTTTTAAAATGGAAAGAGAAAAAAACGATTACGTACTGATAATTGTTACATTTTGAAATGCCCTTCCTTGCAGGTAAGAGATAGTCCTAACATGATGGGAATGCTCACTCTTTCAATTTTTTGGGTTTACATGATTCTGAATGGTAAAGTTGGTTTTGTTTTTTTACCTGGCTTTCAACAATAGGAAAAAATGATTAGAAAAAGGGAGTTTTGAAATCTGAGGTTCACCTTCCTCCTTTGCTTTTTTAGTTACATAACATATGCAAATGCTTCTACTATATATTCATCGTTGCTGTGTAATGATGTAAAGCAGGTATGAATGGTACCTACATACCTTGGTGAAACAAATATCTATATGATCGAATGAAAATTAGAAAGGTCAGATGTTGAATGCTCAAGCCTTAGTTCTTGTTTGGATATAAAATCAAGTTCTTTTAAAATTTTCTCTTCTAGAAATAGCCTTTTTCAGTAAAAGCTTTTATTAACCACTTTCAACTTTGTATCCCAACATACTCTATAAATGCTGCCACTGAAATTCCCGTCCCAGTCCAAAACATCTTTTATTTGGAAAATAAAACATAGATATCAAATCTGATTTAATTTGGAAAGCTAGAGTTTTATCTAATGATAATTATAAGATTTGGTCTTTCCAGTAGTCTTATTTGGTGAAAATTATTTGCATGCATATATTATTGATGCAAAATAAAAATGGAGAATTCATCTCATTACTTTAATATATATTATTTTGTAAATTGTAAGTATTGTAAAAGAACAGGTATACTTTTCTTTCTTTTTCTTAGACACGGTAACACATGGTTGATGCAATAAGATTGGACGAAACAAATAAAAAGTCATGATACATGTTTGTTGCTCTGCTTTTCTTTGGGATTTTATTTAGATGGATAGTTGCTTTTGTATTTGACCTGTGAAAGCAATCCTTTCATGTTGCTTCATGAAATTCTAAAAGATTTCCTCTGCTACTGCTTTCTTCTCTATAGGTTGCTTTTCATATTCAACAAAAAATTGCATATACACATACTCAAACAACAAACTATGAAACAAATCATTACAGACAAACAAATTTATATTCACTTTTTTTATCATAAGTTAATAATTAATACAAAATTATTAAATACTTTTACTCAATTTAAAAAAAAAAATCAAAACCTATGAGAAAAGGTTCCCATTTTTTTAAGGATACTTTGGGATCAGAGGATACAATTAATTGCATCTATAAGTAACTATTTTAGTAGATACAATTAATTACTGATTTTACTTTTATTAACATATTTAATTTTATTTAATTTTTTAGATTTTTTTAATTTTTTAAAAAATATGGTAGGGATTTAAAAAAAACTCCATAAATATCTCATCAATGTATTTTTTTTTATAAAACTAGTAAAATTAAAATTAAAATTTGATTTTATTAATATTAATAGTTAAATTACAAGATTTTTTTTTAAAAAGAAATTAGAGAATTTAGATCTATATTATATAATACCAATGACAAATTGTAAATAAACTAATCTTTAAAATTAAATAAAATAGTATTATTTTCATATTTATATTTAAGAATTTCTAACTTATTTTAACAAATACGACGAATATACTATATCCATGTATAAAAATAATTTCTGTTAATTCGAAAAAATCAAAACCTGTCATAACAAATTTTTCTACCTATCCCATTAGTATTTATTGCATTTCTCCAGTTTATTGGTCACATAATAATCTAACTTGAATATTGATGAAGCTTTTGTGCATCTGTATCCCATTTATTTAAAAAAAATATATGTATATGTGTGGACGTCGGACCAGAGTAATGTTATCCACGTCGATACACAATTGTCTTTGTTAAGGATGGGCAAAAAATCCATATTACAAAATCCAATCCATAAGGATCCAAATCCATATTAGTTTTAATCCATTTAAATGGATTTATCTTAAATCCAAATCCATATTTTTGGATTTTAAATCCAATCCATTTAATTGGATATGGATTAGATATGGATTGGATACATTTTTGGATTATTCAAATTGCATTTTGGGTTGGGTTTTGACTTGGCCCGATCCAAGTTGAGCCAAGACAATCTGGGCCGATGTCGAGCAGAGCAGGCCCGAACCGATGTCGAGTCGTTCGGCCCGGGTCGTTGTCGAGTGTCCGGACCTGAACCGATGTCGAGTCGTCCGGGCCTAGACCGATTTCGAGCTCAAAGTAATTCAATATAATATGATATTTTTTTATAACATTCACATTTAGTGAATTATATTAGAGACTAATGTCATATCCATTTCATTTCATGTGTATACCAATTTTTGTTAAGTAAATCCTGGTACAAAATATACATTAATAAGTGTAGTAATTTAATAATATTTTTTAAAAAAATACTTATGAATTTTAATTAATAAAATAGTTATAATTTAATTTTTAATTTTGGAATTTATATTTTTTTTATATCTTTTTTATTATAAGAGGAATGTGAATAATTTATTCTCAAATTTATATTAATTTCAGGTTTTTAGAGGAAGATGGAGATAAACGGGTTAAAGAAGAATAGACAAGATAAAAAGACAAAGTTGAAATATTGAAAACTCACTCAAACTTACCCAAGCAAGATCACTCCATAGGAACTCGCCCTAACAAGTTCATTCCAATGAAGTTAGGCTTTCTCGTCAAACTCGCTTAAGTGAGATGTCACTTAGCCCAAACCCAACTAGGTTAAATAGAAGGCGTGAGGTGTAACCTTAGATACCATGGGGAGAATAGAGAGAGATAGAAAATTGTACCAGTACCAGATGAACCAGTCTCGACCTCGACGACCAACCGACCGAGTCGAATAACATATCATGACACACAATGAATCATAGTAACGAAAGTTACAACGATACTTAATGAGTCATAATTAGTATCTTGAAATATGTGAGAAATATCTCCAAGAATCAGTCATAAACTGATTAACTGAAAGATGCCTATTAATTAGGGACCACGACGCATATCAGTTGATAACTGATATCCAGCCCATCATGGCAAATGCCCATAACCAATGTTATAAATAAAACCTTCTCCAAATGATAATGTACGTTTTTACCATTTACCAGAATACACAATACTTACTTAAGCGTCATAGTACCTTTTGCAGGTCATCCCCAACCAAGTGTCAGCATTTGAGGAAGAAGGCTTGAAGGAAGCAACATCGACACGTCAACAATTGTACGCCCAGTCACATGTACTGTTTAGGTCTTTTGCCTATACAAGTATAAAAACCCTAAAGGAGAGATAAGCGTCAAGGAGAAACATCATGGATCTTCTTTTCTTGTTTTCCAAGCTTGTAATGGCTAACATGAGTGACTAATTCTTCCCTTTAGGATTGGGAGTAATTCGTTCAAACTCTTATGTATTGAGATGATATTTATCTATAATATTCAGTTCTTATCGATGATTGGTATTATCATTTTATTCTCAAAGCTTGAATTATTCATGATTTTGATCCTTAAATATGACTAGAAAGTGCTTTTAAGCATCTAATCTAAATGGTAATGCTTAACATATTTGAATGTTAGGAATTGATTTGAAATGTTAATTTTTTTATAATATCGGTTCGTAATGATAAATATTTTTTATAAATATGCGTGAATCGATATTTTGGAAAGTTTCTTAATAATTTTGTATGCGAGGAATCGATATAAATGATGTTTATATGTGCATCAACATCAATCGAGATTAAATATTTATTCTTTTGAGAAACACAAATGAGTGAGACGGATGAACCCTAATCCCAATTTTTCTAATTGACTCATACAAATCATTTTATTTACTTTATTTAATTTCTTCCAAATTCACAATACAAACAACCTTTCAACAAATTTTTACATATTATCTTTTATTTAATAAATGTTATACTTAAGATTTTAAAACTGCCCTTTGTAGGTTCAATATACATATGATTTGATACATTTATCTTAAAATAATCATCATATACGCAATAGTAGTGTAAGAATTTTTCTCAATTTGTCACAGAATTTTTTTCAATTTGTCACACCTGATATTTTAATATACATTATTTGAATTGTTAGTGAAGTTAGGGAGCATTTTTCCTTAATAAGTTCATGTAGTCAATATTCACATGTCTCAATCATTATATTATCTCATTATATATAACTATTGAACTGGTCATTCAATAGGTGTATGCTGCAAACTCCAAAAACTAATATCAGATGAAGGCCTCATGACTGGACTTGGTATTGGAGACTATATATGACAGATAGATAACCTCAAACATATATCAAATGCTTTATTTTATTTAATTCATTCTTTACCATAAAGAAATACTAAACATAACATTTATTTCATTTATAAGATACAAGTACAACTTTTCCTTTAAATACTATAAAATTGCAAAATTCATTGTCCTCATTCTGAGTCTTAGTGATTGCATGTGAAGAAGACCTATTACTCAATTTGAGGGTGGATGGGTGTGAACATTATCCAAAAAAGAAGGTTTTAAACATTGACATAATGAATCAATACATATGCAACCACATTTATCAGCACAAGGACGATATTGACAATCTGCATCACTACTACAGTGCAAATGCACAATAGGTCCCCTTGCTTCGGATTTCATACACATATCTGCATCAAAAAGTAATAACTAATTAACACTTTTTTCAAAATAACATTTCTATACAAAAATCATCACATATAGTGAGAGTCATGGAGAAAAATATACATAGAAACTATATTATGTAAGGGTAAGAGAAAATGATAAATGTTATAGTTTTGTGCTTTAAATGATTGTATCAAGAAATTATTGCTGAAAAATGAGACATGATTTCTAACCTAATGCAATGATGAAGAAAGCCAATAAAAATGTCAATAAAGTAACAGTAGGTTTTCTTGTATCCATTTTGTTGCAAAAGATGATATTCAAATGAACACTTATATAAGGAAAAGGTGACACTATCTTAAGCATTTTGTTCTATTCTAAAAGTCAAATTGCATTAATTAATTTATTAATTATAAATAAAAACATTATTTTTTTTGTCTTGAACAAATGTCAGTTTTCATTTACCAACTTTCTTATATAGAGTTGACTTTCAAATTAGGTCTTTTAATTTTAATTTAAATAAAACGTAAAAATTAAAATAAATAGTTTAATTTGACAATATGATAAAAAAAATATGATCCACCACAAAAAAAATCATTAAATAAAAATCAATTTTAGAGACAAAAAATAATTAGTTGTTACAGTGACTAAATTAGAGATTATTTTAAAGACTAAAAAAATTATTGATTTCTAAATTAGTTTCTATTATTGATAAATATTTTTTAAATTGTTATGTAATTAGCTACCAAGGTTTTAACTACCAAAATTCACACACTTAATTTAGTCTCTCTCCCAACTTCTCTTCTCTCCTAATTTCCTCTTTCAATTTTCATCTATTTTAGAATCTGATTGCACCAAGTTGTAGCTAAGAAATTAAGGAACATTCTTATTCGAACAGATTATCAAACAAAGTTCATATTTGCTATAAAGATCATTTATTCTCTTTATTAGTATTTAATCGTCAATCTTAATGAGGTCAATTGAGAAAAGTAGTCCTCTCAAGTTATTCTACTGTATACTGACTGAATTTATGTTCTGTTTGGATAACTTGTATTAGACCCTTATATCTTGAAGCTAATTCAGACCGAGAGGATAAAATTCAAGAGGTTTCTTGGAAAACAAATAATTAAGGTAACAGAAATTAACTTTAACTTTCAAGAGTACCTTAGGCTTTGAATGTGGATGAGACGTGGTTCCAAGTTTCAATTTGTCTTGTAGGATTTTATTTAATAAAATTGTTTGATTTTATGTTGTGAGAGCATGTATAAATATTATATTTTTTATAGTTTGGAAGTTAAATATTGATGTTGGAAAAATTCTTGAATGTTATGAATTTTTTAAATGTTGTGATTGAATGATATGTATTATATATGAATAATGAAAATTGTATGAAATTGATGACATACATTTGATATAATGTATGAGTTATTGTTTGATGATACATTAAGTATGAAGAACACATGTTTAGCCAAGATCATCTAACTTTTATCCCGATTTAAGTCATATAGACTAAGATATCAAATGGTGAAACTAATAGAGGAATTCATACACACCGTGACATATGAAATGCACGACTTGGATTTATTAAATTTACCATAATCCTTTATCTTAGATTCATTAATAATCTAAGTTTTTAACATTGGATGAAGTGTTAGTCTTTGGTAAGACTTATTTTGACTATTTTTTTTAAACTTAAAATCCTTAGTTATTCATTTAATTTTAATTGCATTGTAACATTGATTTCTCCCTTTAATAAATATACGTAATTATTACTAAAGACAAAACATATGGTCAGTTATCATAATCAATAACTGTATTTAAAAAATTCACAAAATTAAAGCTTTTATATTTAGACGGTAAGTTTTTTTATTGTTCTAAAAATAAAATATATCAATACTTATTTGTACTTAGTATTTACCCTTAACAATAATGATATTATTATTATAATTATTTTGTATATGAAAATATAAAATTAAGAAAAACTATGAGAAAAAAATATTTATTTACATCCAAAGAAAAATAATAAATATTAACATTAACATATATATATATATATATATATATATATTAAATAAAAATAAAAGATTAAATATTTAGAAACACTCAATTAATTAATGATAATTATTAAATAAAATTTAATTGCTCAGTCAATTAATGATAATTATCAAATAAAATTTAATTTCTCAGTCAATTAATGATAATTATTAAATAAAATTTAATTTCTCAGTCAATTAATGATAATTATTAAATAAAATTTAATGAAATTAGGAACACCCTACTAAATAAATATGATTATAAAGTAATCAAATAAATAAAATAACCAAATATAATTATAAAATTAATAAATAAATAAATAAGCTGAGATTAGAGACATTAAAGAAAGATAATTATAAAATAAATAAATAAATATACCTAAACAAAGATAATTATACAATCAATAAAAATAAATATAATAAAATTGGAGACACATCACTCAACAAAAAATAGTTATAAAATGAGTAAATAATATGACAAATGTGTTGTTCTCTTACCTTAATATTTGAAATGCTAATAAAAAAGAAAAAAGATTAGAATAATAAAATTTTCTCTTTCTCTAAATTATCTATGTTTTCTTTCTTCTCCATTACTCCTCTTATTTATTGAAGGAATTGTAATAATTACTTAATTAAGATGTATTTTGTTTTTCTTACTTTTAGGTTAGTTAGAGATACGAATAAAAATAATTATCATAAAAACACTTATCCAAAATCACATGAATTGACCACAACATTTTTGTTTTTTTGACTTCAAGTTAACTAAATTACAGTTACATGAAGTATTTATGAGATTTGAAAACATTCAATTTCTCTACCGTAATAACAAAACAACGAATTTTCATTTTTAACTCTCTCCCTCTATATATATAATAAAAACTACTTTTAGAAAAAATTTAAAAAATAAAAAATAAATATTTATTTATTGACTAAAATAATTAAATATTATTTTTTAGATTAAAAAAATTACTGATATATAAAGTTGTTTTTATTATTAATAAAATTTATAAACTAATTTTTAAATTGATATTTAATAAGCTATTATAGTTTTAATCATTAATTATTTTAGTAAAGTTGATAGCTAAAATATTAATAACTAATTAAATATCAATTTTGTTTCCATATATATATGCAAATAAATAAAAAGCAGATCAAATTATATCTAATTAACTATAAACTAATGACTCTCTATTTTTATCATTTTTTTAAAAATTGTAATTACTTGTTGAAAAATCCATGCACACCTTCCTTCTTAGCAAGTGTGCATGTCAATTACTTAATTTTTTTTCCTTTGTCACCTTCCACCACTTTTGATAAGCTTTTCCCATTTCAAGGTTCAGTTTCATCACTTTTGAAAAGCTAAAATCAATCAACTTAATTATATTTTGTTATTCATATCATAATCAAATGAAGAATCATATATTCTTTTTACATCTACCGTCTCCAATACTATTATTTTAATAATTTTTCAAATTATTTAATTATAAATTTATTTATTTTTATTAAAGTTATGACATCGGAGTATTGTATACAACTCTTTGAATTTAGGATTAAAATTTAGAAATTTATGATTTATCTTTTATTATATTTTTTTATTAAAATTATGACATAAGAGGAAATTATATACAATTCCTGAATTTAGGATTAAAATTTAAAGGATTTAGAGTTTAAATTTCAAGGACGATGTGCACAGTCTTCATTCCTAACATAATGAATATGCACAATGGGTCCCTTGCTTCACATTTCATACACATATCTGCATATATAAATTAACATTTAATTAATATATTTGCATATATAAAAATAGTTAACTTGGTTCATATTAAAATAACAGATTAAATATATTTTTCGTCACTATATTATAACGAAATTAGTTTTATTTTTTTCAAAATTTTAGAACATCCAAAAAATTGTTAGCTTTTCTTAAATTTCACCGTTGTTTTGATTGATGACGGATGTTAATATAATTACTTTCAATGGATTAATATAGTAAAATTTTAAATTAAATAAAATTCACATATAAAATGATTTATTCGAATCATTTTCTTTCAAACACAGAAATAGTATAAAGTTTGAATAAAAATAAAAACCAATGACAAAAACAAGTTATTAGTTGAAAATAAAACATGATTTCTAACCTGAAGCAATGAAGAAGAAAGCCAGTGAAAATGCAAGTAGTGCCACACTAGACTTCTTTGTAGTATCCATGTTGTTGAAAAGCATGATTTTCAAATGCATATTTATAAGTAAAAATGGTGATACCTTTTAGATGATATTCTTGTAAATATTATGAATAAAAGTTAAACTCGTTAATTGTAAATATAAAGGAAGTATAATATCACTATTACAAAAAATTTATTAAATAGCAACCAAAATTAGATATTAAAAATAATTAGTCACTATATTAACTTAATTAGATAATATTTTAGAGACTAAAAAATTATTTATATCTAAAATGATTTTTATTATTAATAAAAATTTATAAAATGATTTCTAAATTGGTATCTAAATTAGCTATGAGGATTTTAACTGCTAATATTTTAGATTGGTTTCAATAAAGATTAATTTAAAATCTAAAATATTATTAACTAAAACTTTGATATTTAAATTTTTATTAATAATAGAAACTATTTTAGATATCAATAAAAAAATTTAAATTTTTTTAAGTGTATTTTCATATGCAATGAAAAGTGGTCCATGAAGTTGCTAGCTTTGATGACTAATTATGTCATTTAGTTAGGCACTCAAAAGGCACACCTCACTTTGTTCCCACTATGAAAATATGGAGACGGCTCCCAAAATAAAAGTGCAAAAATAAAAATGTTAAAGCAAGAAAAATTGTGATGAAATTTTTTTTTGTAGTTTTTTCTTGAAAGTTCTAAACAACAAACATAATTAATTATCATTAAAATAAATAATATTATAATAAATAAAATAATTTGAATTATAATATTTTTATAAAAAAACTTATTTTAATGTATAAGAAAAATAAATTTAATCAATTAAATTTTAAATTAACTTTATTATATATTTTTAAATTGATATGTAGTACATAATAATTGAATATTTATAAATATATTTTATTACTATTTTAAAATCAATAATAAAATAAAATACGAAAATATTTAATAAAATAAAATAAATTTAATATTTTATTATTATATGTTTTATATTAAAAAACCATTTATTTAAATTCTGATAATTTTATTTCAATATATTTTTATTGTGGAATATTTATCTATTTATTAAGTTATATAATAATTTTGTATTTTAACTTCAATTTCATTTCAACTTTAATTTAGATTTTCAAAAAAATATTTTTTACATTAAATTAATTTTAAAGTTTTACTTTATTAATTATTTTCTAAATATATTTATATACTATCACCCATTTGCTCACATTTGTCACAATGTTTACTTGTGAAACGACTGCCACAATAGTATCTTCCCCTTCGGCTAGATTTGCCTTAAGAGGATAGTCGTTTTTGGCCTTATGTCTGCACTGAGGTGTATGATGACATGGCTTTCCACAGACAAAGCAATTACCCTTTTTCTTGAGAGAGGGGTTAGTTCCACTGGGACGAGAGAATTTGTTATATTTCTTTTTATGATCAAATTTTTTCTCGTACCTTTTTGGAGCTAGTTTGTCTTCTACCACGTTTGCTTTGGCAGACAGAGTTTTGGCCTTTGCAGCAGTGCACTCCTTCCTGTTTGTGTCTTCGATGATGATGTGGATGATCAGATCTGATAGTGGCATCTGCTTTTGTCTGTGCTTCAGTTGTTGTTTGTAATCCGTTCAAGATTGTGGAAGCTTTTCGATCAAGAGTTCAGACACGAATTCATCCGGCAAGGTTATGCTTTCAGTTTTGATATCTTCAATTAGCTTGTGATATTCGTTTATTTGGATTTTGATGTCTTTGCCTTCGATCATCTCCCAGCGGTAGTAGTTTGCAATTACGAATCTTTGTTTGACGATGTCTTCGGCAGTATATTTGAGGATAAGAGAATCCCAAATATCTTTCGCATTCTTATAAGAAGCATAAACATCGAACAAATCGTTAGATAACACACTGAGTAAAGTGTGACGACATACCTTATTTGCATGGATCCAATCGTCAACTTGTTTCGCAGTCGTGGTTGAGTCGGGTTTGGAAGTTGTAAGTGCAAGAGCAACTTCGTACATGTCCAATAGGGTGGACACGCGTTCTTGCCAACGTCGGAATTTCTGACCAGTGAAGACTTCAATTTTGGAGACATCCAGAAATGGTTTCGCAAAAATGGTTTGCGTTGCGGAAACAACATTTGACAGTCCCGGAGCAGTGTTGTTGTTGTCCGTATTTTCAGCCATAAATCCTTACGATTATAGTAAAATAGGCTTTAAAACACGAACAAAATTGGTTTCCCGAGGCGTGAGTAATCATTGTCCGTAAGGACTTATCCGCGATGTATTGCGTAAGTCCCATAGGATATAATAGGAACTTCCCAGTAATTTCCGAGGATCATAACTAGCAAGGTGCCCTTCTAGGAGTAAAACACAATAAACCCAGATCTATTATAATGGAATGTTATAATTTAAAAAAAAAAGAATGAAAAGAGGAGAGGAAGAGGAAGGCACGGTGGTGAGTGCTGTGAGGAAGAAGAAGAGGAGAAGGATGTGCAGTAAGCCAGTGTGTTTGAGCATTCTCGTGCCTCTTATTTATAGGCAAGGAGAGAAGCTCAAAACCCACGAAAAAGGGGATATGGAGAAAGTTGTTCCGGCGGTTCAAAGGTGACGCCGGAGACGCGTCGAAAATGGTGGAAGGCCACCACAACAAAAGGAAGACCGTGGAACAGGTCTTGCAACGTTCCCAAAACCCTTTCAAACTCAAAGGCACGAACTTGAAACTGAAAGCAAGTGGAGAAACGGATCACCAGAAAAAACGGAGAAGATCTCGCGGTGTCCATCGATCTGCAACGACTCTGAAGAATGTGCACTGCAACGATTCGCTTTCTTCATATATATATATATATATAACGCATATTTACAACAGAATATGCTTAAATCTGGATGGGTTAAAGTCGAGATTGGTGACATTTCGAGAAAAAAAAATTTCAAAACGTAGTGTTGATAGTTTTTTGGCAACTTGTGTCTAACACGTCTTGAACAACCTGTGTTGAAGTGAAGCTACTTTTTTTTTTCTCACGACTTGTGTTTGCATTGAGTAACATGTAAAACAAATGAGTACAACTTCTATAATGAAAAAATAGCAAACAATTTTAACTCAATTAATGAAATCAAAATTGAATTAAAACTAAAGTGAGAAGAAAGTTTTGTTGCGCACCTGGAGTGTGGATTGAATCTTCTGGTTATATTCATGGTTTACCAAATTATTTTGAAAAAAATAACAGCATTCAATATTCTACTTAACATAAAAATGTATGACTAGAAATTAGACCATTTTTATGAATGATGAGCAAAATCTTCTATCTCAAACATCTAAGAAAAGCAAGTCATTTTCACTAACCTCAAATGTATTGAATTATGCATACAAATTTTAATCTTGTCCCTTTTACAAGTAATTTGATTTCGTCTTCATTGCACATATAATTATTCATAACTCGGCTCCATTATTAGGGAACGATATCTTACTAGTGTAATTTTACATATTAATTATTCAAGTAAGTAGAATTTTAAAAAATTATTAAAGTAAGTAAGTCATGTTAAGGTGAGATAAACTTTTTAAAAAATTATTATAATGGGTGAATCGTGTGTTAAGGTAATGAATTTGTCGTGTTAATGTAACATGCCTTCATTGAAGAGGTAGTGTTAGTTTGACATAATTTATCTATTTAAAATCTTTAAAAGTTTTACTCACTTTTTATAATTAATGTGTGAAATTGAAATTGTTAAAAAATTTGCAACATAATATAATATTGAAAGGATAAGAGAATATGTACATGATTATATTAGAATATTATAAAATAATACATAATCAAATCAAGTGTTTGATGTAAGTAATAACATAACAACCTATATTTCATTATGAAATATTGCATCTACATGTGTCTATATGTATATAAAATCGAAAATGTTTTATTAAAATTCTCTGCTACTAACACAGACTTGACACCGCTTGTGTGACAGTAATTGACGATGAGGCAATGAGGTTTATGGTAATTGTCCTAGTAGTGATGTGGCAATAAGGGGAATGCAACAAATGTTAAGAAATAGGCGTAATAGTAATTCGCACGTACCGAATATGGCAACGTCGTCACTACCAACCGATGTAAGTAAACGTATTTGTTTTGTCATTGCCATGTGCAGAGGGTTTCTTTCGGTTATGAACTGATGGAACTAGTAAACGTCTTCGTTGTGCCATCGTCGCCCCCATGGTTGTTTCTTTCGTTTGTGAAGCTCTTAAACTAATGGTGGTTTCGTGGGGTTTAGGGTTTAGGATTTAGTAGAGGAAGCCGATGTAAGCCATGTTTTGCAAATTCATAGGTGTGGGTTTATTACATCGGTTTGTAGAAGAGGCCGATGTAATGTAATGCATATTTTTCAAATTCAAATGCGTTTGAATATTAAATCAGTTTGTAGAAGAAACCGATGTAATACATGTATTTTAAACTGAGGGCAGTTTAGTTGTGTGGTTATATTACATTAGTTTGTAATGGAAACCGGTGTGAAAATTCATTTATATGAGGGTAGAATGGCAACTTTAGGGTTTGAGCGTGGGTTTTGGTTTTTACTTTGTTGTGGAAGCGGGAGAATTTGGAGGCAAAGGGTTTACTGAGAGCATTGTTGTTGGAGGTGGGAGGGACAAAGAACAACCATATCGTCGTGGTCTTACTGGAGCGAGGGACAAAGAACCGCAAAAAGTTTTAATCAAAGCACATAAGAAACATTCGTAGCGTCGTCATCTTGGCGGAGGGAGGGAGAAATAACCATAATGTTGTTAGAGGGAGGGTCAAACAACCCTAGAAGGTGTCATTTGTTTTCTACGGCGTTCGACACAAGGTAAAAGTAAATGTCTTTGTCTGTTGACGAAGTAATGAAGTGTTGTTTTTTGCAATGTATGGTTTTTGGAACTTGGGTGTCCACTTTTCATTTTTCAACACATGGGTTGGCCGTAGTTAGTGGTTTTTGTCTGGTTACCTATGTCTGTGTAAGTGGTTACCTGTGTTACATTAACCGCCATCAACCCTTGACAGGATGATGTTTATCCAAAAACCCAGGAATGATGACTTCGTCATGAACACCACAACACTCAAATCTCATACTCAACCCCCACAGACTCTAAATTGCCAACTACACACAATTGGACCAACCACGAACTTGCCAAACCCCCAATTTCGCGCATCAACGCACTCACTCAAAATATTGATTACCCGTGTGTGCAAAATATTGATTACCCGTGTGTGTGTAAGTGGTTACCTGTGTTACGTTAGTTGCCATCACCCCTTGACAGGACGAAGTTTATGCAAAAAACGTAGAATGATGACTTCTTCATGAACACCATAACACTCAAATCTCATACTCAACCCCCAAGGACTCCAAATTGCCAACTACACACAATTGGACCAACCATTAACTTGCCAAACCCCCAATTTCGCGCACCAACGCACTCACTGAAAAAACTAGTTACCTGTGTTTCTATAAGTGGTTACCTGTTACGTTAACTGCCATCAACCCTTGATAGAACCAAGTTTATCCACAAAACCAGGAATGGTGACTTCCTCATGAACGCCACAACACTTAAATCTCACACGCAACCCCCACGCACTCCAAATTGCCAACTACACACAATTAAACCAACCATGGACTTGGCAAACCGCCAATTTTGCGCACCAACGCACTCATTCAAAAAACTGGTTACCCGTGTGTGTAAGTGGTTACCTGTTTTACGTTAACTGCAATCAACCCTTGACAGGACGAAGTTTATCCAAAAAAACAGGAATGATGACTTCCTCATGAACACCACAACACTCAAATCTCACACTCAACCCCCACGCACTCCAAATTGCCAACTACACGCAATTGGACCAACCATGGACTTGGCAAACCCTCAATTTCGCGCACCAACGCACTCATTCAAAAAACTGGTTACCTGTGTTTGTGTAAGTGGTTACTTGTGTTACGTTAACTGCCATCAACCCTTGACAGAACCAAATTTATCCAAAAAACCAGGAATGATGATTTCATCATTACCACCACAATACTCAAATCTCACACTCAACCCTCACGCACACCAAATTGCCAACTACACACAATTGGACCAACCATGGACTTGGCAAACCCCCAATTTTGCGCACCAACGCACTCACTAAACAAACATGTTACCCGTGTTTGTAAGTGGTTACCTGTGTTACTTTAACCCTTGAAAGGACGAAGTTTATCCAAAAAACTAGGAATGATGACTTCCTCATTAAAACCACAACACTCAAATCTCATACTCAATCCCCACGGATTCCAAATTGCCAACTACACACAATTGGACCAACCATGGACTTGCCAAACCCCCAATTTTGCGCACTAATGCACTCACTCCAAAAACAGGTTACACATGTCTGTGTAAATGATTACCTGTGTTACGTTAACTGCCATCAACCCTTGACAAGACGAAGTTTATCCAAAAAACCAGGAATTATGACTTCCTCATGAATACCACAACACTCAAATCTCAAACTCAACCCCCACGGACTCCAAATTGCCAGCAACACATATTTGGACCAACCATAGACTTGTCAAACCCGCAATTTCGCGCACCAACGCAGTCACTAAAAAAACTGGTTATTCGTGTGTGTAAGTGGTTACCTGTGTTATGCTAACTGCCATCAACCCTTGACAGGACGAAGTTTATCCAAAAAAACTAGGAATGATGACTTCCTCATGAATACCACAACTTTCAAATCTCAAACTCAACCCCCACGGACTCCAAATTGCCAACTACACACAATTGGACCAACCATGGACTTGCCAAACCCGCAATTTCGCGCACCAACGCAGTCACTTAAAAAACGGGTTACCCATGTCTGTGTAAGTGGTTACCTGTGTTACGTTAACTGCCATCAACCCTTGACAGGACGAAGTTTATTCAAAAAACCAGGAATGATTACTTCCTCATGAACACCACAACACTCAAATCTCATACTCTACCCCCACGGACTCTAAATTGCCAACTACACACAATTGGACCAACCATGGACTTGGCAAACCCCCAATTTTGTGCACCAATGCACTCACTCAAAAAACTGGTTACTCGTGTGTGTGTTAGTGGTTACCTGTGTTACGTTAACTTCCATCAACCCTTGACAAGACGAAGTTTATCCAAAAAACCAGGAAGTATGACTTCCTCATGAACACCACAACTCTCAAATCTCATACTCAACCCCCACGGACTCCAAATTGCCAACTACACACAATTGGACCAACCATGGACTTGCCAAACCCCTAACATGCACCAACGCAGTTACTAAAAAAATTGGTTACCCGTGTCTCTGTAAGTGGTTACCTGTGTTACATTAATTGTCATCAACCCTTGACAGGACCAAGTTTATCCAAAAAACCAGGAATGATGACTTCCTCATGAACATCACAACACTCAAATCTCACGCTCAACCCCCACACACTCCAAATTGCCAACTACACACAATTGGACCAACCATGGACTTGGCAAACCCCCAATTTCGCGCACCAACGCACTCGTTCAAAAAACTGATTACCCGTGTCTATGTAAGTGGTTACCCGTGTCTCTTCCTAAGAAGTCATCCAACTCTTTCTTAAAATCTTCATCTATAGTCTTGCTTCATTTGCTGGATTTGCCCCCTGAATAATAGAACCTGTCCCCAGGCCAAAATACATAACTTGCAAAATGATTAGGAAGCATATAGGAATTGGGTTGCCTTTGAGGATTTTTTTTTAATTTTCTTTTTCTTAAAAGTAAAAATCAAACAAATTATAAAGTAAATTTTATATTGGGTTGTCTCCTAGTAAGCGCTCGTTTAACGTCATATAGCTTGACGCCTATTTCTTTCAAGGCGACATATATGGGTTGGGTTTCCCTTAAAATTCTCCATGGTTTCCCAACTGGACTTATTTGATAAGAGTGATTGGCTAGACAAAATTCCCCAGTCACTTCATTATTAAAACCATATGTTCTCTCTTAGTTGGTGATAGATATAGTCATCATCATCTCTCATTCTTTTATAACTTTTCCTTACTTCTCTTTTATTTATTTTTAACTTCTAGAGTTGTCTTCTCAATTGCTCAATCTATAAAAACTTGTTTCCTTCATATCATATGACAACTCAAGCAAGGATTAGTATAACAAGCAAATAGTTTTTTTTTCTAAAAGAAATAAAGAAAAGCAGAAAATTTAAAATAACAAAAGAAAGAGAAATAAATTAGTAAATGAAAAACAGAACAATAAAAAAAATAAAAGAAACAAAAACTTACTTAAATAAAAACTAAAAACTAAATAAAATAATAAAACTAAATTTTTTAACAAAGACAAAAATAAAATAAATAAAACAAGAATAATAAATAAAAAAAATACAAAATAAAACAAACTTTAATAACTAACTAAGAAAACTAAAACATAATATATAGATAGAAAAAAAAACTTGCGTAAAATAAAAACTAAGAATGAAATGAAAGAAAATAATAAAACTAAAAATAAAAATAAAATAAAATAACATAAAATAAATAACTATTAAGAAAAAATAAATAAATGAAATAAAAATGAAACTAAAATAAAACAGAAACTAGTAGTAATAAATAACTAATTAAAATAAATAAATAAAAACTACGTAAACTCTAAATAAACAACTTAAGCTAAACAAAAAAAAAACTAAAATAAAATATGATAAAATAAAATAAAATAAGAATAAGAATAAAAAGAAAAATAAAATAAAATCGATAGTAACTGAATCCGGCCTGCTCTGTTGAGTCTCTGCTTTTTCCCCCTCTCTTAGTACAGCTTCATGCATTCACTCAAAACAATTTCGCTCTCTCTTAGTACAGCTTCATGCATTCACTCAAAACAATTTCGCTCTCTCTTAGTACAGCTTCATGCATTCACTCAAAACAATTTTATAACAACATTTAACAACTTTCCAAGTAAATTTGTTATAAATTCAAGTTATTTTGTTGATCACCATATTTTCATATATGAATTCCATTTCTTCTTCCAGTGCCTCTTCCAGCACTTCTTCTTCTATGTCGACGTCTTCCACCGCTAGTGGCCCCCTGTTTCCAGCTTCGCGGAGGCCCCCCATCGTTGCCCCCCCCCCCCCCCCCCATTCCTTCCATCTCCTTCCTACCATCTCCCCATTTTCCCGGTGCCGACCCGGCAGCCAAACTTCCTACCACCTTATCTGCCAGACCCCGGTGACCCGCTGCCGGAACCCAGTAACCCGCTGCCGGAGCCCAATTACCCGCTGCCGGAGCTCAATAACAAAGAAAATAATAAAACTAAAAATAAAAATAAAATAAAATAACATAAAATAAATAACTAAATAAATAACTATTAAGAAAAAATAAATAAATGAAACAAAAATGAAACTAAAATAAAACAGAAACTAGTAGTAATAAATAACTAATTAAAATAAATAAATAAAAACTACGTAAACTCTAAATAAACAACTTAAGCTAAACCAAAAAAAAACTAAAATAAAATATGATAAAAAAAAATAAAATAAGAATAAGAATAAAAAGAAAAATAAAATAAAATCGACAGTAACTGAATCCGACCTGCTCTGTTGAGTCTCTGCTTTTTCCCGCTCTCTCTTAGTACAGCTTCATGCATTCACTCAAAACAATTTCGCTCTCTCTTAGTACAGCTTCATGCATTCACTCAAAACAATTTTATATAACAACAGTTAACAACTTTCCAAGAAAATTTGTTATAAATTCAAGTTATTTTGCTGATCACCATATTTTCATATATGAATTCCACTTCTTCTTCCAGTGCCTCTTCCTGCACTTCTTCTTTTATGTCGACGTCTTCCACCGCTAGAGGCCCCCTGTTTCCAGCTTCTCGGAGGCCCCCCATCGTTGCCCCCCCATTCCTTCCATCTCCTTCCTACCATCTCCCCATTTTCCCGGTGCTGCCCCGACAACCAAACTTCCTACCACCTTATCTGCCAGACCCCAGTGACCCGCTGCCGGAGCCCAGTTACCCGCTGCCGGAGCCGTCGAACCCTGTTTCTACTTATCCCGAACCTCCACAGGAAGAGGCGTCTTCTTCGGTGTCGCCGCCGTCGTGACCCACTGTCGGAACCCAGTGACCCGCTGCCGGAGCCCAGTTACCCACTGTCGGAGCCCAATAACTCACTGCCGGAGCCCAGTCACCTTATCTGCTAGACCCCAGTGACCCGCTGCCGGAGCCCAGCCCAGTGACCCGCTGCCGTAGCCCAATAACCCGCTGCCGGAACCCAATAACCCGCTGCCGGAACTCAGTCACCTTATCTGCCAGACTCCAGTGACCTGCTGTCGGAGCCCAGTGACCCGCTGCCGAATTCCACTTCTTCTTCCAGCACTTCTTCTTCTATGTCGACGTCTTTCACCGCTAGTGGCCCCCTCATTCCAGCTTCTCGGAGGCCCCCCATCGTTCCCCCCCCCATTCCTTCCATCTCCTTCCTACCATCTCCCCATTTTCCCGGTGCTGCCCCGACAACCAAACTTCCTACCACCTTATCTGCCAGACCCCAGTGACCCGCTGCCGGAGCCCAGTTACCCGCTGCCGGAGCCGTCGAACCCTGTTTCTACTTATCCCGAACCTCCACAGGAAGAGGCGTCTTCTTCGGTGTCGCCTCCGTCGTGACCCACTGTCGGAACCCAGTGACCCGCTCCCGGAGCCCAGTTACCCGCTGTCGGAGCCCAATAACTCGCTGCCGGAGCCCAGTCACATATCTGCTAGACCCCAGTGACCGGCTGCCGGAGCCCAGCCCAGTGACCCGCTGCCGTAGCCCAATAACCCGCTGCCGGAACCCAGTCACCTTATCTACCAGACCCCAGTGAACTGCTGTCGGAGCCCAGTGACCCGCTGCCGAATTCCACTTCTTCTTCCAGCACTTCTTCTTCTATGTCGACGTCTTTCACCGCTAGTGGCCCCCTCTTTCCAGCTTCTCGGAGGCCCCCCATCGTTGCCCCCCCATTCCTTCCATCTCCTTCCTACCATCTCCCCATTTTTCCGGTGCCGCCCCGGCAGCCAAACTTCCTACCACCTTATCTGCCAGACCCCAGTGACCCGCTGCCGGAGACCAGTTACCCGCTGCCGGAGCTCAATAACAAAGAAAATAATAAAACTAAAAATAAAAATAACATAAAATAAAATAAATAACTAAATAAATAAATATTAAGAAAAAATAAATAAATGAAATAAAAATGAAACTAAAATAAAACAGAAACTAGTAGTAATAAATAACTAATTAAAATAAATAAATAAAAACTACGTAAACTCTAAATAAACAACTTAAGCTAAACCAAAAAAAAACTAAAATAAAATATGATAAAACAAAATAAAATAAGAATAAGAATAAAAAGAAAAATAAAATAAAATCGATAGTAACTGAATCCGACCTGCTCTGTTGAGTCTCTGCTTTTTCCCGCTCTCTCTTAGTACAGCTTCATGCATTCACTCAAAACAATTTCGCTCTCTCTTAGTACAGCTTCATGCATTCACTCAAAACAATTTTATATAACAACATTTAACAACTTTCCAAGTAAATTTGTTATAAATTCAAGTTATTTTGCTGATCACCATATTTTCATATATGAATTCCACTTCTTCTTCCAGTGCCTCTTCCTGCACTTCTTCTTTTATGTCGACGTCTTCCACCGCTAGAGGCCCCCTGTTTCCAGCTTCTCGGAGGCCCCCATCGTTGCCCCCCCATTCCTTCCATCTCCTTCCTACCATCTCCCCATTTTCCCGGTGCCGCCCCGACAACCAAACTTCCTACCACCTTATCTGCCAGACCCCAGTGACCCGCTGCCGGAGCCGTCGAACCCTGTTTCTACTTATCCCGAACCTCCACAGGAAGAGGCGTCTTCTTCGGTGTCGCCGCCGTCGTGACCCACTGTCGGAACCCAGTGACACGCTGCCGGAGCCCAGTTACCCGCTGTCGGAGCCCAATAACTCACTGCCGGAGCCCAGTCACCTTATCTGCTAGACCCCAGTGACCGGCTGCCGGAGCCCAGCCCAGTGACCCGCTGCCGTAGCCCAATAACCCGCTGCCGGAACCCAATAACCCACTGCCGGAACCCAGTCACCTTATCTGCCAGACCCCAGCGACCTGCTGTCGGAGCCCAGTGACCCGCTGCCGAATTCCACTTCTTCTTCCAGCACCTCTTCTTCTATGTCGACGTCTTTCACCGCTAGTGGCCCCCTCTTTCCAGCTTCTCGGAGGCCCCCCATCGTTGCCCCCCCATTCCTTCCATCTCCTTCCTACCATCTCCCCATTTTTCCGGTGCCGCCCCGGCAGCCAAACTTCCTACCACCTTATCTGCCAGACCCCAGTGACCCGCTGCCGGAGCTCAATAACAAAGAAAATAATAAAACTAAAAATAAAAATAAAATAACATAAAATAAATAACTATTAAGAAAAAATAAATAAATGAAATAAAAATGAAACTAAAATAAAACAGAAACTAGTAGTAATAAATAACTAATTAAAATAAATAAATAAAAACTACGTAAACTCTAAATAAACAACTTAAGCTAAACCAAAAAAAAACTAAAATAAAATATGATAAAACAAAATAAAATAAGAATAAGAATAAAAAGAAAAATAAAATAAAATTGACAGTAACTGAATCCGACCTGCTCTGTTGAGTCTCTGCTTTTTCCCGCTCTCTCTTAGTACAGCTTCATGCATTCACTCAAAACAATTTCGCTCTCTCTTAGTACAGCTTCATGCATTCACTCAAAACAATTTTATATAACAACATTTAACAACTTTCCAAGTAAATTTGTTATAAATTCAAGTTATTTTGCTGATCACCATATTTTCATATATGAATTCCACTTCTTCTTCCAGTGCCTCTTCCTGCACTTCTTCTTTTATGTCGACGTCTTCCACCGCTAGAGGCCCCCTGTTTCCAGCTTCTCGGAGGCCCCCCATCGTTGCCCCCCCATTCCTTCCATCTCCTTCCTACCATCTCCCCATTTTCCAGGTGCCGCCCCGACAACCAAACTTCCTACCACCTTATCTGCCAGACCCCAGTGACCCGCTGCCGGAGCCCAGTTACCCGCTGCCGGAGCCGTCGAACCCTGTTTCTACTTATCCCGAACCTCCACAGGAAGAGGCGTCTTCTTCGGTGTCGCCTCCGTCGTGACCCACTGTCGGAACCCAGTGACCCGCTGCCGGAGCCCAGTTACCCGCTGTCGGAGCCCAATAACTCGCTGCCGGAGCCCAGTCACATATCTGCTAGACCCCAGTGACCGGCTGCCGTAGCCCAATAACCCGCTGCCGGAACCCAGTCACCTTATCTGCCAGACCCCAGTGAACTGCTGTCGGAGCCCAGTGACCCGCTGCCGAATTCCACTTCTTCTTCCAGCACTTCTTCTTCTATGTCGACGTCTTTCACCGCTAGTGGCCCCCTCTTTCCAGCTTCTCGGAGGCCCCCCATCGTTGCCCCCCCATTCCTTCCATCTCCTTCCTACCATCTTCCCATTTTCCCGGTGCCGCCCCGGCAGCCAAACTTCCTACCACCTTATTTGCCAGACCCTAGTGACCCGTTGCCGGAACCCAATTACCCGCTGTCGGAGCCCAATAACCCGCTGCCGGAGCCGTCGAACCCTGTTTCTAGTTATCCCGAACCTCCACAGGAAGACGCGTCTTCTTCGGTGTCGCCGCCGTCGTGACCCGCTGTCGGAACCCAGTGACTCGCTGCCGGAACCCAGTGACCCGCTCTCGGAGCCCAGTGACCCGCTGTCGGAGCCCAATAACCCGCTGCCGGAGCCCAATAACCCGCTGCCGGAGCCCAGTCACCTTATCTGCCAGACCCTAGTGACCCGCTGTCGGAGCCCAGCCCAGTGAACCGCTGCCGTAGCCCAGTAACTCGCTGCCGGAACCCAATAACCCACTGCCGGAACCCAGTCACTTTATCTGCCAGACCCCAGTGACCTGCTGTCGGAGCCCAATAACCCGCTGCCGGAACCCAATCACCTTATCTGCCAGACCCTAGTGACCCGCTGTCGGAGCCCAGTAACCCGCTGCCGGAACCCAATAACCCGCTGCCGGAGCCCAGTCACCTTATCTGCTATACCCCAGTGACCCGCTGCCGGAGCCCAATTACCCGCTGTCGGAGCCCAATAACCCGCTACTGGAGCCCAGTTACCCACTGCCGGAGCCGTCGAACCCTGTTTCTACTTATCCCGAACCTCCACAGGAAGACGCGTCTTTTTTCGGTGCCGCCGCCGTCGTGGCCCGTTGTCGGAGCCCAGTGACCCGCTGCCGGCGCCCAATAACCCGCTGCCGGAGTCGTCGAACCCTGTTTCTACTTATCCCGAACCTCCACAGGAAGACGCCTCCATCGTGACCCGCTGTCGGAACCCTGTGTTTACTTATCCCGAACCTCCACAGGAAGACGCGTCTTCTTCAAGGCCGCCGCCGTCGTGACCCGCTGCCGTAGCCCAGTCACCTTATCTGCCAGACCCTATAGACCCGCTGCCGGAGCCCAGTGACTCGCTGCCGAAGCCCAGTGACCTGTTGCCGGAGTCCAGTCACCATATCTGCCAGACCCCAGTGACCCGCTGCCGGAGCCCAGTGACCCGCTGCCGGAGCCCAGTTACCCTCTGCTGGAGTCGTCGAACCCTGTTTCTACTTATCCCGAACCTCCACAGGAAGACGCGTCTTCTTCGGTGCTGCTGCCGTCGGATTCGGATTCGGATGCCGATGCCGATGATTAGAATAGGGTGCATGTGTTTTTTTCATATGAAACATTTCGTGTGTAATTAAATCTTCTACGATAAATAATATGAGCACTGATATTTTACCGATGAAAAATGATGATTAGTATGTTTATTCTTTATTCCTTATTATTTATTTAATAATTGATCTTGCAGGTGACTTGATCGTTGAAGGTCTCGCCACGTCAAACTTCGTCTTCCGCAAGTGCGTTCCAACCAGCTCCGAGCGAACCTGCGAAAACACCGCAAACGGCGCCTCTAGCGGCCGATTGCACTCCGACGCTTAAGTCAGTAAAACAAGACCACCAAAGAATCGTGTACTCAGAATCTCAGTGACCCGCTGCCGGAGCCAAATAACCCGCTGCCGGAGTCGTCGAACCCTGTTTCTACTTATCCTGAACCTCCACAGGAAGACGCGTCTTCTTCGGTGCCGCCGCCGTCGGTTTCGGATGCCGATGCCGATGATTAGAATAGGGTGCACGTGTTTTTTTCATATGAAACATTTAGTGTGTAATAAAATCTTCTACGATAAATAATATGAGCACCGATATTTTACCGATGAAAAATGATGATTATTATGTTTATTCTTTATTCCTTATTATTTATTTAATAATTGACCTTACAGGTGACTTGATCGTTGAAGGTCTCGCCACGTTAAACTTCATCTTCCGCAAGTGCGTTCCAACCAGCTCCGAGCGAACCTGAGAAAACACCACAAACGGCGCCTCTAGCGGCCGATTGCACTCCGATGCTCAAGTCAGTAAAACAAGACCACCAAAGAATCGTGTACTCAGAATCTCAGTGAGACTCGTGCACTCTGTTATTCTCCCCTTTCTCTCTCTATGCAAAACTAGTCTCTTGCCAGTATGAAAACGTACCTTCGCAATGAGCGTGGAATGCCTTTATATACCCTGCCGCGCGCCCAAGTTATTCGCGTACGAAGTAACTTAGCGTGTCTCTTTCATTGGGTGTCTCGTGCAGCCTCAGCGTGAGTACCAGGTGCGACTTGGACAAGCACGCATACCAGGCACTACCTATCGCGCGAACGATCACCTCTGTTCTATCCCATGCATGTTATGGGCTAAGAGAGCCTCAAACACCGACCAATTGCCAGCTCCCTTAGACCACTCTCATGCATGGTACCGCAATGCGCATAACCTCTCTGATCTCTGATACTCTGCCACACGAGGCTCGCATGCAACGCTCTCACCGGGAACCCCCTCTCGATCCTGGCTTAACTGCGTGTGACACGACGACCGATCAGCCTCGTGGCTCATCTAGACGACGACCGCGCATCCCCTCTGATCACCGATCTCCGCCTGATCTCTGATCCCCGCTTGATCGCCCTCTTCAAGACACATCAGCTTCCCTGGCCCACATGTCCCGCTAAGAACGGCCCACGTGGCCATCTGCCGCTGACGTCATCCTAAACCGATGACCGACCGGATCAATAATGTTGTTGTATTTTTTGATTCACTGCTGGTCTATTCTAGAATAGGTTTCAATTTCATTTAAACTCACATTCTTCCTGATATTTGGATATGAAAGGTGTATTACTTTCCAGTGTGATTGTGCCCATATCTCTAACTATGTTGAGCTTCAATATCAAATATCATATTATATTCTCATCATATATTCAAGGATTTTCTTGTCTAAATTTCTTAATATCATTTATGACTGGAAATAGTTTGGGCATTGTAAATATTGGTTTGTGATTGCCTTGGTAGTATGAGGAAGGATATCCAGTTCCTCACTGAGCAGTGTTAGATAATCTCATCCAGCTGAAGAAAATGATCAAAAGGAGAATGACAAAAGAAAGTGCTCAGGTTGGTCCTAGTAATCAAGGAATTCCAAATGCATTGACTTCTCGATATTCAACTGAGATTCAACTGCAGGGCTAGCTAATTCTAATTTTGTCAATGAGATGGATGTGATAGGATACTATGGAGCATATTTGAGATAGTAATTGCTGCGGTACTTGTAATATGAGACATGAGGGGATTGAACACATGGTTGGGCTGGTAGAGAAGCGATTGGCTTCAGAGTTATTCAAGATGACATTAGAAGAAGCTCTCACACTTTCTCGTGCCTTTAGCCATCATCTTACTTTGATGGGTATTGCTGAAACTCAGCACAGGTATTAATTACTATTACTCTATTTTTATTCCACTAGTTGATATTTGTTTGTGTGAGCTCCGTGTGAGGCCGAATCAATAATGCAACGATTGATGACTTTGGTTCATTTTACTGTATTGAGTGTATTCCTTGTGTTAATACTGGTAACAGTAACTTTTCAAGTGATTAATTGAATTTATAAATTATTTCTAATCAAGCCAACTTTCAACATTTTTAACGAGTTCAATGAGTGATTGTCCTCTAATAGGAAATATAGTATCCATGGATTTCTTTTTGTAATTTCGCAGAAATTCATTATAGGGGAAATTATTGAAGGATTTCAAACTATTTACCTTATATTGCATACATATCAATTACATTACGATTTTTTTTTCTTTTCATCACTTTGTTCGGGTCCTAATTAATACCTTTTACAGGAATCATGATTTACAAAATTATAATGGGAGTTTCTGAGTTAACTTGCTTAAGCTCTGTAGTGACTGTAGGTACATATAAAGAATTAACTATTCATTTTGATTATGTTGTCTATTATGAACTTAGAATGTAACTACCAATCATGTAAATTTGGAATTGAATACGTACCAAAATTTCACAATGACACGTGTTTTAGAAACGAAACCCATATGATGGTTATGATACCCTCTTGATTAATCTAATCTTTACTCATTTATTTTGATTGTATAAAATTACATGTTATTGAAGGAATATACTGCTATAAGCTAAAAGAATATTATTAAAGCAAAAGCCAAGTTTAGAGAACAAGATATGCCCATTAGAGCAAACCAGATGAGTTCTTTAGTTGCTTGCCTGATTTTTATTCATGGCATGTGTCCACAGAGGATATCAGCTTTTGCAGACAAGTATATCTCATCGATATTGCTCTTGTCTATCACACCACAAAGCGAGATAGGAAACAAGGAGAAAAAAGGGGGAAACCTGTTAACTTTTTCAAGGTTGTATTTAGGAAATTGATGGTGTTTCTTGAACCATTTTAATCTAATACTGAGTTGTCAAGAACAAGCTGAGATGGTGGTGCGGCTATTTATTTTTGGGTTGCTGAATTTATACTACTGTTTTGTTTTGTATTATGCTTCATATATGCTACTTCAATTGCATTGTTATATTATGAACAAGATGGGTGAAAAGCTAAAAGCTGCTGAAGTTGTTCTGGAAAGTAAGGTAGTACTAGTAGTTAGTTACACTAGTTATTACCTAATTGGATTTTTTTCTTTCACTTCTTAATAACTATTATTTCCATGCAACTTAATGCTAGTAATATGTTTGACAGAACCTTGAAACAAAAAAAATCAATGAAGAGAAGGGGGCAGCACTGGCTGCACAATTTGCTGCAGAAGCCACGCTTCTAAGAGTTCATGCTGCACAGAAAGATGATGAAAGGCCTCTTATTGAAGCTATTATTGCGCCCCTGGAGGCAAAGTTGAATCTGCTAGGATGGAGGTACATTTTGATTAGTATGTTATGCATTGAATTGATTTTTAGCTGGGATTGGATGGTAGTTAATTTAGCTATTTGATGTCCCATGGATGTCTCATTTAATGATCAGAATCAAGTCTAAATTGTTTATCCTTGTTGCTATTTTTTTTAGGTGGCAAAGCTGCAGGATGACAACAGAGCACTAGATCGGCTAACCAAATCAAAGGAGGCTGCAGTTCTTGAGGCTGAGATAACAGTTCAGATTGCTTTGGCAGAAGCATCCTTGGTTGATGATCTGCAAAACAAAAATCAAGAGTTAATGAAACAGATTGAAAAATGCTAGGTTTCTGATTTTTTTTTTAATTTACTTGTGCTTATACTTGCTAGTAAGGCATGTATATTTTTCATACTACTCGTGGGCATGTTCCCTGTATATGCTCATTTTTGTTTATTAGTTACTTTGCATTGCCCTGATTAATATGTTTCCCTATTGATAAAAGCTTGATGCTGTTGTTATCATATTAGGATTCCTAACAAGCGCAAGCGACTTTTTGCTTTCAGTATTTTGTATGAGACATGCTAGATTGCACATTTTCTTTCATACATGTTTAGGATTTAGGTTCTTATTAATTTATAACCTATCCATCATTAAAGTCTTTGGACTATACTGAAGTGTCTTACCTTGATGGATCCTGATGAGAGAGAATGATCAGTTTGTTGCTTTAGTCCGATTTAAGGAATTTGACCCATCAAAAGTACTAAAATATTGTTTGTGATATTTTATATTGACTTTGTCTAAGATCTACATATGTCTGTTAACCAGGCATAGGTACTAATTCGATGTGCTGAAAGTTTATTCTGGCATCATGTGATTTCTATGAACCACCAATACTTTAGTTTGTGTTGTGTATTTGTATTTGATGCCAATGCTTTTTGGATACTTCAACCATAAATATTAGCCAAGTATACTGGACTTTAAATCAAGTTATGAATATCCAATACCCATATGAGATATAGAAGTGTGCAATATATAGAAAGAAACAAGTAAAAATGGTCCCTTGATGAACCACAGATAGAAATAATTCCTCTGTATGAATGACATTGATACTATTCTATGAAGCCGATTAGTTAAAAATTTTATTTTGTTTTTACTGATGTCCAGAAGGTATGTTCATAATTTGGATTTCAGAATTCCAATTATATATTATGTTTTACGAATTTTTACAATATGTGGATATGTACCTTACGCATGTCATATCTTATATATTGTTTGAATAATTATATTTGTTGTTTAGACTACGTTTTGAACGAATGCTCTCTGCACAATGTTTATATCATAAGCCATTAGCATAGTTGTGTTTGTGATTTTTTTGAAAATAACCTAACTTGCTCATCTTTCATCTCATGCATATGGAGAATCAATGTTCTTTTTCTTGATATTTTAAGTTATTAATAATTCATGTCTTATTATCATAATTGAAAATCTTTATTAATTCAAATTTTCTATTCTCTTATTTGATAGGTTGGTTATATAACAAGATTGGTTTCATAAAAAGATATTCATCTTATTAGACATGCAATATATCTAACATTGGAGTTAGAAGGACAATTTGTTGTACTTGGTTCAAGTCCAATGCAATATATCCAGGTTCGTGTTTTCTTTCCTTGTGGTTGAAATTTATAGGTATTCTATTGTTTTTAGAAAGGAGCTTATCAAACAGTATAGAATAAGAAGATAGTCAATAAAATGCACTATAGGTGGGATTCATGTTTTGGTGAAATAAAATAATCACTATCCTAATCACATTGTTAATTTAAGTTTTATTAATCTGTATTTTGAAGATAGGGACTAGCTGGTCCGATTGGAAAACTAATTTGAAGACAGGACTTTAGTTTGGTCCGAATAAAATAAACTACAAAGCAAGGCTTAAAAAATAGTTCAAAGGACAGGATAATCGGCAAAAAACCATTTTGATTTCTCTTAAAGAAATGAATAATCAATGTGAAGTATTTGTCATAATTGTGTGGTGAATTGTGCGGCCAATGTGAATTAGGGGTTCATTGCCATTATCCTGCTTTCCTTATTGTTAATTTTTGATATGTTATTCGTGTTCCTTCTGTTGATAAACATTGTAATGTAATAGGTTGTGGGTTGAGTTGTCATGTTTGAGTGCAATCCCTGAATTCGTGAGCAGGTAACCACATTTTTTCACTAGGGTGTCCAGTTTACTTTTTGAATGCATGGGGTGGCCAATGTTAAGGCATTCCCTTTTTCTTGTGTGGTTTTGTGCATTTTATGCTTATGAGTTCATGTATGAAACAATTGTGGGGTGAATTGTCATGTTTGAGTGCAGTACATGAATTTGTGAGTAGGTAACCACATTTTTTCATTTGGGTGTCCAGTTTTCTTTTTGAATACACGGGGTGGCCAATGTTAAGGCATTTCCCTTTTCTTGTGCGGTTTTGTGCATTCTATGTTTGTGGGTTCATGTATGAAACAATTGTGGGTTGAATTGTCATGTTTGAGTGTAGTCACTGAATTTGTGAGCAGGTAACCACATTTTTTCATTGGGGTGTCTAGTTTTCTTTTTGAATGCATGGGGTGGCCAATGTTAAGGCATTCCCCTTTCTTGTGTGGTTTTATGCATTCTATGTTTGTTGGTTCATGTATGAAACAATTGTGGGGGTAAATTGTCATGTTTGAGTGCAGTCTCTGAATTTGTGAGCAGGTTACCACATTTTTTCATTGGGGTGTCCAGTTTTCTATTTGAATGATCGACAGGCTTTGTTAATTTTATTGTGTTTGTTATGTCTTTATCTCCTTTGTTCTTATTATCTCTTAGAACTAACTTTCATATTTTGCAACAGGACTTGGTTTGCAAGTGGGTGCTTCACGAAGACAACATCTATTGTGAACATTTGCTGTCATATTTGGACTTGAGGGGCAGAAAAATGTGACATCTTGTAATGCTGAGTTATTAGGATTGGACACATGGTTGAACTTGTAAATCAGATTTTGACCTTTGAATTGTTAAATGTTTTTTGACATGGGTTGACATTGTATTAGCATAATTATAGACATTTAAGACATACAATAACTATTTTATGTAATGCTATATTTGTATAAATGTAATTATTGATTCGAAATGTCGGTTTTGATTTAATATTTGATTATGTGCACTATAAACAAGAATGAGACTAATAGTTGAATAATTGAATGACATATGATGAAAATAACATGGACTATAATCGTAATCTAAATCACAGGTCATGAAAAAATGAACATTGGTTATCTTTTAAGTTGAACATAAACCGTACTAAAGTTTGTACTACGGTATTATGTGAAGAGTAGGTGGTCATAAACGTTATAATAGTGACCATTTATAGTCACACGGATAACCAGTTTTGTGTCTGCCACATGTATTGGAAGTGATTAAAGAGTGAGTTTTTAATGTTGTAGGGATAATGCATAAGTAATTCCTAATTTCTTGCTCATTTGAGAGAGTTGATCCTGTCAAGACTTCATGGCCAGAAACATAACACAGGTAACCACTTACCCACACATGGGTAACCACTTTAGCTGTGAAAGTAGGTTTGCAAGAAGCTTTTCCTGGGTAACACCTTCGTTAGCCCAAGGGGTTGTAATGACGAAGTTGGAAGTGATTGAGGAGTAAGGGTTAGTTTTTAATGTTTTGGATGTGATGTAGAACTAATTTCTCTCTAATTTGAGAGAGTTGATTCTGTCAAGACTTGGTGGCCATAAACATAACACAGGTAACCACTTGCACACACATGGGTAACCACTTTGGCTGTGAAAGTAGGTTTGCAGGAAGCTTTGCTTGGGTAAAACCTTGGTTAGCCCAAGGGATTGTAATGACGAAGTTGGAAGTGATTGAGAAGTAAGGTTGAGTTTTTAATGTTTTGGAGGTGATGTAGAACTAATTTCTCGCTCATTTGAGAGAGTTAATCCTGTCAAGACTTGGTGGCCACAAACATAACACAGGTAACCATTTACTAGGGGTGGGCATGGATTGGATTTTCCAAAATCCAATCTAGATCCAATCCAAATCCAAATAAATGGATTGGATTTAAAATCCATATCCACTTTAACTAAACCAAATATATTTGGATTTTTTTTAAATCCATTTAAAGTGGATTGAATCTAGATTAAATCCACTTTGTTAAATCCATTTTGTCAATTACATTAAATCCATTTTGATATGGACATACACTAACTTGGCTCGAACTGGGCCTAAGCCGACTCAACCTGGACGCACACCAAAATCGACTCGGTCCTGGACAACTCGACATCAGCCCGGGCCCGGACGACTCGACATCGGCCTAGGCCCGGACGAATCGACATTGGCCCAGGCCCGGACGACTCGACATCGGCCCAAGCCCGGACGAATCGACATCGAACGAGCCCTCTCAGCTCGACATCGGCCTGAGCCCAGACGACAAGACATCAAGCCCGGAACCGGACAACTCGACATTGGCCCGAGCCCAGACGACAAGACATTAGGCCCGGGACCGAACAACTCGACATCAGCCTGCGCCCGTACGATTCCACATCGATACGGGCCCGTACGACTCGACATCGATACAGGCCCGTACGACTCGACATCGGCCCGGACCGATACGACTCGACATCGGCCCGGGCCCGTACGACTCGACATCGACCCGGGCCTGTACGACTCGACATCGACCCGGACCCGTACGACTCGACATGTGACCAATAAACTGGATTTTTAATTTCTAATATGTTAATGCAATTGGATATGCAAATTAGTTCATGAGTAATTAAAACAAAGTTTAAAAAAATATACGTGATTTTTTCATTAAATTATCATATGACGTCATAAACTATTGAACAATCAACGTGATTATAATTATCACTTCGAATTACTCAAGTATAGAAATTAAAATAAATAAATAAATAAAAAGTTTAAGTCTATTAAAATTTCGATTAGAAACTAAAAATATTGAAAGGTTTAAGGATAACAAACAAACCCTAAATATGGGCCAATAACACATTTTAATTCTTTGTCTCTTATCTTAATTCTTTTTTAATAATAAATATTAAATTCATAATTAATTAGAGTGGAACCAGATTTAGTAGAACATCAGACACATAAAAGTATGAAAAATTCTTCCTACACTATATCAATTTCAATCTGCATCTGATTTACTATTAAAATAATAAAAAATCTCTTAAATAAAGAAAATAGTGTGGATAAAAAAAATTCTAAAACTTCTTTTTCAAAAATTACATTTCCGAATTTGGATTTCTGGAATATATTTCTGAATTTTGGAATTTTTTTTAATATATTTTCAGATTTTGTGTTCTGAATTTTCTTTTCAAAAATATATTTTTTGCATTTTGGATTTTCTCTTTTGGAACAAGATTTTGATTTTTAAATTATATTTTTTAAAATTTAAAATAGAGAATAATTTTGGAAAATTTTGAAAAATGATAGGATGCAGGTTAAAATAATTGATACGGTGCAGGAAGAAAAAATTTGTCTCTTAAAAAACAAAGAAGTTGTAGATTTGCTAAAAGCCATAGCTTGCATACATGTGGACATTATGAAAAATAAGCTCAAAGTGTGTTTCGTACCATTTTAATGTCACATACTAAAAGTTCATTTCTATAATATGGGCATGTAAAAAATTTTAACGTCTATCACAAGATTTGAAAAATAATTTTGAGAGTTATATGTTTCAGAAAAAAATAAATTTCCATTTTTATTGTATTTTTTATATTTTTATTTTCATGAAAAAAAGTTATGTGAAAAAATTAATTAATGGTCACCTCTATATCAAGCACCTCTTAACACCATTAAATCTTGTAGGACACACTAATGACCTTCAAATGACGGTTTAGATCCAAGAATAATTTTGTTTTAGAAACTATATCAATTGCATGTACCAAAAAATAGGATATAATCAACATATAAATATATAATGACACATTCACCATTTTTAGATTTACTATACACATTTATTAGGATCGTTAGTAGAAAAATCATCACAATGTAGAACATTATCAAGTTTTTCATGTCATTGTTTTAAAGCTTCTTTCAGTCCATATAAAGATTTTAAAAGTTTGCATACTTTGTTATCTTGACTAGGAACTACACACACCTTTCAAGTTCAGTCATATTTTACCTTCAAAAAGGTTCTCTTAATATTCATTTAGTGAATAACTAACTTATGGATAAATGCTAGAACTAACAACAATTAAATAGATGAAATCCTAATAAATATGACAAACATATCAAAGCAATCTATGTTAGGTTTTTAAGCAAAACCTTTCGCTAATAATATATTCATATTTATACTAAACTAGTTCATTTAAAAGAAGCTAAACATTAAATTGTACTCAATTACTATTTATGCAATTGAGGCAGTTGCACTAGTCATCAATATGTGCCATACATTAGTGATCAATAAATTAACACATCTGCAATGTATAGAATCCAAGTTAGAATTAACAAATATAAGCATACGATTCAATGTTTAACAATAAAAATATAACTAGATTCAAACATTATAATGCAAATAATGCAAAAAAAAATAGTAAACATAGATCTAGTTGCAAATTAGCCAAATGTAACACAATATTTAAAGGGTGTTGTGTGTTTCTTGTATCTTGTAGTGTGCTATCCAAATCTCATACACATTGTTGTGTGTGTTCTTGTATCTTGTATGTTATCCAAATCCCGTACACATCCTTGTGTGTTTCTTGTATCTTGTAGTATGTTATCCAAATCCCATAGGTGCACATCGTTGTCGTTGTGTGTTTCTTGTATCTGGTAATATGCTATCCAAATCCCATAGCTGCACAAAAGGATAATTAAGGATATTCAAACTACTAATTTCTTCATTAACATATTTTTTTTTATCGACAATAAAAAATAAATAAGTCTGAGTAAAAAAAACGGCCTAGTATAAACATGAAAGAAAAGGAAAAAGTTTCAGTAAATATTAAGGAATTAGAATAAAGATGTACCTTTAACATTTCATCACGTGCGATGCTTCCAAGGAACTTTCTATTATGAGAGAATGCTACAAGACCATAAAAAATCTAAGTGAAGCTTATAATAAGTTAGGAATATGATGCTCAAGCATGGAATAAGGAGGGAGAACACACACAAATCATAGATGAAGTCCCAAAATCACCTCACAATAAAAATTAATGAATCCATGCTAAGTATAGAGAAATTACTGAAGAAATTGAGGTTTAAAACAATATTTTTCATATGCAAGCTGAACAAATCACAAATGCTAAGAGTGGAAGAGACTATATGTTACCAAGACACTCAACAGGATATCCTGGGTGTTCAGCTATTTTCTGGACGAAGTTGGGTGATATCTTGTTGGGTGATATCCTGACCAAACTAAAAAAAATAACACCAATATAAATGAAACAAAGAACACAATAAATAAAAGTTTGAAGTAGAATTCATAGAAGAGGTATAAAAGACTCACTTGATAATCCCATTCTCTGATCCAGTAATAATTCTATCTTCATCAAGCTAAGAATAAATCAAAGAAAGTTTATTACAAAACCTTAAAATGATACAAAAATCTACTGAAGCTGAAAGATTTGTGTTATGTTATTGATTCACCTTCAACATTGCATCAACAGAGCTTTTCATGTTCACGCCGTAACGAATATTACTGGAATTGAAACCAATTAGTTATACTAAACTAAGGAAAACATCCAACTAATGTCACTCAGCCTCTCCTCAGACATTTTAATCATTATCTAATTTTGACACATTCCACGTCATATACCTAATATCCTTGAAGCCTTCCCATGAATACATAATGAGCCTACTTTGTGATCCGCACACAATTTCCCTACCATTCTGGTCACCCCAGCCGAAAAATGTAAACATTAGTCATGTGATCATTTTAGAGTTTAAGTGTCAACCACATTCAGTATAAAAATAGACATTGAATAAGAGCATGTGGATATGCTGTAATAAAATTATAAATGGATAACAATTAAATTTCTTCAGATATTTAGCCAAATTATAAGAGTGACGATAAAAATAAGAAAGAATGCTTTCAAAAGCAAGACAAAACTATTCTTTGAGGAGCAAGAATACAAGCATAAAATGTATTAATACCTTTTTAATAACACTTATTCCAGAAATATTTAAAAAATTTCTACAAAAAGTATAAAAATTCACTGCAAGTTTGGCCTTGACTTTGATACCTTTATTAAAACAATAGAGAACAACTCATACAATTCGGTTCGAGCTTCTTGCACCTTTGAATGAATCATGAAGGGTGGTTAAAATTCATAAAATAAATAAAGAGAAGTAATGCTTTAAAAGGAACTAGAAAAAAAAAAAAACATATTGAACTTACTGTATTTGTTCGAAGATTGCAAACACCCAGAGTCCCATCTCCACTAACAAAAGGAAAATAATTGATGAAAAATAAAAATTTAGACATATTTTGAGGCATGTGAGGTACATGAATTTGCTACCTTATTGTCAACAGTTTCATTTCACCCGATATAAAAGTCATGTCTGAAATGTAACTTTCATGGACATTAAAATAATTGCAACGAGAGCGTGTTCTGGTATCCCAAACCTACAACAAGAAAATACTAATATTCAAAGATCAATATTGCAACTATCTTCATATAGTAGGTGACTTTTAAACAGAATAACACTAAAAATAAAATTAAAAATATACAATGTATGAAATAAAATAATCAATGGTAGGGATTGTAGTGAAATGGATTTGATATCATTGACATGATATTTGCTATGCTTGCTACATACATGGGCTTTCAGAAGTGACAACTATTCTGTTTTGGCAGATTCTCCCTGCACCATATCATTTTTAACTAGCACCCAATCACACATAGGAAAAGTCCAATCTACCCTTAATGAATCATAGGAAAAGTCCAATTTACCCTTAATGAATCTTAAAATGTGATAGGCACCCAATCTTATGCACTCAACCCTATTCTTCTTCTTGTTCATTTGTGCTTGAAGCAGCAGCTGCAGCCACCCTCAGTCACCGTCATCCACCGTCGTCTCCCTTGGTTTCTTTCACCATCAGTGAGCTTCATCATCGCAGGCAGAGCAGCAGCCGCCACCATCAGCTTTTGAAGTCAGAGAAGAAACCATCGTCAGAGAAAGGTACTCTGTCATGCCTACCGGATATTTTTATCCGTAATTCATTATTGGGTTCCACACGTTTTTATCCGTAATTTACTATTACATTTTGGATATTTTTATCCGCAGTTCAGGACTGGGTTCTGGATATTTTTATCCGCAGTTGAGCACTTGACTTCCGGATTTTTTTATCCGCAGTTGTGGAAGAATGATTTCTGGATATTTTTATCCACAGTTGAGCACTTGACTTTCGGATTTTTTTATCCGCAGTTGTGGAAGAATGGCTTCCGGATATTTTTATCCGTAGTGAGCACTTGACTTCCGGATTTTTTTATCCACAATTGTGGAAGAATGGTCTCCAGATATTTTTATCTGCAGTTGTGGAAGAATGGCCTCCGGATATTTTTATCCGCAAGAGACATTTGACTTGCGGATAATTTTTTCCGTAGTGTTATTGTTGTTCTGTGCAAGACAAGGACATAATGGAATTTTAAAAAGTTTGTCGGGTGCCAGTCACAATTGATCGGGTGCAGGAAGCAGTTGCCTTCTGTTTTTGGGCCTGGCCTTATGGGCCTTATTAGTGTTGTAAACTTTAATCTTCTTCTTATACTTTTTTTTTCTCTTTGTACCCTTGTATATAAGATCTTTTTAGGCTTGAGTAAATAACTAGTGAATAACATTTGTTTTTATTTTCTCTCTCATTCAGTTTCTCTCTTTGTTCAGTGTAATAAGAAGGTTTATGAATTATTGGTAGGTATCATAGAAATGAGTGAATATCTATGTAAAATATTATGAATGCATAGGAATAGGAATAGGAATTCTCACAAAAATTCATATACCTTTATAAAACCATCATCATCTCCTGAGGCAACGGTAGACTCGGTCAAGTTTATCAATCTATTCACTGCAGCCCTATGAGAACAAAAAGGAAATAAAATTTTTAAAGCAAATCACAAGAAATGTGTAATTACAATAAATGTACTCACTTATGAGCATTATGAATACGAGTAATGGTAGATCCGGTCTCCACATCAGTAGCCAGTATAGAACAATCTGAAGAAGCCGTCAAAAGCACTGAAAGAATAAACCCTAAACCATAAACCCTAAAGTCCTCAAACACATCAAACTCATCATCAGAAATCATCCACAGCATCCAAAATAAAATAAACTGCATTACCACGCCCACAATCGATGAATCGAACAGCCCTGCAAGAATCTCTGTGTGCAGTAACTTCCAATTGCCTAAAAGAATAAATAATAAAATAATATTAATAATTGTAACAATCACACAAAAACAAAAAAGGTTCAGAATTTATATACCTCACAAGAACCATATCAGGACCAAAACGGTATCTGCAGGACATATATCCAATTCAATATAATAATCAATCATCATAAATAAAAAAAAATATAAATAGTAAAAAAATGGTTAGGTATGAACATACAGGTGTAGATCACCGTTAATTAGAGCCGTGGCCACAAGATTATCTGACGGATGAAAATGAACGTCAAATGGAATTTTCCCCAAATTGATCTCCTCCATACTTTACCTATTAGGGATGCTCTTAGAGATCATCTAGATAAAAAGCAAAACAAAAATCCAATTTTACCTCTTTTTCAAGAAGATCCAGATCCACACAAAAATAGCAGAATTGATAGGAAATGCAAAGGATATATAAATTAATAATATTGTGAAATTTAATTATTTATTATATAAAAAATTCAATTTAATATATTCGTAAAAACTACATTAACATATAAAATAAAAATATCATTACATAAAGTTACAAATAATAATAATTTTAATGTTAATTTTATGTTAATTACATATATTTATTTCTTTTCTTACACTAAAACTATTATCTAAACAAATAATTGGTACATAATGGATTCTTTATGCCAATAAAGCATTACCAAAACAACACCTACAATCCAAAATTTAAAAATAATAAAATTTGGACTTTTTCTAGTTATTATTTCTATCCAATTTCTAATGCAGTTAAACATTTAGACATTCACCAAAATTATTCCTTCATATTTTATTTCTTTCCCTTTATGCTTTTGCTGCCATTTTAGGATCACACCAATCTTTATAATCACAATTTATCATAATTAAATTGTGAGATTTCTATTTTTTTTATACCCCACATCACTTAATTTTAATAAACATTAAACCTTAAAATATAAGATTAAATACGATAAAGAGTGAAAAAAACCTAATAAAATGTATACAAGAAGAAAACTAAGATATTTTGTATGGTGTCTCTTCTCACCTCTTCAGTTCATTCTATTTCCAATTCCAATACCAAACATAATTTTTCATTGTTTATATTCATTTATCCGTGCTTTGTTCCATTTCTGAAAAATAGAGTAAAACGCATATTCATCCTTGTCATTAATTTTGAAGCTACTGAAAAAAATCATTAAATAAAAATTAATTTTAAATACCGATAATAATTTGTTACTATACTAACTAATTACATATTACTTTATACAAAATTAGTTTATATTATTAATAAAAAATTTAAATTAATTTTTAAATTGATATCTAATTAACTATCAAGATTTTACTTATCAACTACTTTAGATTTTAAAATTAATTAGCTAATTACATACCATTTAATTAATTAGATAACTTTTAAATTATATATACATATAAACAATAAAATTATCATACTTAACCACGGAAGAAGTATAAGCAACTCCCAAAAAATTTGTCATGTTTGAGCTTATTTGTAGAAGATTATTAAATGCTTAAGTTGTTGGAGATCTCATATCAACTAAAGATGAGGACATTTTATTGTATATAAGTGGGTGCGAACCTCAACTTTATGAGTCGGTTTTATGGGGTTAAGTTAGGTTTAAAGTCCACTTTGTAATATGGTATCTGAGTCATTTCGATCCTATCCTAGCGAGTGTTTGTTGGGCTTATCAGGTCACCCGCTATCGGGTCGTTATCGGACCACCCATAATATGTTATCACATGCACGAGTTGTCACTCTCGGCGTGAGGGGGTGTGTTGGAGATCCCACATCGACTAAAGATGAGGACATTTCATTGTATATAAGTGGGTGCGAACCTCAACTTTATGAGTTCGTTTTATGAGGTTGAGTTAGACTTAAAGTCCACTTTGTAATACAAGTAATAAATGCAATAAATGCCAACTAAGAACATAAACATGATTGATTTTCTGAGACGTAAATGATCATTATCTTTAAAGACTTGCCCACAGTGTGTTGCACAAGTTCCCAGAATAAAAAATTTCGGATGGCATCAAAGAACTCAACTCGCAAGCAAGCTCGTAAAAACAAAGAACCTGAGAATATAGAAGAAGAGAGGAGAGTGATTGAAGGTGTATTTCAGAAAAAGGGAGAGTAACCTATTTATAGGTGGAGATAGGCAACATTCATCGAAGAAACCTAGTTGAGGAGTGAACCGCCAAAATGGAGGGGTATGTTGTGGAGATAGGCAACATTCATGGATGGTCAAGAGTAAACCGCTACAAAGAGGGGGTGCGCACCTTCGTGGGTTTTTCCATTTTGGACGAAAATAGGGGTTTCATTTGTGTTCACATTTTGGATCTTTTGCAATTTAGAATTTCAAAACAAACCCATACTCCAAAAGGCATGAAAAAAAAAATCATGGATATCATATAAGATGTAATGTATCAGAGATGGTATAACAAACTATATGAACCACTTCTCAATTAAGGAACTTAACACACACTATAGTTGTTATAAAAAACTACATGAATAAAAACACTTGGTATGTGTTTGCAATTTATCAATCACGATAAACTCCATATTCTTGTTGTTACCATTGTATTGCTCTTATTAGGCCACGTGTGTGCCCTGTATTAGTGAGTGCTATGGAGATATGTCAATATCTCATATGTGGATTGAAATAAAATCCAACCATTTTGATTGAAAATAAATTCATATCGAACAATTATGATTGAAAATAAATTCATATGTGGTCAGTATGAATGATGAAATTGATATTGAAATTTTGTATGACAACATGTAAAGAAGTTTCTATAAATGATTAGTTTGATTGTTTTTTGCATGAATTAAATATGTTATGAAATTTCTTTTCATCAGCTTATTCTTGTTTTTATTGTTGTATTGTGAACTGTGATGAGTGTATTACGTATACAGTAGATGATTATACAAGTACAGAAGGGTCTGAAGGGCTTTAAGATTTTATTTTAAACTTTATATTGTAAATATTTGGATTTCTATATAAGTCATAATCATGTATTATGAGTATTTTGAAAATCTTTAAACTTGTACAAAAACTTGTAGAATTTATTGTAATAGTTAGATGTATTTCTGGAATGTTGCAAAGATAAAGTAGATTAAAATTATGTTTAAAAAATCAAAGATCAAACTTACGAATAATTAATTAAAAATTAAGAACTAAAATTCTAGGAAAAATATTAAAAACCAAAATTACATTTAATTTATAATTTAAGAACTATTGGTTAATAAATGTCCTACAATTTTATTTTTTATAAGTATATATCTGTAATTACAAAACTCTCAGTGAAGTAAATAATATTTTTTTCCTTACTTTCGTACCAGTTATTCTTCTTTCTGTGCACCTTCACTCTTAGGGTTCATCAAACTCCTTTTCTGTTCACTCTAGTTTCGTTTACAGTGTTAATGTTGCGGTGCCTCATTTGATCCAAAGTGCAAGCGCTTTAGTCTTCTACACAGGCTCTTTTTCATTGATTGAATTAATTAAGAAGAAGTAAACTGGATAAAAATATAATTTATATATTGTCAATAGAAGTAAGGAAAGTTTTTTCTTTGCTTTATTATTTTTATCAAAATTATTTTATATTATTATTATTAGAATTAGAAAATTAAAATTGAGAATTTTGAAAGAGAAAAAAATATTTTGATAACAAGTAATATTTTACATTCAAATATTGATGTCAAATATAAGAAAAATATTTAATTAATGAAATGAAAACTTTTTTATAAACAATATTATTTCAAATCTTGAATTGAAGTTTTCAAGTATATTAACCTTCATTACAATCGAATAACATTTTTAAAATTATTGAAAAAGAGGAAAATATATTTATAATAATTTATTTATTTATTTGAATAGTTGGTTGATAAAATTGAAATGTAACTAATAACGATGGTATTCTTAAATTTCTTCCTATAATTTTTTTGTGTGTAGAGATTTCTTAATCAGAGTGAATATTATATATATTAGTTACTCTCTACAGAATTTTTCTTGTGGTAAATTAGTTCTGTTATATTTTGAATGAAAAAAAATAATTATGTTTATTATTATATTTGGTTTTGAAAAATAATTAAGTATATTATATGTTTGATTCTATTGTATTTTAAAGAAAATAAAGTTTTTTTTAATGTCTATTAGATATAAGTTTGATATTTACTTTATTTAATTGTTTTGTTGGTTTTGTTTTATTATTTTTATTGTTTTAATAAAACTAAAGTGTTGATGGTGTAATATTGTTGTTAATATAAATTAATACTGTTAGTCTAATTTAATTTTACTTTTTTGTTTATTATTTTAAAATTTCTTATTTATAGATAATATTGTAATATATAAAATTTGGACAAATTTTTTGAATAAAATTAATATAAAACTATTTGGTGTGAGTTGAAAATTTTGTTTTCAAAAGCTGAAGAGAAGCAGAAGCAGAGGAAGCGGAACAGGATATTAGGTACACAAAACAAACAAACACAGTAATATATATATATATATATATATATATATATATATATATATGTCTAATTGATGATATATTTATTATTTTGTAAAAAAAGTTGAAATTTTAGGTAAAAAAATTGTAAATATTATCATTTATATATATATATATATATATATCGATGATTATGAAGAAAATATGAACAGAAACAAGTGAAATAAAGACAACATAACCACTTAAAATAAGATGGTCAGAAGAAGTGATGAACAAACTATAGACTACTCACTATTTAAGAATGAAAAAATTGAACAAAACATTAAAATAAGTGATGATCTGTCTCATAGTTGGATTAGTCCAAATTAAACAAAGAGTAGAGATTAATCATCAATATGTGTTGTATTTAATCACTTTTATAACTATGAATCTTCTTAAGAACTCTAACTATCATGTTTGAAATGAAATTATGAAATGGAAAAGTATACACTTACAAATCATTTATCCTGAAATTTTAATTCTCTTCATTGTGTCGTCTTTTGATTAATTTGTTCAGACACAAGTAAACACAATTGATTTGAGTATGTGAATAAAATCAATAGATTATTTTGCATCATTCATAACATGAAATCATATATTCTAAAGATATTATAAAGAAATGCAAGAAAAACCCTTATTTTCAAGAGGATCTCATGATCTCGGTTAAGCTATTTCGCCAATAACAAAGTCTCTTTATCTTTATTAGTTTTCTTGGCTTTGTAGTTAGCTTTCTTAACCCTTTTATTAGTCACCTTTTTCCTTTTATTAATCCACTGTAACATCTTTGATGCGAGAGCTGACGCTAGAGCCGAAGCGAGAGCCGATGCTAGAGCTGATGCTAGAGCTGATGCTAGAGCCGATGCTAGAGCCAAAGTGAGAGAAGTGAGAGCTGAGGTGAGAGCCAAAGTGAGAGCTGAGGTGACAGACGAAGTGAGAGCCAAAGCCTTTTTATCTTTGTTAGTTGTGTTAGATTTATAGATTGCCTCCATTAAAATCCTTTTACTAATCACCCTTCTACTACTCCTTTGCAACATCCTTGAAGTCAAAGCATAAGTCCTTTTATCTTTGATAGCTTTGTATATTGCCTCCATTAAAACCCTTTTATTAATCACCTTTTTTTTACGAATCTTCTGGAATATCCTTGAAACCCTTTTATTATTCACCCTTTTATGAATCCTCTGCAACCTCCTTGAAGGGGAAGTCTCTTTATCTTTGTTAGCTTTGTAGATTGCCTCCATTAAAACTCTTTTATTGATCACCCTTTTACGAGTCCTATGCAACATCCTTGAAGCGGAAGAGGGAGCCGAAGGGTAAGTCTCTTTATCTTTGTTAGCTTTGTAGATTGCCTCCATTAAAACTCTTTTATTGATCACCCTTTTACGAGTCCTGTGCAACATCCTTGAAGCGGAAGCGGGAGCCGAAGGGGAAGTCTCTTTATCTTTGTTAGCTTTGTAGATTGCCTCCATTAAAACCCTTTTATTGATCATCCTTTTATGAATCCTCTGCAACATCCTTGAAGCGGAAGCCCAAGGAGAAGCCTCTTTATCTTTGTTAGTTTTGTATATTGCCTCTACTAAAACCCTTTTATTGATCACCCTTTTATGAATCCTCTGCAACATCCTTAAAGCGGAAGTCTCTTTATCTTTGTTAGCTTTGTAGATTACCTCCATTATACGAATCCACCGCAACATCCTTGAAGAGGAAGCCTCTTTATCTTTGTTAGTTTTGTATATTGTCACCCTTTTACAAATCCTATGCAACATCCTTAAAACTAATACTCTCTAGTTAGCTATTGGGTGGATGGCTACCAAACTGAAAAAAAAAAAATAACACCAATATAAATAAAACAGAGAACAAAATTAATAAAAAATTTAAGTAGAATTCATAGAATTTCATAGAAGAGGTATGATGTTCCTCTAACAAATATCCAGTAATAGTTTCATCTTCATCAAGCTAAGAGCAAGATTAAAGAAAGTTTATTACAACCATGATATAAAAAAATCTACTGAAGCGAGTAAGATTATAGAAAGTTTATTACAAAATGATAAAAAGAAATCTACTGTGTTATGTTGTTTTTTCACCTTTAACATTGCATCAATCAATAGAATAAACTCACTTTAGGGTTTCGCGTTGCGTTTTGGTTTCAGTCACATTATGCGGAGGTGGTGCTTCTTCTCTGTACGAGTGCGGCGGTGGTAGCGATCGCGCGATGGTGGCGGTTCGTGCATTCGTGCGGTGATCGCGGTGGTGTCGTTGGGTGGTGTAGAATCAAGGTTCCATTGTGATTTAGGTTTTTATTCTTTTTATTGGGCTGCACAATACAAGATGACTCCATTTTTTTTATTTAATTGAGGTGCAGTTTTTTTTTTTTGGAAATGCTTTCTGTTTTTTTAGTTGGAAAAACTTCGTATAAATTTTATTTTGTTTTGTGAGAACTTGAGTTTGGAGCAGTGTATTTTTTAAGAAATGTAAGTATCAAATTCAACGACTTTGGAAGAAATCATGTGATAAAATATTAATCCACATAATTAGAGAATTGGACATATAAATTTGATATTTCTTCATTTTTAATTATTTAATTTTTATGATTGGAATAATTTAACTTTTGTAGTATTTATATGAACTTTTTTATCTTAGGTATTTTGAAGTTGACTCAATTTTTTATGTAACATTATTTTTCTATTTAGTACCTTTTTGTTTTTATTTTTCTATCTAGTACAGTTTCAAAAGTAAAAAAAATAAAAATTGATAATTTTAATTTTGAATATATTAAAAAAAATATTTTTAATGTTTAAAATAGTTAGAAATATAATTAATGAATACAGAAATGAGTTTTTACAAAATAAAAATAAAAAAGTAGTAAAGTAGAAATGTTTAGTTTAAATTTTATTTAAGAATGAAGAAAATAAAAAATTAAACCCTACAACAACATAAAAGTTCAATATATTAACATAAATTAATATTTATTTCTATTATTATTGATGATGTAATCATGTTAATTTCAAGTAAAAATACGGGACATAATTATAAAAAAGATCAAAGTCAATTAATATTAATTAGTAGTTGACATTGAGATAATATTGAAGTGTCTACCCTTAATACACAATCTTAAAAAAAAAAAAAAAACTAATGCAGATGTTACACTTAATACTTAAAAATGTGAAGAAGAAAAAATGTAAAAATAAATAAATGTAGAAAATAAAAACAACAACAATAAAAATAAATTCATATCGAACAATTATGATTGAAAATAAATTCATATGTGGTCAGTATGAATGATGAAATTGATATTGAAATTTTGTATGACAACATGTAAAGAAGTTTCTATAAATGATTAGTTTGATTGTTTTTTGCATGAATTAAATATGTTATGAAATTTCTTTTCATCAGCTTATTCTTGTTTTTATTGTTGTATTGTGAACTGTGATGAGTGTATTACGTACACAGTAGATGATTATACAAGTACAGAAGGGTCTGAAGGGCTTTAGGATTTTATTTTAAACTTTATATTGTAAATATTTAGATTTCTATATAAGTCCTAATCATTTATTATGAGTATTTTGAAAAACTTTAAACTTGTAAAAAGCCTGGAGAATTTATTGTAATAGTTAGATGTATTTCTGGAATGTTGCAAAGATAAAGTATATTAAAATTATGTTTAAAAAATCAAAGATCAAACTTACGAATAATTAATTAAAAATTAAGAACTAAAATTCTAGGAAAAATATTAAAAACCAAAATTACATTTAATTTATAATTTCAGAACTATAGGTTGATAAATGTCCTACAATTGTAAGGACTAAAATGCTAATTTTGTGACTAAATTAATATATTATATGAATTTAATGCAAGCAACATACGTGTGTTCTTGAAGATTGTTTTAAGATTTGATTATATTATAATCACAATATATATATATATATATATATATATATATTTATCAAAACATTATAACAAATTTATATGGTAGTTTTCAACTTGAGTAACATGGGTTTGAATAAATATTGTTTAATCTAAGACTGTTAAAAAGATAATCAATCTAAAGAGATAACTGAAGAGCCATAAAAAAAAAAAACCAAAACTGAATTTTCTTTAAATTTTTTGAATCTATTTTTTCTTCTACTAAATGGTTTGATTTGGATTTTAGATTGATCAAACTGTTTGTTATATTTAAATTTAGTATTATATGTTTAAAATTAATTAACAACTATATAGGATTATATGTTTAAAATTAATTAACAACTATATAGGATTATATGTTTAAAATTAATTAACAACTATATAGGATTATATGTTTAAAATTAATTAACAGCTAATGTATAATTAAAAAAATTATTAATTAAATGTTGTTTTATTATTTGATTCTACTGTAATCACAAAGTATTCATATTTATCAAATATGATAATAAATTTGCATTGCGGTTTTTAATTATAAAATTCTGTAAATGATAAAAAAAAATTTATATAAGACAAATTGTATCCAAAAGAAATAATAACACGTCTCTTTATTTAAGATTTTTTTCATTATAAAATGTTTAATAATTATTTCATAAAAGATTGTTTATAACAATTTTATTGTAAGAAACATTGTTAAAATCAATCCAAACTGATCATAAATATATATATTGTGCATTTAGTTTCGTTCATATTTTATATTAAATTGAACCCAAAACAAATTGGAATACATTTTTTTTTTATGTTTAGTTAAAATGACTTTTTAATAAAATAAAAATGAAACCAACTCAAATTATAAACACCTGGAATTTATTCCATATCTGAAATGGTATCATAATACTTCTAATTTCTTTCATATTTAAAATGACATCTCTACTGTCTAGTCCGAATGATAGAAAAGTTAAAAAGATTAGGTCAAGTAGTCAAAAGATTGAGATACTGAAAATAAGATTGAAAATTAAATAGAAATAAATGAATAATTAGTTAGTGAAATATTGTAACAAAGTCTAATAATTTGGAGAAATCCAAGGAGTATATTTAATAAATAGTGAACACACAAAAGTAGAAACTAAAGATATAAAAGTTAATGTTTAGGATTTAGGGTGAAAGGTTTTAAACCTAGTTTTGTTAATAGTCGTTTTCTCCTTGAGACGACTTCATTCAACAATCCGTATTTTGTTTTCACCTTAATCCAACCTATAGTTAGTTCGTTCTATAGTCTAACTCAATAAAAACACCAATTGTTAGGACTTAGCACACGAGGAGAGCTCAACCCAAAAAACTTGTGAGGATTCTTCATGAATTGTCTAACAACTTCGACAAATATTATGTCTTGTAATTATTGGAGTAGTGTTTAAAGCCTAACTATTACCCCACAAATGTTAATATTCCACTGGTCCCGAACAAGATTGACCTTAATGGTTGGATTTTTCAAATTTAAGTCTCATACTCTTGGTACTCATTTATTTTAAAAATTGGTGTCAAGAAATTAGACCATAAGATGCCGACAAGACAAATAACAGCGGAATCATAATTTTAACAATACTAAAGCATTGAGACTCTTCACATCATAAGAGTCGAGATTAAAGAAAATTAAAATACACCTTCTCATAAACTTCTAATATATTTTTAAAAGACAAAATCAAAATGGAATCTAGAGATTTAAAATAAACACAATTGTGATAATGACTATAATAATATTATCTTAATAAATTTTAACTCGGTGACTTAGAAATTTTATTATTGAGAGAAATTATCTTTATTATATTATAAAAAGTAGCATAGTTTCTACCCTACTATGCTTTTTTTTTGTCAGGTTTTATAATCTTATAAGATTATTTATAATCAAATGAACATATCGATTTTATTTATTTATTATTAAAATATAATAATTAAATTGTTTATTTTTTTTTTTATTCAATATATTATATTTACTAAGATAAGAAATGAAATATATATAAAATAAGTTTCATTTCATTGAAAAAAAAAGTAACCAAACCGAATACTTTTAAAACAATACAATGCTAATCCATAGATAATAATTGCTATAATTATAGAAATAAAATGTTGATCTATGTAAGAAGGAATATTGTTATAATTATAGAAACAAATCATTCAAACTTTCGATCCTATTAAAAAATATATCAATTATTATATAATATTATTAGTCATTAGATATTAAGAAAATTATATATTAATTATCATAATTAATTGAAATTGATTAAATAGAGATAACTAGGTTTTATTTTCTTATTCAGTAGTTACAATTTTATTTTTATTGTTGAGAATAACAAGATCCTCTTCTCCAATTTCCTTCTGTCTCTTTCCTCCGTCTCCCTCCGCGCCATGTCCAAGCCACCCTCCGCCTTGGACTTTCTAATGTCCGTCGCCGCCGCCGCCGCCGCCGTCAAGAAGAATTCCCAGTCCAAACCCCAAACACCCAAACTTTCATCATCCCTCAAGAAAAGAAAATCCCCAAACTCCACTTCCGTCGCCAAGAAAAGAAAATCCCCACACTCCACTTCCTCACAAAACCCTAGCATCAACAAATTCCTCAATCTGCCTTCTCCGCAAGCTGTTAAACCGGAACAGGTTCTTAAACCGAAAGAAGTTCTTAAACCGGAAGAAGTTCTTAAAGCAGAAGAAGCGGTTAAAGCAGAAGAAGTCGTGGAGATGGAGAAGCAAGTGCAGCAGTTGAGGCAGAAACCCTCGAGTTTCGATCCCGCTTCGGTGACTGCATGGGAGAAGGGACAGCCAGTGCCGTTTCTCTTTCTCGCCTTGGCATTTGATATGATTGATGAGGAAACCAGCAAAACTGTTATAACTGACATTGCTTGCAATATGCTGCGGACTGTTATGGTCGTCACGCCGGAGGATCTTGTTCCCATCGTTTACCTCTCCGCCAGCCGGATTGCGCCTCCTCATGAAGGGTTGGAGTTGGGAATCGGCGACTCGATCATTATCAAGACATTCGCGGAGGCCTATGGAAAGGAGGAGGAGTTAATTAGGACTCAGTATCAGGTGATTGAATTTAGTTGAGTCTTTTTGGTTCTTTTTTTCCCTTCTTGTTGTTTAGTTGAATTTGACCGGAGAAGACGCTTGTTAAGAATTCTTGTTGAAATGAATTTGTCGGTGCTTGAATCTTTTGTTTTTTCTTGCATTATTCTTATTGAGATGAATTTGACTGAAATTGTTTACTAAGAATTAGTATCAGGTGACTGATTCTTTTGGTATTTCTTCCATTCTCGTTGCTGAGACGACTTTGACCGAAGGACATTTTATTATTGGCAGAAAAAGGGGGATTTGGGCTTGCTTGTTAAAGAGAGCCGTTCGTCTCAATCTACCATTTCTCAATATTATAAGCCGCAGAAGCCTCCTGAAGCATTGACCATTAGGAAGGTTTTCAACACTTTTCGCCTTATTGCTAAGGTATGTTATCATTGAATTTTAATATCCCAATGCATTTGGGTTGTTCGATATGTTACCAAGCGTTCCTCTCATAGTCCATTGATTATGATTTCAGTGGTTGGGCACCTATAAAATACTGCAGTTTATTTCAAACAATTAAATGGGGTTAGTGCAGGGTTTAAAAAAGAAAGGGTATGGGATGGAATTTGACAAAACGTTTGCAATGTTATTGAAATTTACTTTCTAAATAGCAGTGCCTAGTTTTTTGTTGACAACTTGCATTATAAGTTCTACCCATGTATGGATTAATTTTGAAATTATTATTACAATGTTTGAGTGATTGAGAAAACTAAGCACAACATGATCATGGGTCTTTGGTTTGGGATAACTAGGTTTAGTGCATTCTGACGTGGTATAACAGCTTGAATGGTAAAAAAAAGAGAGAATTTGCAAAAGTAAGTTCCCACTGATACTGAAGAAGACTTGGAGTGTGTTATTGGTGCCTTTATCACATATCGTGCATAGAGCACAACAGTCATTTTCAGCTCATTCATTTTTCTATTCTCTATTATGGTTAGATGTTTTTTGGAGTTTAATGTGCCTGGGAAGGAGGTTCCTTTCTGCATCTTTTGCTGAAGCCATGGCTAACTAAATATACGTTTGTTTTCATCTTTAAATTTCTTGCCATCTGTTTAGTGGCAATGTTGGAAGTTAGTATGGCTTGGTGTATTTATTGTAAGAGAATAAAGCAGGAATTTGTTGTCGGGGTTTGAACACCTTTTTGTGTACAACTGAATGTTGCTAAATTATGTTGTTACTTTTTCTTTATTTCTGAATGTGTTCAGGAATCTGGAAAAGACAGTCAAGAAATAAAAAAGAACCATATCAAGGCACTTCTTGTTGCTGCAACTGAGTGTGAACCTCAATATCTAATTCGTTTGCTTCAGGTTGAAATTTTAATTCTTTATTTAAATGTTCTGGTGGGCTTACTTCTCCATGTTAAATGCATCCTGTTCTTGTTTTCTAGGCGAAGTTGCGAATTGGTTATGCAGAGCAAACTCTATTGGCTGCATTAGGCCAAGCTGCAGTATACAGTGAAGAACACTCTAGACCACCTCCTCATTTTCTTTCCTATTATATATATATATATATGTGTGTGTGTGTGTGTGTGTGTGTGTGTGTGTGTGTGTGTGTGTGTAAGTATATATTTATTTCTGGTTTCATTTTGCATCAGGCTTCGGATATTGTTAAACAAGTCTATTCTGTTCTTCCTGACTATGACAAAATAATATCTGCACTGCTTAGAGAGGGTCTATGGATGCTTCCAAAGAAATTTTTAAAATTTACCCCTGGTGTTCCAATTAGACCTATGCTGCCAAAGGCAGTAAAAACTGTACCTGAAATTCTAAAAAAATTCCAGGGTGTGGAGTTTACCTGTGAATACAAATATGACGGAGAGCGTGCCCAGGTGATACTTCATGGTCAAATCTTCCATCAGAAACATAGCTATTATGATACTAACTATGTACAATATCATTATCTGCATTGAAACAGATACATTATCTGGAGAATGGTAAAGTTGAGATTTACAGTAGACAAGAAGAACGGAACACTGAGAAGTTTCCTGATGTTATTGAGGCAGTTTCAAGGTAGAAAAAAGCTTTATTAGGAAGGGCACTTCTTAACAACACGAATTTGCATTTAGTAAAACAATGTATGACCATTTTGTGTCAATGAACAGGTAAAGAAAGAAAGTGTATCTTCATTTATTCTTGATTGTGAAATTGTTGCATATGACCGCGCAACACGGAAGCTTCTTTCTTTCCAGGTAATCTTAATGCTGTTTTTCTTTTTTTTGATGTCAGTACATTATCAGAAACCTTTTTCTACGTGCAGTTGATCAAAATTAAGTCCTTTGGTATGTTATGCTTGTGTTGTTTTACCTATCTTGGTGACACAAGTTCGGTTTTGGATATTTTTGTGGTAGGATTTGATAGTTAGACATGTGACTTGAAAGAAGAAAAGAATGTTATTTTAACTGATACATAGAAAGTTCTCTATTATAGTTCTCTGTCATAGAATATATAGGACATGTATCAGATAGGAAGATTTCATTTACATTTATGACCTGCCTTTATATGTGACATGTTAGTACTTCACATCTAAATTCTCTTTTACTCTTTCAAGAACATGTTTCTTTTTGACAGACTCTTGCTACTCGACCTCGCAAGAAAGTAGAAACTGAAGATATAAAGGTTAATGTTTGCGTATTTGGTTTCGATTTGTTGTATCTAAATGGCCAAGAACTTCTTCAGAAAAACCTCAGAGTCCGTAGAGAGGTACTGAACATCTACCAACAATTTCATGTTTTTTTTATTCAGTAGCTTAGTCCTTGAGAAGGCTGAAAGGTTTTAAACCTACATGCTGATCAAACTTTTGAGATACAATTTTTAGCTTGGTAGTGTTAAGACTTAAGCACAAGAGGGAAGTCCAACCTAAAAGACTCCTCCATTAGGTAGAGGAACCTCCTTGTAAGCAATGTTGTTAGCGGATCGGATAGGGTATGAAAATTCGTAACCCAATTATCGTAACTCGAGTCGGAAGAGTTATTATTCGAGTTACTACTATACATAACATAATTAAAAATAGATTCATAATTCATACAATGGTCCAAATACATTGCATAACATAATTAAACATAGATTCATAATTCATAAAATGGTCCAAAAACATAACATAGTTATAGTAGATTCAAGATAATGTTTAATACAGGTAAACTATCCAAGAAAATCATTCACATTAATCATAGGATAATCATCTTCCTCCTCTAAATGATCTTCATTTTCATTATCATCATTCATAATTATCATCCAAATGCAATGAAGAGTAGTGTGCGGCAGCAATCATAGAAAGTGCTGGCAGTGGTGGAGGCGCGCGTCGTGCTGTAGTGGCGCGAGCAGTGGAGCTGTGGCGGAGGCAGTGGAGTCGCGGTGGTGCGGGCAGCGGCGAACCGAGGCGTGAACGGAGGCATGAGCGGTGGCGAGAACGAAGTCGTGAGCTACATAGGGTTTTGAAATTAGGGTTTCTGGTTTTATTTGGATTGGGTGTTTAGTTTTTTTTAATGGGCCGAGTCATGAATCAGAGAGGCCTAGAGATCGTTTGACCCGAATGGTTGGATCGCTCCAATTCGGACAAATTCTGATCCACCCCACAATCTAACTTGTTTTCTTTTCGTAAGATCGGCGATCTAGATCGCGATCTTGACAACACCGCTTGTAAGTACCATATTAAGTAGTTCGCCCCACTCAATGTGGGACTCCTAAAACTGTCACCCCTTTTATGGATTGACATCAATAATCATCATTGATCTGGTGATAGTCCTTTTCTCCTTGAGATGACTTCATTCATCAATCAATATTTTGTTTTCACCTTAATCCAACCTATGTATGATATTTCGTTCTATAGTCTAACTCAATAAAAACACCAATTGTTAGGACTTAGCACAGAAGGAGAGCTCAACCCAAAACACTTGTGAGGATTCTTCATGAATTGTCTAACAACTTCGACAAATATTATGTCTTGTAATTATTGGAGTAGTGTTTAAAGCCTAACTTAACCAATGTGATAAATGAGTTTCTATTTCTTTCTTGATTTGAAAAAGTTTCACCGTAGTACCCCATCAAATTTTGATTTGGATCAATGGAAACATCAATAGACATAAATTTGCCAACCCTATCTTCTCAAGAATGTCAAAACCATATTTCCTTTGTGAAATAACAACACCTTCTTTTGATTAAGCCACTTCAATATACTTGGAAAATATTTTTTTTATAACTAAGATCTTTAGTTTGAAAAATGGTTGAATAATTGCAACTTTAGCTAAGAGATCCTATTGGTATAATTCTTTTGAATAACTATATCATGCACATAGACGATTAGATAGACAAACTTCCCAGGAGAAGTGTGGTTGTAGAAAAGTAAATGATCTGTCAACTTTGTTTCAATCCAAACACCTGCATAGTATGTTTGAATTTACCAAATCATGCTCGTGGGGACTACTTTGGACCATAGAGAGACTCTCCCTAGGCAACAAATCCAATAGGTTGCTCCATGTAAATTCCCTCCTTAATATTACCATGAAGGAAAACATTTTTAGTGTGAAGTTGGTGAAGTGGCTAATGAAAAATAACAACCATTGCAAGAAAAAAAACCTAGTGGGTATCAAGTTTATAAATTTGTATATATCATTTGGCCACCAATCAAGCTTTAAGGTGATCAACTTCATCACTGGGTAGGTCCAATTTCAACAACATAGACCCATCTATAACCACAATCTTCTTTCCAGAGGGAGGGAATAGGAACAAACTTCTATGTGTCAATGCTTACAAGATCGTGCACTTCATCAATCATGCTTGTTGCTATCTTGGATGATCAAGTAATAATTTTAGGAACAATGGTGGCAAACAAAGAAACAAAAAAAGAGTACAATGTTGACGATAAATGGGATATGGATTAAGCGTGGAACAAATACTTTTCATAAGAGTAATTGGCCAATCTGAAATGAATCATGTGAAAGAGTTGACGGACCAGAAAAATTATCAGAGGCACTCGAGTCAACTATTACCCCACAAATGTTAATCTTCCACTGATTGAGAAATACAAATTGTTGAAACACTGGTCCCCAACAAGATTGACCTTAATTGTTGGTTTTTTCAAATTTAAGTCTCATACTCTTGGTACTCATTTATTTTAGAACTTAGTGTCAAGAAATGTGACCATAAGATGCCGACAAGACAGATGAAAGCGGTCCGGTGTGATTCCACGTTGCACATGGACACATGTGCCTGATAAAGGACTGACTGGGATTAGAGCGGGGCAGCACATTACTAATCTTTTTGTCATGTCACTACTGGGGTTGGGTTCTCCTTGAGGCACACCAAACCCCTGACTTTGCTAGACAAAACTGTTTCAGAAGACGGTGGCCGGAGACAACAGGGCTTTGATACTGACTTGAATTTGGATGCACTTGAATTTGGATGCAGTAAAAATCAGTGATTATATATATACACAGATATGAAAGAGAAAAGAGTTATCCTATATCACTCAATCCTTAGGCTAGGTACATACACCTAAAATACGGCTTTATGAAAACTGTACAATACCATACAATCATAATTTTAACAATACTTAAGCATTGAGACTCTTCCACTTAATGGAGTAGTTTCTTAGGTTGGGTTCTCTTGCTCAAGTCCTGATAGGTAGGGAAACCAATTGATCTCTTTCATAGCGTTGATTGAATGTTGTTTTTTCATGAATTTATTCCATTAATCACGGGCTTCTATACAAATAAGAACTACTTATTGATGGGTATCTGTTTTCTGTCTGCAGCATCTTTATGCCTCTTTTGATGAAGAATCTGGATCTCTTCAGTTTGCAAAAGCATTAACTTCAAATGATGTTGAGGAGTTACAAAATTTTCTTTACCAAGCTGTTGGTGCTAGGTGCACTTTCTCTTCTACTTAATTTCGAGTTTAAAATAGTACATAATTTCAGCACAATGCATGATACTCTTCAAATTATTGTTTATTGTCCGACATTCACATATGTTTCAAGTTTGGTTTTCTTGCTATTATTTGAATGAGAATTTGTCATTGATATTTGGTGTCTCTTGATTCATAGTTGTGAGGGATTAGTCATTAAGACATTAAATGAGGATGCTACATATGAACCTGCCAAGCGATCACTCGGGTGGCTAAAACTGAAGAAAGATTATATGGAGAAGTAAGGATGTGTGTTCTGACATTCATATTTCTTAATTCTTTATTATGAATTTATGTTTGCTCAATGGCTCTAGTTTGCAGTTTAGGGGACTCTGTAGATTTGGTACCTATTGGTGCTTTCCACGGACATGGAAGACGTACAGGTGATCAGAAAGTGTACTCTTTAATGTGATGTTGCTTATTTTACTCGTCGTTTTAACATCATGTATGAAGAAGGCTATGCCCTTGGGATTAAGATACACTGGTATTGTGAATAGCTTAGAGCGGTTTGAAATGAAATAGTGACATGTCTTGTAGGAGTTTATGGCGCCTTCCTCCTGGCTTGCTATGACAACAATAATGAAGAATTTCAAAGTATTTGCAAGATTGGTTAGTATTTTAATTTTGTTCGATTTCATTAGGTAAGATTCTTTCTTAATCTTGTTATGGTGGGCAGGAACGGGATTTGCAGATTCTGATCTTGTAGAACGTTCTTCCAGTCTTCGTTCTAAAGTGATTTCCAGGCCAAAGGTCCCAACCTCTTCTTTCACTCTTATCCTTTTCTAGTGATGCTTGATATTTTTGAAATTAATTTGATGATGCTCTTTGATTTCAGTCATACTATAGATTTGGAGAAACAATGAATCCTGATGTGTGGTTTGAAGCCAGTGAGGTGTGGGAAGTGAGAGCGGCAGAGCTGACCATTAGCCCTGTCCACCGTGCTGCAGCGGGCATAGTTGATCCCAACAAGGTAATACAATGAATGAATTGATGCCTAACATTAACTTTTTTTGTGCCATTTCTACATTTTTCTACATTTTCCTTTGAAGGGCATATCTCTTCGATTTCCACGACTAATTCGACTCCGGCATGACAAAGCTCCTGAACAGGCCACATCAGCTGAGCAGGTACCAATATGATTCAAGATTGAGAAAATAGTAATGGATTATTTTTTGTCATCTTCATGTTTTCATGTTTTCATGTTTTGCAGGTTGCTGAGTTGTATAAAGCTCAAGCCAACAATCAAGCCAACGAACAAGATGAAGAAGATTATTGAGGGGAAAATTTTGCTCTTTTTCTTGCACATCGATTCTATTTTAATTTTTTTATTAAGAAGAGAGGTACACAGGAATAATCCTTGGTCAAAATGCCAGAAAATATTAGGTTCGTGAATAGAAATAGGGGCAGAGGTGCTGGATAAAATTTACATTATTCTTTACAGAAATTGTGATTTGAATTGATAACCTTTTCAGTTTAGATTATTTTTAAACTCAAGTGTACAGAGAAATATTGAGTGGAGAACACTGGTGTATTTTTTAGATAAACCATGGCTGCTTTATTTATATAGAGAAAAAGGAATCAATACCATAAATAGAGATTTGATATCCTCTAATCACATAGATATGATATGGCAATAACTTAGTAAATATAATTATTAACTTAGTTAAATATTAATTATATTATTATTAGTATTATTTTAAATTTTAGTTTGATTGGATTTCTGTTTAAATATAATGGAACTTAATCTAACTTCTAAGATATTAATTTATATGGGATTAGGTTAGGTTTGACTTCATCTATGTAAAGGAATGAATATTATATTATTATAAATCAAAATAACTGCAACGTAGAATTATTACATCCATAATTTAAATCATTTTAAAAATATTATTTTATTTAAAATTTATTTTTTTATTGATTAAATTAGATAATATTTTATAAACTCAAAATTTATTAATATTTAAAAATAATTTTTATTAATGATAAAAAAATTTAAATTAATTTTTAAATTGATATAACTAGCTGCTAAGATTATAGCTATTAACTATTTTGCATTAAGAATTTGTTAAATTGTTTAAAGGAGTCCAATAATAATAAATGATAAATTCTATTAACTATTTTGCATTAAGAATTTGTTAAATTGTTTAAAGGAGTCCAATAATAATAAATGATAAATTCTATTAACTATTTTGCATTAAGAATTTGTTAAATTGTTTAAAGGAGTCCAATAATAATAAATGTTATTGGAAAGAAGATAATAATGTAGGTTAAATGTATTGAAGAGTTAAATGTGTAACACCCCAATAATACATCTCTATCAATTACAACACAAGTTCTACATATCTTTATACAAGCTTAATGTTTTTCAAAATATTCCTAATACATGATTAGAACTTATAGAACTACAAATATTTACAATATAACTTGTAGACCCTCCGACACCAATATGTTTGTCTCGTGTAGTACGGTCATCGGAGTTCATAACATAGGAAGAAAAACAAGGGTAAGGAGTGAAAATAAAATTCAACATAAAACAATCACATAGATCTACACATCTAGGATATTCAACAAACATAATAACAATTGACGTCTTCTAAAACATCTGTATTAAGTCCTACTAGAGACTAACGATCCAAAGATTACCAGCGAATTCAAGATAAAGAATCAGAGTAAGTTCAATACAACCCAAATAGTACATCTCATACGTCACGATGTGCATGAACTCCCCCATCAGCTTTTCATCATCTGATATCTTAGTTTATGTGACTTAGATCATTAGTGAAAAATAAACATCAGTCCATATATTATCCCAAATATATGAATTCAATTTCATACATTTTTCTTCATAAAGTATCATTCAAAATGTGATCCACAACATTCAAAAGTCTACTAATTTATGCACCAACATTGATAAGTTTTGTTTTGAATCTATAAGATTCTCTACTCACTAATGGTAAGTTTTGTTTTGAATCTATAAGATTCTCTACTCACTAAAGTCTACTAATTTATGCACCAACATTGGTAAGTTTTGTTTTGAATCTATAAGTTTCTCTACTCACTAATGGTAAGTTTTTGTTTTGAATCTATAAGATTCTCTACTCACTAATTTATGCATGCTTTATTATTTGTTTGGTTTGAATTAATGGTTGAATATTGAATATATTTTGTGTTGTGTAGAAAATGGAGGAGCATTGAAAATGGGTGAAGGAAAAGGGTTGAGATAATGTTGTCTAAAGTTAGCATAGAAATACAACAAATGTGAAGACAACGACAAGTGCTTCATTGTTTGTGAGAAAAAAAAAACATGAATATTTAACAAGTGGTGTATCTGTAATTAAAAAAAGAATGTGTTTGTCGTCACCCATGTTAAATGTTTCATCTTCTCCAATTACAGTTTTAATGTTAATTCATTTGTAAATATTAGATCCTTCCAATAAAATTACTCTTTTATATTATGTTTATCTTCTAATATTTTTTTATGCATAACTAATACTTCTCATCAAGTACCCCATCCAACGCCTCCATACAGACTTAACTTCCTTTGCTTTGTATTAGGATGCATCATTATTGAATATCCATATTATGACAGACAACACCCACAAACTAAAACCTCTTCAAAATTCCAAATCAAAATATATTCAGATACACTAAAAAATTGCAACAAAGCATAACAAGAAGTTGGAAAGAGGTAGCTTTTATTTGCAAAATGATGGCATTCCATCCCATAGAAATCTGTATCCACACAATTTATAATGAACAAGAATGTAAGTTAAACCATGACAACACACAAAATGTTGTCTTTTAGATGTTGGCAATGGATACAGGTTCTCGGAGGATCCTCTCCATCTGTTGTGCCCTAGTCTTAATAGACATATCAAAGACCTTCTGGCTAAATTCCAGCACAAGGCCACCAAGTATGCTTGGATCAATCTGAAAAATCAAAAGGGAAAAAATCACTAATTAACAACTCGAACTCAGGAGACGTACACACATAATCTCAGGTGGAAAAAATTCCACACAGTACCTTCTGTTCAAGATGAACCTTTGCTCCAGAACCTATTATTTCTTGAAGAGTCTCCTTCAAGGCCTTTTCCTCTTCAGGGGGAAGAGCCTGGCATAAAAATATAGTTAAGGGAATAACTAATCACTCTGTTGTTCAGCGACATAACTTCATATCATGTATCCAACTAAGCATCCAAGGGCCAATGTTGATATAATTTCACAAAACACCAACATACCCAACTACCGATACTAGCATATGAGTATTTAGACAGTTTACAGCAGCAACTACTAAGCAATAAAACAGCAATTATCTGTAGGTGTAAGGCATGCTAATATACTAGCTCTTCTTTAGAATTGGATATATAACATGCTAAAATCTGAGTATGTAAAAATACTCTAAAAGGTATAACACTACTTACAACAACAGTGGTCACAGTCGCTTTCACTTCTCCCTTGTATGCCATTGCCAACTCCGTAAACCTCTTTGCAATGGTCTCTAAGTTTTTAAGCCGTCCATTCTCAGCAACAATAACTTCACAACCAAATAATAATAATCAATGAATCATAGTATAAAAAAATAAATGTAGCTGCCATCTAATTAGTTCAAGGATAAATAAGATAGTTTGAAGTGCTAAAGAAGTGGCACCAAAGTAGCTAGCATTCTCCAAAGACATGAGTTCCAACAAATACCACGGCATGTAACCTTGAAGACTCACACTATTATAACACGTATTTTAAGTTTCAACCAGAATGCAAACAACTTTTTTAATATTGCTCCTTTTTTATCTTAATAGTAATCCTATTATTTAGGTTTCTACATGCATTTTTTATTTGTTTCATTATTTATTAAGAAATTGAGACATAGATCATTTTTACATAGTATAAAGGTGGATGTAACCAAATTGATCAAGGCAGTGGATGGTGAATCCACCATGCACAGGTTCAATTTCCGTTCTTTGCCCATATCTATCTATCTTCTATTTAAATACTGATACATGCAAGAACCCAGATAACACAGCCACAGCACAACCAGAGAAGAAAAGAGACTCAGAGAAAGCACAAGGGAAGAAAGTGAAGCAGCAACAGAAATCAGAGAGGGAAGAAAGTGCTGTGAGTTACATAAGAGAGAGATAGGAAGGGTTGGGCACAAGAGATAGGAGAGGGGAACTAGTGCCCAGAGGCAGAGACACAATTATTACTTGCCGAGACAATAAGGCACAAAATATGCAAAAAAATGGGGCTATTTTTGCACACCACTTCAATGATATAGCACCTTGGAGGAACCGTCCTGATCATTCCACCTATGTCTGCAACACATCTTGACACTGACAGGAGGAAAATCATGTATCATCAAACAAGTTGACATAATATTTTGACAGTACTGGCTGTCATACTTAATGAGAGAGAGAGAGAGAGAGATTGTCATACTTCAGACCTTTTCTGTTTGTGTAACACTCCCAAAGGCATCCTTTTTAAAAGTATTATTCAACATGGCCAAACTCATATAATTAGCATAAAGTCAACTAAGTAGAATAGGTCCAGCTTGAGCATCAGAGAAGTGACCTAAGTTTAGCATCTATACTAGGAGAAATACAATGTGAATTAAGAAAGGAGCATATGACTAAATTCTTTTGTGTTCCTTACTGTTTTGGCGTCACTGCCATTACCAAAAAAGGGTGATAGTTTTAGAGGGGTTAATGAAGGTGATGGGATATCTGGGCATTCCTGTTGTTTTATACTTTGTCAGCTAAGGGTTTCGGCAGAGTGTTTATTCTCTGAAGCACTTCCTCTGTGACGGGAGGTTATAGTCTTGCAGTAATCCTCCCCAATTCCATCAGTCAGTAATACAAAAATACACATGTTTTTCTCCTTGGTCTTTTTATTATTGGTCCAATCTGCCAGATACCATTGTGTCCAAAGGATATGACATGGAAGCCAAGCTTTCAGATCTAGAAACTCAATTTCAATAGTTGCAATTTTCTGTAACAGCATTGCAAAATAATGCAGTCCAAGAGACTGAGGCTAAATTATCCAAGCTTTGGGAGAACCAAAATTCTATACTGAAATAAAGTGATGTGACAGCTCAGGGAAGCTTGCAGTTAGTATCGATCCTAATGACATCAGGAACTTAGTTCGATGGGATGGATGACAATCAAATAGTAAAGAGGTGAAACTGCCTTCATTTTATGGAACACCATAGTAGGCCAAAACTAAGTTCAGAAAACCCACTTTTAACTAAACTAAAGGCCACACTGGCCAATGTGTCAATGGAAGGTCATGAAGTGCACTGAGAAAAGCCAATCCTGAGCTATCATGTTAAAACTAATGGAGGCACCCCCTTTATATATTTTAATTATTATTTAAATATTATTGTAGATTATAGACATTAATAAATATTAGTATTTAAAAAATTGGAACATGTGTTTCAATGTTTTATAAATCACACGCAGACAAAGCTAAGTAGAAAGAGAGCACTGAATTCTGGTGCTTCACACTTAAGCTGTCAATTAGCAGTAAGTTTCATATGACTGGAATCAACATTGGAGACAATTGGGTGATATGGAGCTATATTTTAAGTATAATTTCCAATCAAGGGAAGTAAAAAGAAGATGCAAATATAAAATCCACTGAAAGATGTGAATGCTTAACAATGAGATAGCTGCCACAGTACCATGAGAATTATTACTAATGTAATAATAGCACAAAAAGCACAGTGCCTCCAAAAATTAGCTTACACTCGCATAACATGTCCAAATATAGATATATAGAAGAACAGGAAAGAAAAAACTATTACATCTTTCAGGATTAATGCTCTAAAGTCAGAAGGAAATTCACACGTGTCATGCCTACTAGAGGATTAAAGACTTCTTACCAAGGAAATTCTTTGTCAAGTCTGAAAACTTAGCTTCTCCACAAACCTCCTGGATGACTTTTACTCTAATAGCCTTAGCCACAGACACATCCTTTACAAACTGTGAAAATTTGGAACTATTCTTAACTGCCTCAACAAATTGCAAAATCTCAGACTCGACCTTTTCGATTGCATTAGCTTTCACAGATGCAATGTACAAAGCAGATGCATAGTTTCCTGAACCTCCAAACAAAGCCAAAGGGACCTAAAAAGCAACAGAAGAGAAAAAAGACAAGGAAAAACCAAATCAAACGATGCATAACAACAACAACAAACAAAACAGGGGAGAGAAAAGAGAAACTTTCTACAAATGTTCAATCAGCCCTAACTGAATACATGATTAAAAAGAAGATTCTTTTGGCTACCCAAAGGTATCTCCTTCCAAGGCAATCCCGATCGACACACTAAATATAAAACATCACAGCAGGGATTCAAAACATCTTTCGCTGCACTGCGAAGGACTATTCCTATTCCCTTCTGCTAAACATAACCACTCCATTCAACAAACTATTTAACCAAAAAACACATCGATGCACACAGTTTCCCACGCATATTCTTTTCTTCAATGAATCACATAAAATAAATCATAATCCAAGCATTCGTTTACCTTAACTTTGCTGTCCCTTGCTCCCGGCACGTTGGCATAATTTCTGGAGGCCTGTACAAGAATAGGAACGAAACGAAGGCAAGTTGTGATTCAAAACATAAAAATGCATACAAATCGTAGATTCAAAAAATTTCACACGAATTGAGGGCACGGAAATGAAATCAGAAGGAGAGATTGAGATTGTTTGGTGTATGATTCTTACGAGGGAAACGGAAGGAACAACGAGGGATCGGTGGAGATCGGATCGGTGGGAAGTGATGAGGGTGGATTTGTTGAAGAGGGAGATTCCCGATCTGACGCGGTTGCACAGTGCCATCACTGCAAAACCCTAATTTTGTGGAGTTTGAGTCACTGATTCTGGTTCTGTTGTTCGGGAGAGAAACAAAGGCACACACAGAGGAACTGAATCTGAATAGGGCTAATGAAGACTCAGAAGTAAATTTTAACATTTTTTTTTCTATTTTCTTTGCTTTTTTTACACTTTTTTTTTTTACTTTTAATGGATTAAAAAAAAATTAAAACAATATTTTTTATGCATTTCATTAATTTCCACAATTGTTTAAAAATACTACATTGAGTTTCTCTTACAATAGGAATTACTTTAAATATTAAAAAAAATCTCTTCATAACTGTTGTCATTAAATTGAATATTACAATACAAATTACACTAGTGTTGTTTGTTATTGTATTTGGGTAGGTTTTCTTATAGTTAAATTTTGGGTGATTTTAGATTTCTTTGTTAATATAAATAATATATTAATTTTTGAAAACTTGACTTATTATAATAATAACTTGTAATTTATATCTGGTGAGAAGATATATTATTTTCATCAAAGTCTTTAGATAACATTACTAAAATTAATTATCACATTTAATTATCATATTTAAGTTATTGTTTACTTTAAAATATACATCAGAAAATTAGAGAATAAATATATATTTAAATTTTCTTAATGTCAATTCAACTTCTGAAAAAAATAAATGTAATAAGTTTTATTCATAACTTTACTTTTATATTGGAATGACAAATAACAAAGTTTAATGTAAGAGTGACATATCTGTTTAAATATAAAAAATACAACTTCAATAAATGAAAAAATATATTAAGAAATAAATTACGTTTACAATATAAAAAAATTATTGCAAATAGTATTCTTAAGGTATTATGTACATTCTTATTTAAATGAACCATGCTAATTAAATTTTTAAATAATTGTTAAAAATGTGAGTTACTATAATTTATTTAGTAATTTTTAAATAATTTTATAAATTATATATTTTACATATATTAAATTTCAAGGTAAAAAATAAAAACAAAGCATGAAATATGAATTTAAATTTACAGTATATCATCTATGGTAAGACGAAAAAAAGTGTTTGAAAATAAGGAAGTTGTAATAAAAAATTATTAAAAAATATTTTAAAAAATCAATGTAAATGAAGGCGAAAATAAAATATTAAAAAAATTTAAACTATGAAAAAATAGTGTTTATTTATGCAAAAAAAAATTTAAAAATATATATTTCAATTAGTTAGATATGTAATTTGATTTGATTATACAACTTGTTTCAAATACGAAAAAAAAATGGTAAAAAATTGAAATTGAAACATGAGACTTTTGGTATTATTATGTTGATATATTTTAACCTTTGGTGTTGTTGGAGAGTATCTACACAATTAATTTGAACTATATTTCTTTGGAAGGAAATAAAACTTAAAAGAAATTCATAAACATTATCACATCGTATTGTTTTATCTCTAATTCAAATATATAAAAAATAGGTTATTATAAATATTTCGGCATAAGGAATTTTTCTTGAAGTAGATCATCAACGCTTCTCATTTATAAATATATGTTGTTACTAATGATATAATTAAACATTTTTTTAAATTATTAAATAATTTATGTAAAATTTATTTTTTATATTATAATAAAATGTATGTACAATGGTATTTGAGTAAAATATAATAATCCTACATAAATCAACACAAATAAAAGACATTCATCATCTCCCCCGTCCACTCTCCCACCTTCAAAATTATTGAAAGAAACAAAAAAAAACACAAATTTCCTCTTCCTCGCGCTTAGAAACAAACACACCATTAGTCTATTAGTCTTTAACAATTATGAAATTGTGATTTGCTCCCGACCAAGGAAAATACTTGGGTTTGGAATAAAACTTGTTCATTGTGTTACTAGTTACCATGATAACTAATTTTTTTCTTATTTCTTGATATATTAAGAGAGACATTTCTTTGTGTGTTATTTTTGCTAGTTTCCAATTTTTTAAAAAAACAAAGATGAGTTTGTTAACCAAAGTTCAAAAATAGGTTTGGATCTTTAATGGTGATTATGGAAAAAACTACAATGGTAAAATAAGTTTAAGAAAACAAAAATATTTTTGTGAAGTCTATCCTCTATCAAAACTTGTGAAATTTCGTTCTACTTTCTGCAATTTTTATTCTGCGTTCGTATTGCGCTAAAAAAATCACACAAGTACTTTCATATGTTGTTTGCACCTAGGTAAGGAGGCATGTCCATAAACGAATAAAAAAAAAAGACACGGGGAAGAAAAGCCAGGACGTTTTGTTTTCGAAAAACCAGTTTTGTTCACTCTCGGTTGGGACTTACTACGCCTTACTCTTTGGGTGTTTTGGTCTGAAATTTTTACCAGACGTTCGTCACTGTGTCCATTGAGTTTTGGCTGAGATTTGAGCCCCATATTCGTCTCACAAGATTGGCAATAAATTTTTTATTGACCACTGTCAAAGCTAAAAGGAAGGTTCGTTCGTGTGTGAAACTGTTCGATTTTTTTTGTGGGTCAATACTCATCCGTTTGACTTGAAATTTGTCGCTTTTTGTCCTGAATTCAGTGGAAATTCTTACATGGAATTTAAGGTATTTCAGGAGAATCTTTCTGAAATTTTATCTCAAACCAAAGCTATCCTCCTCCAAAACTGGTGAAGTTTCGCCCTACGTTCTGTAATTTTTATTCTGCGTCCGTCTTACGCTGAAAAAATTCACAGAAGTACTTTCATATGTTGTTTGCACCCAGGTAAGGAGGCATGTCCATAAATGAATCACAAAAAGAAGATACGGGGAAGAAAAGCCAGGACGTTTTGTTTTCGAAAAACCAGTTTTGTTCACTCTCGGTTGGGACTTACTACGCCTTACTCCTTGGGTGTTTTGGTCTGAAATTTTTACCAGCTGTTCGTCACTGTGTCTGTTGGGTTTTGGCTGAGACTTGAGCCCCAGATTTGTCCCACAAGATTGACAATAAATTTTTTATTGATCACTGTCAGGGATGAAAGGAAGGTTCGTTCGTGTGTCAAACAATTTGATTTTTTTCGTGGTCAATAATCATTCATTTCACCTGAAATTTATCGTGTTTTGTTCCGAATTTAGTGGAGATTTTTGCGTGAAATTTCAGGAAAAAACTATTTCGGGAGAATTTTTCAAAAATTTTCGCTCAAACTAAGGCTATCCTCTACCAAAACTTGTGAAATTTTGCCCTACTTTCTGCAATTTTTATTCTGCGTCCGTATTGCGCTGAAAAAAATTCACACAAGTACTTTAATATGTTGTTTGCACCCAGGTAAAGAGGCACGTCCACAAACGAATCACAAAAACAAGATACGGGGAAGAAAAGACAGGACGTTTTGTTTTTTGAAAACAAGTTTTGTTCACTCTCGATCTGGGACTTACTACGCCTTACTCCTTGGGTGTTTTGGTATGAAATTTTTAACACACGTTCGTCATTGTGTCTTTTGAGTTTTGGCTGAGATTTGAGCCCCAGAATCGTCTCACAAGATTGACAATAAATTTTTTATTGATCACTGCCAGCACTGAAAGGAAGGATCGTTTGTGTGTTAAACTGGTTGTTTTTTTCGTGGCTCAATACTCATCCGTTTCACCTGAAATTTGTCGCGTTTTGTCCCGAATTCAGTGGAGATTCTTACAGGAAAAAACTATTTCGGGAGAATTTTTCAAAAATTTTCGCTCAAACCAAGGCTATCCTCTACCAACACTTGTGAAATTTCGCCCTACTTTCTGCAATTTTTATTCTGCCTCCGTATTGCACTGAAAAAATTCACACAAGTACTTTCATATGTTGTTTGCACTCAGGTAAGGAGGCACGTCCATAAACGAATCACAAAAAGAAAATACAGGGAAGAAAACCAAGGCGTTTTGTTTTCGGAAAACCAGTTTTGTTCACTCTCGGTTTGGGACTTACTACGCCTTACTCCTTGGGTGTTTTGGTCTGAAATTTTTACCAGACGTTCGTCACTGTGTCTGTTGAGTTTTGGCAAAGATTTGAGCCTCAGATTCGTCCCACAAGATTGGCAATAAATTCTTTATTTATCACTGCCAGGATTGAAATGGAGGTTCGTTCGTGTGTTAAACTATTTGATTTTTTTCGTGGCTCAATACTCATCCGTTTCAGCTGAAACTTTTCGCGTTTGTCCTGAATTCAATGGAGATTCTTACGTGGAATTTCAGGAAAAAACTATTTTGGGAGAATTTTTCAGCAATTTTCCCTCAAACCTAGGCTATCATCTACCAAAACTTGTGAAATTTCGCCCTACTTTCTGCAATTTTTATTCTGCGTTCGTATTGGGCTGAAAAAATTCACACAAGTACTTTCATATGTTGTTTGCACCCATTTAAGGAGACACGTTCATAAACGAATTACAAAAAGAAGATACGGGAAAGAAAAGCCAGGACGTTTTGTTTTCAGAAAACCAGTTTTGTTCACTCTTGGTCTAGGACTTACTACGCCTTATTCCTTGGGTTTTTTGGTCTGAAATTTTTACCAGACGTTCGTCACTGTGTCTGTTGAGTTTTGGCTGAGAGTTTAGCCCCAGATTCGTCCCACAAGATTGGCAATAAATTTTTTATTGATCACTGCCAGGCTAAAAGGAAGGTTCGTTTGGGTGTGAAACTGCTTGATTTTTTTCATGGCTCAATACTCATCCGTTTCACCTGAAATTTGTCGCGTTTTGTCCCGAATTCAGTGGAGATGCTTACGTGGAATTTTAGGAAAAAAAACTATTTTGGGAGAATTTTTTAGAAATTTTCGCTCAAACCAAGGCTATCCTCTACCAAAACTTGTGAAATTTCGTCCTACTTTCTGCAATTTTTATTCTGCGTCCGTATTGCGCTGAAAAAATCAGACAAGTACTTTCATATGTTGTTTGCGCCCAGGTAAGGAGGCACGTCCATAAACGAATCACAAAAAGAAGATACGGGGAAGAAAAGCCAGGACGTTTTGTTTTCGGAAAACCAGTTTTGTGCACTCTCGGTCTGGGACTTACTACGCCTTACTCCTTGGGTGTTTTGGGCTGAAATTTTTACCAGACGTTCATCACTGTGTGTATTGAGTTTTTGCTAAGATTTGAGCCCCAAATTCGTCCCACAAGATTGGTAATAAATATTTTATTGATCACTGCCAGGACTGAAAGGAAGGTTCGTTCGTGTGTGAAACTGTTTGATTTTTTTCGTGGGTCAATACTCATCCGTTTAACCTGAAATTTGTCGCATTTTGTCCCGAATTCAGTGAATATTATTACGTGGAATATCAGGTAAAAACTATTTCGGGAGAATTTTTCAAATATTTTCGCTCAAACCAAGGCTATCCTCTACCAAAACTTTTGAAATTTCACCCTACTTTCTGCAATTTTTATTCCGCATCTGTATTACGCTGAAAAAATTCACACAAGTACTCTCATATGTTTTTTGCACCCAGGTAAGGAGGCACGTCCAGAAACGAATCACAAAAAGAAGATACGGGGAAGAAAAATCAGGACGTTTTGTTTTCGGAAAACTAATTTTGTTCACTCTCGGTTTAGGACTTACTACGCCTTACTCCTTGGGTGTTTTGGCTGAAATTTTTACCAGACGTTCGTCACTGTGTGTATTGAGTTTTGGCTGAGATTTGAGCCCCAGATTCGTCCCACAAGATTGACAATAAATTTTTTATTGATCACTGCCAGGGCTGAAAGGAAGGTTCGTTTCGTGTGTGAAACTCTTTGATTTTTTTCGTGGGTCAATACTCATCCGTTTGACCTGAAATTTGTCGCGTTTTGTCCCGAATTCAGTGGAGATTCTTATGTGGAATTTCAGGAAAAAAACTATTTCGGGAGAGTTTTTCAGAATTTTTCGCTCAAACCAAGGCTATCCTCTACCAAAACTTTTGAAATTTCGCCATACTTTCTGAAATTTTTATTCTGCGTCCGTATTGTGCTGAAAAAATTCACACAAGTACTTTCATATGTTATTTGCACCCAGGTAAGGAGGCACGTCCATAAACGAATTACAAAAAGAAGATACGGGGAAGAAAACCAGGACGTTTTGTTTTTGGAAAACCACTTTTGTGCACTCTCGGTCTGGGATTTACTACGCCTTACTCCTTGGGTTTTTTGGTCTGAAATTCTTACCAGACATTCGTCACTATGTCTATTGAGTTTTGGCTAAGATTTGAGCCCCAGATTCGTCCCACAAGATTGGCAATAGATTTTTTATTGATCACTGTCAGGGCTGAAAGGAAGGTTCATTCGTGTGTGAAACTGTTTTATTTTTTTCGTAGGTCAAAATACTCATCCGTTTGATATAAAATGTGTTGCGTTTTGTCCCGAATTCAGTGAAGATTCTTTAGTGAAATATCAGGAAAAAACTATTTCAGAAGATTTTTTTCATAAATTTTTGCTCAAACCAAGACTATCGAGTGATTGAAAATGATGCTCATTCAAAATAATATTGACCACAAATTATACTTATTTCTAAATAAGGTCAGCATATTGTGTTTGAAAATTAGAGTCATTCAAAACAATTTTGGCTAAGAATTATAGTTATTTCCAAATAAGATTAGAGTTAAAGTAACTCATAAAATACTTTCACTTTTTATATAATAAATGGTAGATCACAATATCACGATTTGTTTTTCATTTTTTGAAGTGATACATTATCACCAAAGTTTCAAGAATGTTCTTTATAATATTTAAATACTTAAAAACCCGGTGTAAATTTTTATTATATATATATATATATATATATATATATATAGTGTTTATAAGAAGAAAAGAGACAATAAAAATAAATAGAAATTTGAAAAAAAACAAATATATATATATATATATTTACACTTTTTATTAAAAAATAAGCAAGTGAGTCAATTTTAGTCAAATGTATTGAAATATTTTAAAAGAAAATTAAAAGTGGTGAAATTTAAATAACTAAAGAAAGAAAGAAAACTTAGACTATAGAATGAGATTTTTGTTGTTTACATGTTACTATAAAGTTGGAAGAAAAAGGAAAAAAAATTATAAATATAAAAAAAATCAATATTAATTCTAATTACTTGGACTGTAGCATAAAAAATAAAAAATAAAAGGGACAAAATTGAGTGTTGTTTCATATTGTTATGATTGATTTAATGTTCATTCGATTAATATCAAGCAAAATAAAGGCATGAATAAACATTTTTTCTCATTTTTATTTAATTATACACTTTCTATTACTGGATTGTTTTCGAACTTATTTGTAACATCCTTATTTTTATTTAATCAATTTTCTTTGTATTTATTTTGTATTTATATTTAAAATATGAGTGAGAATATCAAAATTTGTAAAAAATACTCTTGAACTTATACTCATGAGTTTTATTCAGGGTAAAACATGAGAAAATGTTATATTTGTCCTTAAAAAGAAATATTAATAAAAAAAATTAGTAAGATTTAAAAAAGAAATTAAGTTAAAAAAATTAGAATGATAATATAATTTTAGAAACTTTCTAAAAAATAATTGAATTTTCTTGCGAAACAGCAAAATAAATCTCGGTTGGCTATAAAAGGCTAAAAACATTCCCATGCTAAAAAAATTGAAAATTTATATACTTTCTTTTTAGTAGACTTTTTCAAAAAATTGATAATTTCAATAATGTATAATGATATTAATATTTATTTTATTTAAATTTCATTTTCATTTTTAACATAAAATAGTTATACAATAAAATAAAAGAAATTGTTTTATTATAAAAGTATAATTAAGTGGGCTGGACTGTAGCTCAAGCCAAAGCCCATTAAAAAAGAAACTATTTAATTTTATTAATCTTTATACACATGTCTATCTACTAATTAAATAAAAAAATTAGATAAAATCAAATAGATATTTACTATGCACATATACCAAAACCAAGTTATGCTTTCCCAGTTAACAATTTATCCAATTTTAGGTTAAAAAATATCATTATTACAAATGTTTAAGATAAAAAAAAACTTCCTTTCCTGGTTCATTAAATTGAATCTAATATAAAACCATATATAATTCTGTCTTCTATCCTATTGTTTCACTTCATCTTTTTTCCCTGTTCATCAAATTGAATCTAATATAAAACTATATATAATTCTCTTCTCTCTTCTTGTTTCACTTCTTCTTTTTATGCAGATAATACAAATAGTTTGTAATAGTTGTAACTACCTAACAAATAGCTTGATATATATTAAAAAAAATCATATAAAAAATAAAATTACTTATTTAGATTTGATTTTAAAATAACTATTATTTTATTAAAAATACTTTTTTTACTTTTTTTATAAAAGTTTGTATAAGAAAATGATAAAAAATGGTAAGAAGAAAAGATGTTTCTTATTCTCTGATGTAATATATAGGGAGTTTCTCTCTCCCAAATTACAATCTAAGTAGGTAGGATACTAATCATGAGATTCTATAATTATTAAATTAATTGCATATAATTGGGTACAATATCGTCAAATATTGCATACAATAATTGGTAGGTGAAGATCAAGAACCCCAACTTGTGTCGTAGCGTCAAAAATGTTCCTTGCCCAATGCCTTCGTAAAAATATCTGCGAGCTGATACTGTGTCGGTACATATGAAGGACTGATTATTCCAGCTTGTAATTTTTCTCGCACAATGTGGCAGTCTATCTCAATGTGTTTTGTGCGTTTATGAAATACTGGGTTTGCTGCTATATGTAATGCCGCTTGATTGTCACAGAAAAGTTGAGCTGGCAAGTTACATGACACCTTTAAATCCTGCAACCGATATCGCAACCAAACTATCTCCAAACAAGTATTGGCCATTGCGCGGTATTCTGTGCTTCCGCTGATGATCTTGATACGTTTGTCTGTTTTTTTGACTTCCATGAGATAATAGATGAACCAAGAAAAATGCAATATCCAGATACTGATCTCCGAGTTGTCTGACAACCTCCCCAGTCTGAGTCGCAATAAGTTGTCAATGTCAGATTGTTTTCGGATGGCAATAACAATCTTTGATGTACTTTAGGACTCGAATTGCGGCATCCCAATGAGGTTTCCATCCTGTATATATTGACTTAGGGTCCGAACCGAAAATGCTATGTCAGGCCGAGTAACCGTGAGGTATATCAGTCGTCCCACGAGTCGCCTGTATTTGACTGGATCCTTTAATAACTCTCCACTCCATCGTCTGGTGTGAGTTTTAGGTATTGCTCCATTGGAAATTTGTCTGGACGAGCACTTGTGAGTCCCGTATCCTGCAAAATATCAAGCGCATATTTTCTTTGGGACATGTAAATACCAGCTTTGAAACGGGAAAATTCAATCCCTAGAAAATATTTTAGGTCTCCAAGATCTTTAATGCGAATTGTTGTAATAAACAATCTTTAACACGCTGAAAATTTCTGTCAAATCATTTCCTGTCAGAAGAATATCATCCACATAAATCAAAAGGGCAGTAAATGATGAGTTATTCTGTCTTGTGAATAGAGAGTAATCTGTCTTGGACTGTTGAAATCCTACAGATTTAATCACATAAGAAAATGTTGAAAACCATGTTCGAGATGCTTGTTTGAGACCATAAAGGGATTTGTTGAGTCGACATACAATGTTCTCCCCTGTCGATGATGTCCGGGTGGCAAGTCCATGTAAATAATTTCATGCAATGTGCCATGTAAGAAGGCATTTTGCACATCTAGCTGGTGAGTAAACCAATTTCTGGCTGCTGCAATGGTGAGGAGACACGTTGTTAATTTTGCTGTTGGTGAAAAAGTTTCAGAATAGTCGACACCTTCAATCTGAGTGTACCCCTTTGCGACAAGGCGCGCCTTATATCTGTCCAGCGGGTAACGATGTCAAGGTCCACGTTTGATTTAGCTGCAAGGCGGAAAGCTCTTCGTCCATTGCTTTTTGCCAATTTGGATCAAGGATAGCTTGAGCATAAGTGTGAGGTTCTTTGGTGGCTGTGATGTTAGCAAGATATGCACTATGTGTAGAAGAAAATCGTGAATTAGAAAGAAAATGATGCATAGGATACCTGGTTCCATTCTGTCGGTCTTGGACAGTGGTCGAATGATTGGCTTGGGATCCCGTTACGTAGTCTTGAAGCCAGGAAGGTTGGGTTGATGTGCGACTGGATCGTCGAACAGGAAGGTCGGTTGGAGAAGGTTTGGTAATGGGTGCTAAACTTCTTGGCATGGGAAAAGAAGGTTGGTCAAGAGATATTATTTTGTAATATTATTTAACGATAATATAAATTATATATATAATTATCATAAGATTTTTTTAATGATGTAACTAGGAATGTTTCAATATTTAAAACTAAAGTTATTATCTAAAGTAATTATTCAAATATTTTCAAGAAAGAGGCACTTTATATCTTTATCTATTTTAAATAAAAAGTAATATTAATAGTAGTAATTATATATAAAAAAATACACAAAAACTGTTTTTAATATTTTGAATAAAAAATATTATTTTTATTAAAATACAATTAAAAGTAAAATAAATATATTAAATATGTATCTCCTTTATATATTTTATAAAATCTTTAAATATTAAATGTATTATGAAAAAATATTTCAATTAATGTTTCTAATTATAATGAAAAAGTGATTTATACAGTGATGCTTTAATTATATGTTTTAAAAATTAAAATCTAAATTCAATGTCCACATATATATTAATTGTGGCAATGTTATTAATTTAAATTATTAATTATTGTTATTTAATGCATGGAAAATTACAAATGACAGTTGAAACTGTGATTAATATTTCATTAGTATAATATAGAACAGTGTTAAGAAAAATGCAATTTTGTATTACTCTTTCTATTAAATTTAATTCATTTTTCATAAAAAAAAAATTCGCTAGAGTTATAAGTACTTATAATTATAGGATCATTATAGTTAATTTCATAAGGGGACTACAAAACTATTTAATTCACTGCTTTTTTTTTTTCTCATATTAAATTTGATCTCTTATCTGGTAAAAATTACAATTCAGATTATTCTGATGTTATTTTAAAATCAACTTCATTAATAATTTAAATATATTGCAGAGTTTAAATACTTCACAAAACAACACATCTAAAAAAATATTACAAAAGTAATAGCTTTTAACCTCCACAATAATTAAAAAGAAATTAAAAAAATAACACTCTTTCTCTTTTAATTTAAATATTTGTTGGCATGTTAATTTTTTTTTTTTTTAATGATAAACTTAATAGTGTGACAGAGGACTAAAATCACTTTAAACAATATAAAGAATGAAATTATACTTTTTAAAAGATAAAAGAATAAATTGAACATAAGTAGAAAAAAATAAAGGATTAAAATTATAATCCACCTAAATAATATTTAACAACTGTTTCAAATAATTTTAAAAAGATTTTCTATCCTTTTATCTTTATTAATACACCCTTTTCAGCTGTAAACAAATTTAAATATTTTTAAAATAAAATATCAATAGTTAATTTTAAAAATAGTGTTTTAAAAAGATTTCGTATCCTTTTATCTTTATATTAATCTTTAACTATAGAATTACATTGTAATCTTTAACTATAGAATAAAATTTAATTTATTTAAAATAAATTATCTATTTCATGTCATAATATATTCAAAAGTATTTTTTTATATATTACAAAATTTATTATTATTTGTCATTACATATATTCAAAAGTTACATAAAATATTTTATTGCCATGCATATACATAAATACTATTTTTAATTTTGGATAAAAATATAAATCACAATTTTAATTTATATAAATCACATTGTTGGCAATATCAGCATAAATTCATAACTGGCATTGTTATATTAAAACATATATCTTTCCTAAATGAATAAATGAAAAAATAGGAAACAGTGTAACAACCAATTTCTAATTAAGCACTCATATTAATTTTTTCCTTTAAATTTATTATTATATTACTTTTATTTTCTTACATATATGGTAGGTGGTGTACCAAAGACAACACATAAAGTTGTTGTAATATTTAACAAAAAAAATGATTTTTTTTACCATCATACTCCAACCTACAGTCCAAAATATATTAATATTTTAATTATTTAAAAAAAATTAATTTTAAAAATTATTTTAATATTTTACATTTTAATTATCACCAACACCCTAATAAATACTAATATTTTAATTATTTATAAATTTTTAATTTTAAAAATTATTTTAATATTTTAGATTTTGATTATATTTCTATTAAAAAATTTATTTTTTTAAATTATAAATATTAATATTTTATAGTGGGGTAAGGTAAATCAGGATAAAAACATCTAAACCCTAAATCTCACCACTAAAGGTTTTACTATATATCTAACCTAAGATGAAAAAAAATACATTAATTTACACTTAAAATTGGAGAGCATGCATTAGAAATAATTTTTTTAATAATAATAGTAATAATAAGTAAAACAATATATATTGTTTCTTTCTCTTCACTTTGGATTCAGGTTTCTGCAGTTCGACACTTTTTTCAAACTTTTCAGAACTATTGCTCTATCTTTTTCCTGTCTTTTGTTGACATAAATCTCTGGAATTTGAATGACCCTTTTTCTGTTTATGATCAAAGTTTTGAACTTTGGTTTTCTTCCATTGAAGTGATTCCTCTCTGAGTGAAGGGTGTGCCAGAATTCGAAGGAAACCAAGAATTATGTTGCCTTTGTTCTTCTCAGTGGCTTTCTCAGCTATTCCTTTGATCCTCTATATTCCACCCATTAGAAGCTTAAACCTCTTTGTAGAAACCATGGAAGGCATGGAAAGAGAGTCAAGAATCTACACCAGCAGGATCTTCCCTCTTCTTCATCTAGCTTGGACAAGGCTAATCAGTTGCATGCTGTGCAGAACAAGGTAGATGCATTCAACAATGGCTTCAACTGGATCTTACTGTAAAACTTTTCATTTTTGTTTTCAATATCCTTTTGATTTTCCCTCAATTGCTTTTTTATTCATTTTTGCTTTTCATTTTCCATCAAGAAGTTGTTTCAAACTTTTGACCAGTGTTTGATCATTTTGTGTTCATTACAATTATTGTAATATTTTGGTGTATGGAAGACCCTTTGTGTTTTCTTTTTGTTTTTTTGGAGGCATTTTTTCATATGAAATGAAATCACTTTTTATCAATTACTAGTTTCTCTTATCTTATCTACCATGTTTTTGCTACATCCATTTGTTTTAGTATGATAGGTATTTTCATGTTATTAATGTTTGGAAAATGTTAATTAACTTCCATTTAGAGTTAATAGATTTAATTTGGTATAAAAAGAAATATTTAATGTTATTAATGCATTTTTAATTTTTTTTTATTAGAGTTCTTAAGATATTTGGATCCTTATAACTTCTTCAATTTATTTTTATCAATTATTTTATGTTCTTTAGGTAATGAAAAAAAAACAACTAATATACTAGTTTTTTTGTTTTAAAAATAAATAAATATTTCCTTGGTTTATTTATTCATTAGTTAACATAAGTTGTAACCATATGTGTATTTTAATTAAAAAAAATAGTTTAGTACGTGATACCATTTTATATATGAAATAAATTAGATGTGTTATGAAGTGATACCATTTTAGATATGGAATAAATTAAGGGTGTTTATAATTTTGAGTTGGTTTAATTTTTTTAATTAAAAAGTCATTTTAACTAAACATAAAAGAATCAAATGTATTCCAATTTGTTTTGGATTCAATTTAATATAAGATATGAACCAACTAAAAGGACAATATTTATTATCAGTTTGGATTGATTTTAACAATGTTTCTTACAACAAAACTGTTAAACAATCTTTTTATGAAATAATTATTAAACATTTTATAATGAAAATTCTTAAATAAAGACACGTGTTATTATTTCTTTTGTATACCATTGCTGTCTTATATAAAATTTCATTTTTTAATCATATCTGTACATAAATTACGTAATTTTATAATTAAAAACCTTGATCCAAATTTATTATCATATTTTGATAGATATAAATACTTCGTGATTACAATACAATCAAATAATAAAATAAAATTTAAGTAATGTTTTTTTAATTATATATTATTAGCTGTTAATTAACTTTAAACATATAATACTATATTGAAATGTATATATAATTAATTTTAATCATATAATATTAAATTTAAATATTAGATTTAAATATAACAAACAGTTTGATTCAGGTTTTTTTATTTTCAATCCAAAATCCAAATCAAACCATTCAGTAGAAGAAAAAATAAATTCAAAAAATTTAAATAAAATTCAGTTTTGGTTAGTATTTTATTTTGTTATTGGTTTTCAGTTATCTCTTTACATTGATTATCTTTTTAAGAGTCTTAGATTAAACAATATTTGTTCAAACCCAAGTTACTCAATGTTTCTAACGATGAATTATTTGTATCGAGAATACGTTAAAAAAATTATTTTATTTATTATTTTTAATATTACTTTTTATTAAAATAATAATTAATATTATATGTGTTTGAGTTAATTACCATTTTACTTCTTGAAATCATAAGATATTATCAATCCAATCTTGTAAATTAATTTTTTAAAATAGTTCCTAATATTGAATATAATAAGTCAAATATGCAACCATTTATCATCAAAATAGTTTCTAACATTAAAGATAATAAGTCAAATATGTCACCATTCTTTAAAAAAAATGTAAGTTCTCTAGTATTGTTACTATTAAGTTATCTTTATCTTCCAAAGTTATTATTATTAAGTTGTGATTTTATTTTTTCTATTATATCTTCAAAAAAAAAAATTTCTTAATAATTTTGTTTTATTCTATATGATAATCCACTTATTAAGTTTTATATCCATTTTTTAATACTTGGTCGAAACTTATGTGACTTTGGGTGTATTTATAAATCTAGTTTGTGTTTTCGTACTTTGATTTTTTATTTTGGTTTTCTTTGTTGAAAAAATGTTTACTTATGTATCGATTTTGTGAATATATGAGTTTTGTACTAATTCCTCATATTTACAAATGGATAAGAAACAACATGAACACAAACTTTAATGATTACACTAGTGTAAACACAAAACTAATGATAAAAGTTATGTATTCACCCTTTAGGCATCTTATGTTGATGTTGACACTTGAAGAAAGTTACAAATTTCACATATTCTTTACATGAGTCACAATCATCGTGTGTTGTTATTTCTTAGTCATCCATAACAGTCTTATTCTATGAGCTTCTATAATATTCTTGAATCTTCTATAATATTTTAGAATCGTGTCAAATTTTAATGTAAATTTGTTCCAAGATTTTCATCTTCTCGCTCAACAAAATGACTCACTCAACAAGTGTAAGATATGGTGACCATGATTCACGTAAGGAAAGATATGCAAACTTGCATTCACTAAAATTTTTGTTTGATAACCATGTTACTCACCCGACGAGATATGCCTTAAAGCTTTAGTGTAAAAATTCTTTCGAGCAAATAGATCTATCAAACTCAAGAATTTTTTTGAAGGAAACAAACCCCATGAGGACTTGAAAGCTTGTAACAGCTCCCAAAGAGAAACAAAAACAAGTTGTAATGAAAAAAAAAAAAGATTAAGGAAGAAGTATGTAAAAAAACACCCCACCACCTTAGATAATATATTGAAGATTAGTCACTTGAAAAATTCTCCAAGAAAAAAACCTATATAAAATCGATATTCTCAAACACTACAAAATTCTCACAAATCTAGTTCTATTTACCGATATTGACACTTAGAAAGTTACAATCTTCACGTGTTATTGTCTCTTACTTAGCCATCCAAGACGGTCTAACTCTATGAGCTTCTATAATATTCTTGAATCTTCTATAATATTTTAGAATCCTCTCAAATTTACAAGTTTACTTTGCTTTCTTATCTTTTCTTCCAATCTCCTAATATTTTAGAATTTCCTAAAACTTACAAGTTACTCTTGTATTTCTTCTTTTTCTTTAGCCATGTTTATTGTTGAGACTCCTTGAGAAGTTTCATCATCTTCAAAGTCTTCACTTCCTTCTTGATTCTCCTTCTTCCATATGATCACATCAATGTCATTCTTGCTCAATGAAATACACAAGGAATGGAATATCTCTCCAGTCAAGTAACATAATCATGTCACTCGATTTTAACGAGTCAAATGACAAAGACATATACATATATGATTGCCCATAAATATCAACAACAATATTAGTATTTAACAAAATCTTTGATCCAGTTTGTGTGTACATCATCAATTTCATGTATTGATCATTAATGGTACAAACAAGAATATGGGAAACAAATGACGACAAATTATGAAAGAATAACTATAGCTATAAAGAATGACTATATATGAACCTAAATAAAACTGTATTGTTTTATGAGGACTTCATTAAAGATTACTAATATTGAAAACAAATGAAAGAATGACATAATAATAATCAGTTGCCCCATGTTTCAATAAACTCAGCTTGACATCGTGCAAGGCTTCAGGAACCAAAACATGTCCAAGGCTTTTGTTTCTCTTCCATCAACTATTGTAGTGCTTCTGATTCTCTCTACAGGAGACTCCTTCACATTTTCCTTGTTTAGTTCAATTTCTTCAAGTATTCCTCTCTCCTACAAAAATGAAAGATAAAAAAAGCATATCAGCAACAATTCAATGGTTTTAAGTTAGAGAAGTGCAAGCACTCATGTTCCTATACATTCAAAATTTAACTTTTAAGGAACACCTAAGTTATTATAGATGTGCAAACAAGAACATGTCTTAACTTTTCGTTCAAATTTATAGAAATTTATCATTCAAACTTTCACTTTTTAAAAAAAACCCATATATTAGTAGGATTGGAAAGAAACGTATTTGAAGCTGAATGCACCAGTTTGCAGCAAAAACAAGAATAATTTAGTGAAGATGTAAATTGATATTACTTAAGAATTAACATTGAAAGAAGTTGTTTAATCAAAAATCAGAATATGTACAGAACAAAACACTATACACTAAATGGTACATTTTCACTACCCTTTCAAGTATATTAGATTATGAAACAATTACCTAACCTTTTAAGAAAAAAACCTGTGTCTTAGCACAATATGATTGAAAGAAATTTGTTGAAGTTACTTAAATGCGGTAGTTTGCACCAAAACAATAATAATTTAGTAACAAACAAGTAAATTGATGTGATATCAAAGAAGTCATTAATGATGTTTACTAATCAGGATCAGAATGTATGCAGAACAAGACAATATGCATAAATTGGTACATACATATTCATGACCCTTTCACGTATGATACAGACTATGCTCTCTTGATATGCAGGAGAATGATCTACCTTAAAAGGTAATTCATGAAAATTTATAAAAAAGAACTGCATAACCTTTTTACCTTAATCTATTCAAAATCTTTGGTATTAAGAATAGCTTGATTTTGTTTAATCAAATGTTAGCATTGTCTTGTTAGTCTTCTATCAATCTGAAAAAGTTCACCCTATAAACATACCATTAGCCGGGATTTATGAGCCTTTGAAGGGTTAGGTTTGTTGAATCCCCGTGCCGCAGAGAAGCACTGAGGAGAGGGAGGATTTGTTCGAATTTGCTGTAAACTCTCCTCCCTCCTGTGCTTTAGATTCTCTAGGTCAATAGTTATGGGCATGTTCTCTGCCTCATCAGTTCTTCTGCAGAATACAGTAATAAAAAACAATTGATTATCTCAGGAAATGTTAGAATGTAGTGATAACTTGCGGTGCTTCATAATCAAGTTAGAAAAGGTAACAGAACTACAACAGATAATGTTCAATAATTTGAGCAGCCTTGTATAATGAAACCTGTAACTTAGTACATAAAAAATAGTTATTCATGATGCACAAGTCCTAGGTAGCTTTCTCTTTTGTGAGAAAATGAACCCTACTACAAACTTAAGCTATATGAATTATACAACTACCTACACCAAATTTGTGGCTAACTTAATTGTCATATCTATTAACAATGCCGGTTAAGCAATAATAGGTGCATGAAACAAAAGGTAGAAGAACAGTTAGGAACTATAAACTTAGTGCTATATGATCAGAAAAGTCCCTCTTAGCAGTGAAAATATCACCTTATTTTCAAGGATTAAAATTGTTTTAAGGGTTACCTATGAGAATCCCATAAACCCATATGAGAATGTTGAGCAACAAATATTCTGTGAGCTCGAAAAATCCTAAGGTTTTTTTATCTCCAAGTAATTCTTAGAATTTCTAACAGAAACACCATAATTACATATGAATTCAAGGAAGAAGGATATGCTTACTTTTTTCTCTGTTGTTTCCCTTTTACACACATTCCCTCCAATCTTTCAGCCTTACTTACTTCCAGCAGTGGCTTCCTTTCTTTCTCTTCTTTATCTGACTCTGCCAAAGGTTGAACAGAACAAGGGATCTTCTTCTCTACTACTTCTTCACTCTCTTCGGGGCTCAAACTTTCAGCATTTTCTCTCTCCCTAGCTCTTATTGCGAGTTTCTTCAATTCATTGCAGAATTCCGTGATTTGATTCAGAATTGGCCTCCCCGCAAACAAATTTTTGGCAGATAAGGTTGATCTCAAAGAAGGCACCTTCTGATCCTCGAAGGTGTTATCAACCAATTTCTTCTTCTCCTCACTAGACTTAATTGCTTCCTTCATGGGGTTAACTTTAGAAGGAGGAGGAGTAAACAAATTCGGGTCTTGGTTTTCACTGTCTTGGTTGAATCTAAATTTATCAGCTTGGGGTGAAGCTGAGGATAACGGAGGCATCCTTCTCTTGATTTTCACATCTCTGTTCCACCATACAAAACTGGTGAATTTCAACACAATCTTGAATTAAAAGTTAAAAAAGAAAGAGTGAAATTTACACGTACCTTCTATTTTTGTCACCGCATGGAAGATTCTCGGAAACATAACTCGGACTAAAACCCTTCTAGAAAAGACAAAAGATTAAAAGAACCTCAGAACAAGATTACCAAAGACCATAATTGAATGAGAAAACCAGCTCAAGGTTTATTTTTTATCAAATGGAGAAACACCCAAGATTGATAATCTCACACAAAACAAGAGGGTAGAGAAAAGAAAGGGAAAAACCTTGGAAGGAGGAGTTATTGATCTGAGAAAATCCTCTGCAGTCTTGGGATGTCTGCAATCTGCAAAACCCCACAAAATTAGTAAGACAAGTTTTGAAATTCGCTCCACAAACATGAGTTCGGCTCCAATACCAAACCTTTTGGGATCAAACCAACGGCAATTACATTCACATTTATCCACAATGTTTCACAACATCAACAATTACAACAAAACTGTGACCGCAACATTCAAAACTTTGACCACACCCATATAGAAAAAGAAGCAAACTTTTGGCGACCCAGATGCAAATTCCCTTGAAAGAAGAAGAAAAGAAGCGGAAGAACGATACCAGGCTTGCAAAACCAAGCTTCATCAGCGTGATCATTGATGGAGTGGTCAAGGGACAAGAAGTCGACCCACTTAGGCGCGTTGATGTGTTCGAAGAGTTCGTCTTCCACAAAATTCCACTCAAGTCTCTTCCAGTCAATTTTTGCGGGTTCCATTGACGAGAGAGAGAGTGAGAGATGAGTGAGTTGAGTCAGTGAGTGTGCGTGCACGTGATAGTGAAGAGTGCAAATGTGACCGTTATGGATCAGAGAGAAAGGAACAACGAACGTTAGGAACCGACATTGGATTGCTTTTGACCGTTGGAGATCATCGTTGATCAATTCATCAGTACTTATAATTAATTAGTGTTTATGAGAAGATGATTATAGTATATTTATTGTATTGTTTTGGTCTTTATAAATGTTTTTTTTTATATAATATAGAGTTTTACTATTTTAAACAATTTTTGTGGTTCATTGATGATGTCATATCATATCACAACAACTACTATAATATGATATTTTGTATAGAAAAAAAATAGAATAAAAAAATTATATTACAAAGATCACAATGATTAAATTTGTTTTTTAGACAACCACCATTCTTAAAAGTGATGAATCATTTATTGTAGTATATATGAGCAATCAATAAATTTGGTGACATTATTCATCATCTCTAAAGTTATTTATAACATATATTTATTACATTTCTACTCACTCTACTAAACTTGTGTTCTAAACTCACAACTAGTTTTTTTTCTATCTTTTCTAATATTCTAACATTGTCACCATAGTTACTTTTGGTTATTTACAAGACGAAAATATAATACCCAAATACTCCAAAATCCCTATTATATTCCATACTACTTTAGAAAAAAATTCTAACTACATATTCTCATTCATATGTTCATGTAACTAAAATTAACGATGATCATTCAACATTATCTCAAGGTTTATAGGAGATTATTAGAGATATCTATATTGCACTTATAGGCATTTGTACACTGATAATTGCTTAGAAGAAGAAATTAAAGAAAAATAAGCATAAAGCCGTTATGTTTTGTACAAGCAGTGGTGGATGAAATATTTTTCAAGAAAAATAGATGTCACAAATGTCAAAGAGGCTTGGAACACACTTAAGGGGAGTTTCAAGAAAATGTAAGAGTACACACCTTGAAACTCTTATGTGGGTTTGAATTATAAATATAAAAGAGTTCAATACCATTGGAAAATGTTGTTCTAGAATTAAAGAATTAGTTAGTCAAATGAGAGTATGTGACTTGATAAAATTGTTAAGAAAAAATGTATTTTTTTCCTAGAATAAGAGGCTATGGTGACAATAATTGAACAATCAAAGATATGTTTATGGTGACAAAAATAATAGACTCTCTTGAAGCTTATTAGAAAATATTGAAAAGACATAATGAAGACTTTGTTGAAGATGTCTTCCTATCAATGATGAAAATATAATCTCAAAATAAAGAAAGGAAAGGAAATAAAAATGGAGAAATTTTTAGAAAAATGAAAATTTTAGAATTTTTTCTAAGTTCAATCAAGATAAATATCCTCAATGTGATATTTGTAAAAGGTCAAGTCATTTGGAAAATGATTGTTGGTATTGCGAAAATTCTCAATATCAATACTATAACAAATTTGGAGTTTATTGATAATAAATTTGGAGTTTGAAGGTGTGTACTTAGTATCAATACATCAAGCAAATTTTATTGAAGAACATGATTATAAGTAACACTTTTTTATACTACTCGAGATTCCTCTGATAAAACAAGTGGAAGTTGGTACTTAGATAGCAAATGTAATAATCACATGGTCAAATACATGAACATCTTTAGAAATATTGATGACTCTATCAAAGTGAAAGTTCGATTGGGAAATAATGCTATGGTGGAGTCAAAAGGCAAAGACACTATTGTGGTGGAGATAAAAAAAAGGTACAAGACTCATCAAAGATGTCTTACTAATTCCTAATTTTAAATGGAGTTTATAGAGAATTTCTCAAATGATGGAGAAAAGATACACTCTTCAAAGGATATACTTACATAATCTATGGTAAAAAAATACGAGACAAAGGTGAAGTTAAAATGGAAAAGAAACAAATTTTTTCCTGTAAGGTTTAACTATACTATTGATATTATCGTGAAAGTCCAAGTTGATGATGATTCATAGCTTTGACGTCAAAGATTTGGTTGCTTCAACACTCAAGTTTTGAAGTTTTTAAATCAAAAGAATGTGATGAAAGGTATACCTAAAAGAAAATAACGAAGCTTGTGAAGGATATTTTCTCAAGAAGCAACATAGATTATCTTTTTCAACAAACAAAGCATGGAGGACAATGAAGACACTGTCACTAACTAAAAACAAATACTTTATCCTTTAATTCATGACTTTTCTAGAACAACTTGTGCTTATTCATTAAAAAAAATCAGAAGTCTTTAGAATACTCAAGAAATTTACAACTCTCGTCAAGAAACAAAGTGGGAGATATATAAAAGTTTCAATAAGTGATCAAGGCAAAGAATATAGTTCATATGAGTTCGATAATTTTCGTGAAGACAAATGAATTGAGCAACAACTTACAATTTCATATTGTCCAGAACCAAAATGGAGTGTAAAGAAGGAAGAATAGCACAGTCATAAAGATGGCAAGATCAAGACTAAAGGAGAAAAACTTACTTAATACTTTTTTGTTTGAAGCACATTACAATGTCATTTACATATTCAACAAAGTTCCAACTAAATAAGTCCAAGAGATGCCAATCGAAGCTTGGAGTGGGAAAAAGCCATTAGGTAAGTACTTAAGAGTTTTCAAATTTATCTACTACATACATGTACCTAATTAGAAAAACCACAAATTAGAAGACAAGACTGTACAAGAAATTTTCTTGGGATATAACACATAATCAAAAGGCAGTAAAGTTTAAAACATGTAGACAAAGAAGCTCACAATTACTAAATATGATGAAGTTGATGAAAATTCTTCTTTGAAAAGGGAAAAAGGGAAAGTTACAAGACACAATTTTCTAGCTCTAATACAACAACCTCAAGAAGAAGTTCAAGAAGTGAGAGAAGATCCAATTATGTCTCTTTTACTTATACAACAACTAGATTCTTCATCAACGTTTACTCCTAGATGAGTAAGATCCTTGGTGAATATGTATGAAACATGAAATATGCAATGCTTGAGCTTTGAGTGTTATAAAGAAGCAACAAAGCAAGAAGTATGGATCAAGGCAATGGAAGAAGATATTAAAATTATCGAAAGTAATAATTATTTGGAACTCATACACTGCTTGTATGTAAAATATGTCATTGGACTTAAATGAGTTTACAAAACAAAGCTCACTCCTGGTGGCACCATACAAAAAGAATAAGATAAAAGTAGTTAAAGGATGCTTACAACAACCTAAAGTTGACTACAACTAAACATTTTCACTTATTATTCGTCTAAATACAATTAGAGCTTTAATAAATCTTGCAACACAAAAAGACTGGAGTATTCACCATTTTGGTGTCAAATTGGTCTTTCTAAATGGTGTTTTTGAAGAAGAACTACACATGGAGAAACCACAAGGATTTGTAACCAAAGGTAATGAAGCTAAAGTGTTGAGACTAAGAAACACTTCAAGCTCCTCAACCATGATATAGCAAAATTGATGAGCAAATCATCAATCAAGTATTTAAGAGGAGAAAGAGTGGGTCAACACTACTTCAATACTAAGGTAAATATGTTACTTCTATCGTCTCTATATATAAATGATCTTATCTACATATGAAACAATATGAAAATGGTGATGATGGAACTTAAGAAGACATGAAGTCGAACTTGACGACGACGGCTTCCGGTGGGGTCACCGACTGGGATTGGAGGAGTCTGACCCCGCGTGTCATGTGGAAGCAGAGGAAAGATTGTGAACGTCGAGATTTTATAGAGAGGAGAGAGAAGTCTTTGGTTGGAGTAAGTAAGATAATTGTGGTGGGTACTTAATAGTTGAGAGGAGTGTTTATTTTGGTGGTCATGTGCTTGAAAACAAAATTGTGGGAAGCAATGATTCCTACTAAGAGACATGAGGAAGAGGTTGGTTCATGGAGTTCTTTAAACGCTACATGTACATATATTTTTTTAGTGTATTTTTCTGTTCTGCTGCAGTTTCCGCTCCGCAAGTTTTTGGCAACAACTTACGTCTAACTCTCCTTCTTCTCTCGCTTTGCTGCTGCCTCACCTCCTGATACAGACTTCGATGGATAGGGATGTTTCTCCTCTCGTTCCGCTACCGCCTCCTATTAAAAAAATAATGATTATCAAATTGTACGCAATTAATTTGATAATGATAGAATCTCATGATTAGTGAATAACTACATAATTAACTTGTAAATGAGAGTCAAGAGGAGCCTCACCAGGTTCTCCATGAAGTCGAACTTGACGGCGGCGGCCTCCGGCACCAATTGAGATTGGAGGAGTCTGAGACCACGTGTGTCATGTGGAAGCAGAATAAAGATCGTGAAGGTCGAGTTTTTACAGAGAGAAGTCTTTGGTTGGAGTAAGTAAGATAATTGTGGTGGGTACTTAATAATTGAGAGGAGTGTGGTGGTCATGTTCGTGAAAATAAAAAAAATGTGGAAAACCATAATGCTTAATAATATTATACATAGAGATGGGTGTTCATGTGCCTGAAAAAAAAAATTGTGGGAATCCTAATACTAAACAAAAACAAAGAGAGATGTGAGGAAGAGGTCGGTTCATTGTTTAAACGCTACATTACATATATTTTTCGAGTATATTTGTTTTGTTCCGCTGTTACCCTATTAAGAAAATAATAATTATCAAATTATACGCAATTATTATAGTACGCAATTAATTTATAGAATCTCCTGATTAGTGGATAACTACATAATTAGCGAGCCAAAAGAGCCTCGTCGGGATCTCCATGAAGTCAAACTTGACAGCGACTTCCGAGGGGTCACACCGACTGGGATTGGAGGAGTCTGAGCCTGAGTGTCATGTGGAAGCGAAGGAAAGGTTGTGAATGTCGAGTTTTTACAGAGAGGGAGAGAGAAGTCTTTGGTTGGAGTAAGTAAGATAATTGTGGTGGATATTTAATAGTTGAGAGAAGCATTTAGTTTGTGGTGGTTATGTGCGTGAAAAGAAAAAAAATGTGGAAAATCATAATTGTTAATAATACTATACATAGAGATTGTGGGAAGTCATGATTCCTACTAATACTAAACAGAGAGACATGAGTAAAAGGTCGGTTCATTTTTTTTTTTTTTTTTTATCGACAGTAAAAGGTCGGTTCATGAACTTGTTTAAACACTACATTGCACATATAATTTTCAAGTGTATTTGTTTATAAAGTTGTATTATAGAAAAAGAAATGTGTCATCGCATCATTCACCTCAACAACACTTAATCATTGTGTCTCTTTTATAATTTTTATTTAAAGAGATCTTGTTTGCAACAGGAAAAAATTAAAAACTCCATTATTACTTAATAAAATTTTAATATTTAAAAAAATATTTTTCTTAGACTAATCCGTAAATTACCTTTAAACGGAAGAATTAAGTTTGAGAGAATCAAACTGGATTCGTGAAGATTTGAAAGTTAAAATGTTATTGTATGAAACGCATTTTTTTCTAAATATCACCATAAATAAAGATATCCAAGTCTTCAAAGAATATAAAGATAGTCTTGTTTATCCTTTTCCTTTGACTTTTCCAACACTTTTCACAACACAAGCAATAATTTGATGCCAGCATGATACTATATAATAGTTTAAAATGGGTCTTCAATCCCAACAACAAAAAACTGCAAATGATTTATTTTATTAATATTATTTATCAGTGGATGAAAATCCTTTAGTTTTTCTATCACCATATACCTCTCATCCTCCTTAACCTTTGAATTATTAAATATTATCTAATAACAGAAGTATTTGATTTATAACTTGTAATGGAGTTTTTAAGTTAATCAAACACAATTAAGGTTAGGTTTAGTTGAATTATCTATACTAAAAAATTGAGACAATCGCCACAAAACTTGGTGATTTTTGTTAAGATAACAAGATAAAAAAAAAGAATATTAGGAAAAAGATATTTTCATTGTGTTATCGAAATCACTTGGATCCTATTTTATGAATTCCAAAACATTTAGTAATTTACCATTTTGATAATTATCATTTTGGTAAAATTTTACCCATGATAATTTTATTGTGAAATTACACCTGGTAAAGATCACACACAGCCCTTCACTTAAACTCTAATATCTAAGAAGGACCAAATAAAAAGTAATACCAGAAGCATATATTCAATAGTTCTTCTAAGAGAATTCTCAAGTTACCAATCATACCAATAGTTACTTTATTCGCCTGCCCAAGAAAGATGCAATATGCTGCATATTTAGTAATAAATTAGCATACACTTTTATAACTACATAATATATAACAGACAAAGCAAAAGTAAAATGCAGAATCCAAATAATACAGGTATACCTAAGCTTACTCTTCAACAATATCAATAATCATGAAAGCAGAACTTTCATCTGCACTTTATTCTGAAAAAAGAACCTTGAACATGTATCACATATTTTTAAATCATATAAAGAAAATGGAATTCCAAGTGACAGTCTCTTACACCGCCACTCAATAAATCATACTTTTCTGAAGAAAAATCTTCAGCATGACATATGAAAAAGTTTTTGGGACAATGTCCCATCATCATCTAGTAAATTTATTAAACAAAATTTGCGGCTGCAATTAGTCTAAACTCTCAGAACTGAAATGGTTTTTTTCATCGCCATCTAAAAAAAAAAACAGACTCTTGAGCACCATCAAGGAACTCTTAAGCACCACCAGAACCATACTTCTTGCCGAACACAAGAACCTGCATCTTGTCATACCCAGCAAGCACACCAGCACCTGCAACAGCTCTGAGGATGTTGGCACCAGCACCCTTGAACAAGGACTTGGCACCCTCATTCTTGACGATTTGTTGGAATGCATCCAAGGAACTCTTGTACTTCACTGCTTCCCCAGAGGTCATCATCATTCTTCTTCTCACTGTGTCAATTGGGTATGATGCAAGACCTGCACCATTGGTGATGAGCCATCCAAGGGCAAAGCTGGCGAAAAAGCTATCCTGCAATCCATACAGGGGAAATTGCATTAGATTTTACTGCATAAAAGTTTCAAGAACCTTTTTTGGATGCATTAACATAATTAAGTACATCATGAACAAGAACAACTTCATTATTTCAAAAATGTAAATGGTTATATTTGAATTTCATCCTTAAAATTACTCTCATTCTGAATTTTGACATATTATTTGGTAATACTCTACAAGACAGAATTATGTTAAGAAAAAATAGAACCAAAAAGTTATGTATTTATCTACTCATTCTTAAAATGAAACAACCAACTCAAACCAATTATGTCAGGTCACATGCAATGCAACTCACATGGATAATGACACAACACAACATATATCACTACTAACTACACACAGATTAAATAGAATACAAATTTGAAAACCAACTATAAAACACTAAAAATCAAATAAGAAACACATGAAATGAAAACACCTTTAAACATGGTTAAAAAACAGACTAGCAAATGTAAGGTTGAGCTCAATATCAGAGATAACAGTCATAATGACAAAAACCAACCTGCAATGATCCGGTGAGGACAACTGGTTTCACGGAATCGTACAATCCAAAATACAGACCACGATACACGATGATTCCAACACATGAGAGGTTAAAACCACGGTAGAGACCAGCAACACCATCAGATGCCAATGTCTTCCTGTAGACATCAACAAGACCTTTGAATTGTCTCTCTCCACCCTTCTTTGCAGCCTTAGCATCATTGGCAAGACGGGTACGGGCATAGTCAAGAGAGTAAACAAATAAAAGGGACGATGCACCAGCAGCACCTCCAGAGGCCAAGTTACCAGCAAACCACTTCCAGTAGCCATCTCTGTCCTTCTTGAAATTGAAAAGCCTCTTGAAATAGTCCTTAAATGCAAAGTTCAAAGCCTGATACAATTCAAACAGCAAATTCAGTATCACATAAAATATGTAAAGAACTTTGGTTGGATTTTATGTTTTACCAAATGCTAAATAAAAGACTGTATAGTGAGTGTCAACATAGATTTCTATGGTAAAAATCTGAGTTCATGGGAAAACAACAATAATCAAATTTCTGGAGAACAGTGTCTAAATTTTGCCATACGAAAATTACGAAATAACTAACCTGAGTGGGGAAATAACGGATGACATTTGCAGTGTTTCCTCTCCATAGAGAAACAGCACCCTCTTCAGCCATTGTTCTTTTAAAACAATCACCAATACCCTTGTAGGGCTCAGAAAGCCTTCCAGTTTTGAGCATTTCATCCTGGTTCTGGATCAGAAGCTTAACACGTTCAATGGGGGCAGCAGCAGTTTTTGAGACAGCTGCTGAAACACCTCCCATGAGAAAGTCAATAAGAAAATGCCCTTTCTCTGCTGGGGCTGCAACAAATACAGGGGATGGTGTTGCTACAGCAGCAGATAAATCCATAGTAGTTTTGCATGAGGGCATCAATGCAGCATTCGAGTAGTTCCCAAAGGAGGGTCTTTGGTACATGGCAGGGTGGCGGTAAGCTCCATCATAACTCTTAATACCAGATGAAAAACCAGAACGGAGATGGAGCTGGCCAGCAACCTTGTCCATGATTGTAGGGTGTTGGACCTGATCCACCATGGTGGCTTTCCTGAAAAAAGTGTCCAATGTTAAATTAAGTAAATTTAGCAATCTTACCATGAGAGTATAAAGAAAAGGCATTCACAGATCATGAACATTACTTTGAAGTAATGAAAAAGCACATTTAATCAAACGGATTTCATGGCTGTTTGATAGTTAAAAAGTATATACATAAAGTTTGGAACACAATACCCCTGTTAATCCAAAATGTTCACTAAAAATCGAACAACCGAGTCTATCTATAGTACAAGAAGCCCATCACCATCAAAACACATGAAAGAAGAACCCACAGTGATAATCAATATAAAAATAACTTAAAATAATAACTATTTGTCTGATACAGAATACTGGTATAGAATACACATTCACATCAAAATCAGGTCACAATCTAGGACCAACCATAGGAATAATCAGGATATTTCGTTAATAATAATAAACCATGCAAAGACAAATTATACAGACATAGGTCTTTAGGTGGTAAGACAAAGTGAAACATGCATCCAATTGACTTGGAATACAAATTTTCAGCTAAATATAGTCATGATATATTTTAAAATTAGTAAAATCCTAATAAGTAAATAAAATAGCAAAAATATTTTAAGGAAAAAATATTGGTCATCCTTTATTCAAACCAAAAAAAATCTAAATTGCCTTTGTAGGAGTACAAATGGAATAGATTTCAAAATCTTAGAGAACAGATCCACAATCTACCTCAATACAAGAGACACGCATGACAGAGAACGCAAAAAAAAGTCAAAACCCAAGGTAGATCTATGAAATAGATCATATTTATATCCAACCATAAAACAAAAAAGTCGGTATAAATTTGCTAAATTCCTATGCACCATAAAAAAAAACTTCAATCAAACAGGAAAAAGGAAAGACCTTTGAACAGTAACCCCACTCACAAATCTAAAACCCTACTCACAATCGGTGTCAGCCTACAGATCAAGCCCATTCGAGATCCGATCACACAAGAACAGACCAACACGGATCAGACTCTTCTTCAATTTCAAGAGGAAAACAACAATGACCCAACCACCCAAAAAAAACACTGATCAGATCGAACAAAAAAAACACCAAAAAATAAGACCACCAAACTGTACAAAATCGAAAAATAAAACATCATGGGAAAAAACAGAACACAAGACAGCAGATGCAGCATCATGCGGCAACAGATCCGAAGAATACATGTAGAAAAGAACAAGAAAACACTTGAGATCGAAACAAAGAGTGGAAGAAGGAAAAGAGAAGATTTTACCTTTCACAAATCAAAAGGGTATTGAGATTGCGAAAGGGTGAGAGAGTGGAACACGGCGTGCTTTGAACGGAGCAAGAAATAACAAGGTAGAGAGTTTTTATATAAGACCTAAGTCTAATGGAACCAAGCACATGGGACACGTGTCATTTTTTCATTGGCCCACATCAAATTGGTCATATTCTAGCCCTATTCACCGTCCAAAGAGTCATGGGTGCTGCTAGAAGTTCCAAAGTCAAAAGTGACAATTCAATAAAAATTAAAATAAAATAAAATTCTACATTAGTATTTGTATGACAAAATATATGTTCTCTAATATTTGATTTAAGTTTAACTTGTATATATTGCAAGAATAAATATTTAATTAATTAATTAAAACCTAGGTTAAATATAGTTTTTACCATATTGTTATAGAAAGTAATTAATCATATACATGTTAATTGATTTAATATCTTTATGATAAAATATTTATTATTATTGGTTTGAATTTGATTATTATATATAGTATAAAGGGTTTAACATTACTAATTAATTCACTAGTAATTAACGCTTGAAATATAATAACGTTAGATATAATCAAAAAAACCCAACTTATTGTAAGTTTTATTTCCTAATTTTTATTGAATTCATTTTTCCAAATTATTAGGTTTTAATTTTAAAAAAAATTATTTGATAAATACACTTTTTTTAATAATTTTAATCATAAATTCTTCTATTATAATAATGAATAAATTATCCATTTATATTATGAATAATTATAAAAATGTAAAATATTGATATATATTTACATTTAAGAAGTTGTGATATGATTAATGTTTTCTCTAAAAATCTAATTAAAAAAATTGCTCCCAATTTTTAATTAAATTATTAGTATTTATATAATACTTGTTTGTTCTAATGACCATCTCATTACTTGAGTATATGATCAATAATTGAACGACAACCAATTGTTTGAATAATCCAACATGTTTCAAAAGATTATCACCATCATCTAATCAACGCGTCGATGTCACTAACTAGCGTTTAAGAGATATGTATACCACCTATATAATGCTTAAGTATTCAACACAATACTTAAACCAGAAGCCATATCCTTTGAGCATTTTATCCAAAACTTGAACGATATACTTTAAAAAAAACACAATTGTCTCAACATCTTTTTACTCAAGATTATCGTCAATGCTTGAGTCATATACTATAGAACTCAAGCAGTTAACTTGACTCGTATACTAAACAACCATACATTTTAAGCTATACTTAATCCAAGAGTGACCTTATTACCAATTACACAATAATTTAAATGTAATTTTAAAAGAAAAGTTGTGTAACAATTAAAAAAAAACTCTAGACCGAACTAATGTCATAGTCACATTTTTTTTTAACAATATTCTTCAAAGTTTTTTAAAATTATCTCATCTTATCTTATTATTTTAATTACCATATCTCATTCATATATATATATATATATATATATATATATTATCTTTCACTTTTTTATGAATATTTTTTATTTTATTTATAATACAATACATTGTAAATAAAATATCTAACTTATATTAAATATTTTAATTTAAAATGTTAAAAATTATATTTTTTTCTTGCTCCCATATCATAAAAACCAAATTAAATGACTGACATCCAAGTAATATCCAAAATAAAAATTTCATAATCTCACAATCTACAAGTTATATGCATAACTCACGAGTTTAAATACTCACCTTTACTTATATAACATTTGATTATTATTATTTTTATAAATTAAGAATCGGAATCAAAGTTTGTATTAGTTGAAGAATAAATTAATACCCGATTATATATTGATGGACCATAAAGATTTTGCATTGAATAAAATAATATAGTTAAGTAAAAAATCATCACCATGTAAAATTAATTAAAAATAAATTAATAAATAATTATTAATTATTAATTTCACATAACATTTATTTAAAAAAAAAACTCCCTAAGCCATAATACTAACTAGTACTACACATGAAACTATTCAATATACTTTAATAATTGTTCTAAAATAAATTGGATTGACTCTTAAAATATTATTAGCCGATGTATCTTGGTTGGTGGTAGGATTCAAATGAGGAGGCTCATGACTCTTCCATATGAAAATGTGACTTTTAAATTCAAACCCCATGATTAATTTAAATAAATAAATACCACATTCATATGAACTAATGGAATGCATTTTTTTATAATTATTTTTACTATTAATCACAATATTTTACTTTTATAAATAAATTACTTTATTTATATATTTTAAGTTGACATTTTTTCTAATTGACATATAATTTCTAACATATCTTTTCACGTCTGTTATGACCGGTTCGACGTCGGTCGGAGTATTGGTGAGCTCTCTTCGGATTTTCTTTTGTTGTTCAGTCGCCTAATGGATGAGGAGCTTGGTGAATGGTCCCTTGAACTCGATTCCTGAGCGATGTGGAACTATATTGACATACGAGAACAACGTCTAAACATATCAAATACAAAATTACATATTACATATTTATGGGTGATTGAATAATATGTTATACCATAAATTTATACCTATTTTGTTAAGATATAATATGATAACAAAATAATATTGAATAAAAAAAAAAGTGAATGTTTTTCAGAAGTGTTATAATGGAAGAATAACATTTGTTTATTTTTTTCACTTTAATTTTTGAGCTCTTTTGTCATTAATATAAAACGACATCGTTGGACGTAAATAAAAAAAACCTAAATTTATTTTTTCCCTCTTCACTGCAATTAGAAAACAGAGAAACAGCAATACTACGGCAACTGAAGAGAACGCCGTCGTTTAAAGCTCCGAACACTGAATATGGAAGAAAGAGGAAATCAGCGGAAACACGAAGAAGAAGAAGAAGAAATCGTTTGCTTAGACGCATCGTTCTTCGTCGATGACAAGTAATTCCCCACCTTCTCTCTTTCTCTCTCCACCTCGTTCTCAAATTAACGGTTCTGATGATTATTTTTTTATTTTTTGAATCTGAAGTTACAAGCTGACAAATTTCACCTTCGGTTCGCAAGATATTGAGCTCTTCTGTCTGCATTCTGCTTCCAGTGAGTAATTTAAATTTCAAAATATTTGAAAATGCACGTGCTTGATTGTGGGTTGTACTACTACCTTTGAGACAGAGTTTGATTAAAAGGTTGTATTTTTTTATTTTTTAAATTTTGTTAGTAAATTCTAGTTGTAGTGCTAGTGTTTGTTTCGTAGTCTTAATGACCATTTATAACAGGATTGATAAGTAAAAAATGGTTATGTGAAGTAATGAAAAGTTAAGAAGAAAACCAAAACTAGGTGTTGAAAAAAATGGTGTTTTGAGAGGAACTGTTTGTATTTGTTATACTATACAAATTTTATCTTATTTACAGTGCTAATTATTGCATTCACAATCAATTAGTGAGTCATCAGAGGAACCAATTTGTAGCTTAGTTGTGCCTAACTACTGGCTAACAATTAGGAACCATTGCTGTTACAATTGAGCTGACCATGCATACTCACAAATAGGGAATGAGATGCATGATGTTGGGTGTGAGACCCGGATCATTTAGTGAGTCGCACATGAATTTTTGTGTATTTTATTCCACAACAAATAGTGTGTTGGAAAGAGTGTGTTACCAACATTTATTTTCTTAAAATATGTATACTCTAATACCTATTATTCAATTCCACACATATTCACTTTATGGGCGTGTGTACTTTGTTTGGGTGGTATACTGTCTTGTGTGTGTGTGTTTTAAATTTACTGACTTTGGTAACTTGGGATTTCTAGTAGGTGGCTATCCTAAACATTTGCTGCATTGATTCCTCACGAAGGAACTGTAATGTTCTTTGAGTTTGATATATGACTATATGGCTTTGTTGCGAAGTTTAAGTATTTGGTAAGCTCAATTAAATATTTTTTCACTAAAGCTATTATTCACTTGACAGGCCTAGGCTATTAATGAAAACTGATTCTCTATCTAGTTTCAGTAAGACAATAAATTGGTACATGCTTTTCATCTGATAGAAAAGTTCTTATGAACTGAAATTATACTAACAAACATATCAAACCTTTAAATTAAATTGCATTTGAAAAAATATATATCCAAGTGACCCTTTACGTTCCCATTCTTATTTTTGAAACGGGGAAAATTGGGTGTAGTAAATAGGTTAACAATTTGCTATTCAATCTTTAAAAAGTGTACCAAATAGAGTTTACATTGAAGCCACTGTTTACACAGGATTTGGAGTTGAACATGATCTATCAATGCGTAATTGGGAACTTAGAAACTTTTGTATATAATAAACTAGAGTGAACACACCGTGTCCCTTTTGGTTGGCTCCTATTTTGCTTTCTGTATCTTCTATTAGCTTTTGTCAGAATACTAATTATCTTTTGAATCAGCTGATTTTGACTTGACAGGGCAGTTGGTATGGCCTGGAGCCATGTTGTTGAATGATTATCTTTCAAAAAATGTTAAGATGCTTCAGGATTGCACTGTTATTGAGTTAGGTTCTGGTGTTGGTATGTATGTATTCATCTTTATAAGTAAATATGATTTATTGTACTTAGATTCTTTGATGTTTGAAGGAGATACAATGTGTCTGTAATATATTATTAGTTTTACAAATCAGCCGTGCATCCTTAATCACTCGTTGCTGATGATTAACTTGCCTTGTTCTACAAAATGAATTACTTATCTTTATAGTTACTTTATTATCTTCCAAATCCAAAACAGGGCACCTAAACCTATCACAGTAGTCAAAATCACATGATAAGTTGTAGAATCACGTTATACTGCTTTTCATTTGTTTGAGTAGATGAGCAGGGGTTGGTCATTTGTATTGCGGAAATGGTGGGTTGGACTGGACAATACCAGTATACTGGCCATGTTGCTCATTTTTAACATCCAAATTCTGAAGGCCTTAAAGGCATACAAACCTTTTCTGTCGTACATGGGACCACTGTCCTATGACCTTTGGGTTCTTTCCAGGTTTGCTTGATCTCAGATCCATGGGAGCCTCCAGTTATGGATGACGGCTAGACCTCTAGTGGTGGTTTGAGTTTTCAACTCCTTCTCTCCTCCAATCTGCTTCTACTTGTGGTTCAGAGGCTTTCTGGTGTATATTTGCTGCTTCATCCAGTGTATATACTTTGGTCCTCAGTTATGGACTTTGTTCAATGAGCTGATTGTACTCATGTCTCTTGTGAAAATGTAACCTTTTAGTTTTGTATGGTTGTATTTTATTTAATGAGCCAGAACTTACGTGTAACTTGTGTTCTGACATGATTTTCAACTGGAGTTTTAACACTTAATTAAATTTTAGTTGTACTACTTACTAAGTTGTTTTGGTATACATACATAAAAAATTCAAGGATCCTTTAATTTCAGAACGATTTCATCTTTGTGTTTCTAACCCCTCCTGATCCTAAGTAGGATCTCAATCTGGATTGTTTGATACCCTATCCTTATTTGTATAATGTTAGACCTTGATGCTGTGAATGTCTCTGTTTTGAATCTCAGGTATTACTGGAATACTTTGCAGCAGATTCTGCCATAAAGTTGTGATGACAGATCATAATGAAGAAGTGCTTAAGGTAGGGTTGTGAAAATCTGTTTGTATGACGCATGGTACACATCCCTGGTTATCTGCTATATAGTTTAATATTCTGTCTCTTATCAGATCTTGAAGAAAAACATAGAACTGCATTCATGTCCTGAGAATATTAGCTCTATTTCTCATGGTGAGTAAAAATCCTTCTAAAGAAATAATGGAATATACATGTTTGATTCACTGAAATACATTAATGTACATGCAGAATTAGTAGCAGAGAAACTAGAATGGGGGAACACTGGTCATATAAATGAAATATTACAAAAACATCCTGGAGGTTTTGATCTCATTCTTGGAGCTGATATATATATCCTTTATGTATTTATTCCACCTTATCATACTTAAAAACTATGCATCTGTGTAGTTTCTTTTCAAAATCAGTTAAATTCTTGTTTTTTATACATAATTAACTTTATGATAACATCAAATATAAATTTAGTTTTATAATCAAATATAATTAATTTTATGATAAAATCAAATATATATTTCACAAAATCGAAAATTAGTTATTATATTCGCAACCACTGTTTTTGTTATCAATGGTTATTATCACAGCACTTTATCTTCTAAAGTGGGTTCCCCTCACTTTAAAGGAGCTAAATCCGATTCCAGGCATTAACTGAAATGAATTAGAAGATAAAATAACAAACATTGCCGAATACTGTAATGCTTGAAATTAAAATATGTTCATTTTATCAAGGTTCTTTGTAAAAGTATTTCAATTCACTAAAATTTGATTTTAGAAACCTTGACAATTTATACGCTTTCAGCAGTCAAGCATACCAAAGCTTTTTGATAGTGTTAAACAGCTACTGCAGGCCAGAGAGGGCAGAAAGTGCAAATTCATTCTAGGCTATGTATCAAGAGCTAAGACGTATGTAACCTTGCTTTTGTTCTTCTGTTTTGTGTGTATTTGTGTCTAATATATATATATATATGTCTAAAGTGTATTTTTGAGCTACTTTCATTGCATGTACTGTTTTGTAATTATTTGCGACTTGGTATTTTCAAAATTTGGTTGGTTAAAATTAGTCTTGTAACCCTTGTGATCTCAACTGTGAATTCAGCTTCCCCTGCCCCTATGTTGTCCCCCAGATAAAGTTCCAATTTTCTTCCGAGCTTATTCGTCAAATCCAACAAATTATTAACGTCATAGCTTATCTAGTTTGCATAGCTATTGATTTGTTTGGTCTAAAGTATAATCTCTCACTGATTAAATTCCCCTGCTTGCAGCATGGATTCGTTGATTATCATTGAAGCTTCTAAGCTTCGGATGAAGATGAAAGAAGTTACTGGAACTCGATGCATTGTTGGGAATCTTGAAGGGGTGGTCTTTGAGGTTACTCTTGAATAAAGCATTAGACATGTAGCTTTTTTTGTTTTCAGAAATAGACATTACATGTGACAAGGAAAATTGATTTTGGAGTGAGCAATGGCTGGTGTTTCTATTTCATTCATAGCTACTCCTCTGCAAAAAACAACAACGAGGTGGTGATGACTCAGGATCATGATCTTAATATGGGGAAGATCAAGAATATGCAAGAAAGAGAGCATCTTTTTCTTCTGGCACAGTAGGAATCTCAGCCTGTGTCCCCCAAAATATGACATGATAAAGTTTCTCCCAAGGGTTTCCTAAATTTAGATTCCTCCTCACAAATTTCATTTTTTCTTGACAATCAATTCTGGAAAGAAATTAACAACCCTTCAGAAATATTACTTTTTTGAAAAACTCAGTACCTCCAGAAATACCATCCCAGAAAAAGATTGAACTCTTTTGGAATTTCTAAATCAATTGTTCTAAAAAGTTAAGCAATTTTAAAACCTACCAGGAATTCTATTTGAATATTCAGAAGGAATTATTTTTATTCTGAAATAAATAATTTGATTTTGTTAAGGATGCAGACCAATTCCTATGAAGTAGAAAAAAGAACATGGATTAATAATTTTCGTAAGTAAAACATTAGTTTTTTAAATTGAAAATTCTAATATTAATTTATTCAACTAAGTTGATACAATTTAGTGTTTAGGCATCCTTATAAATTGAAACGTTTGAATTCCAATTCTCCATCAATGGCTTAGTCGAAAATTCCGATTCTTCCAGGTTTTCTAGTTCTTCTTCGTTGGTTCATCATCTTCCACTACCACCAATTCTTTCACAGTTGCTCAGTTTTCTATTTTCAAATATTGTTTTTTTTTAAAAAAAAAATTGTTCGGTTTTTTCCCTATTTTGTTGGGTTAAGTGTGGTTTAAGATGTGCTGAAGGTTTTTTACGATTTTGACTGTATGGCTTTTCATTTTTTTATTTATATAAAAACAGATAAAATATATATTTTGAAAATAATTTTTAAAGAAAAAATAAATATTAACTGAAAAAATCACAATTAAAAATAATTACACAGATTTTGTTTTATATACACCACCATCATTAATTATCTTATAAAAAGAAACATATTTCAGTTATATTAAATATACACAAATTAGTTATGCTATGTTATTAGATGAAGTTTTTTATAGATAAAATATATATTTTAAAAATGATTTTTAAAGAAAAAATAAACATTAACTGAAAAAATCACAACTATAAATAATTACACAAAATTTATTTTATATACACCACCATCATTAATTATCTTAGAAAAAAAATATATTTCAATCATATTAACTACATACTTTTATCGAATCACATTATCTTATATATCCATCCAACATACAAACCATATTTCTTCCATTTGGGTGTATCTTTTGTCACATCTATAATAGGTCAAATTTAGTTATAATTTTTGTCATGAAATATTTACATATTTTATGTTTACTAATTAATATTTTTAAAAAGAGGAATAAAAGAAAAAAAAAATTGCAACTTGCTAAAATATAGACATTTTGAAATGTTATATGTACTTGTAAATTTTTGTGGATATTTTATTTTATCATTTTCTTTTATACAATAACAATACTAAATAATTAAAAATAATAAATAGTATTAAATAAAACCATTAATAATAAATAAAATTATTTTATACTTTTAAATTCAGATGTTTCCTAATAATTTAGGATCACCCAAGAAAAAAAACATTAATATAAACAAGTTGGAATCAGTTTTGGATGAAGCATATGAACTATCAAAATACTACAAGATTCATTTTAAATTCCCACACCTTAAGTTAAATTTAATTAATATTTTTAGACTTTGATGGTATGTTGTTGATGTCTTATTAGTTTGTTCTACAAACATTTAGGCAAATGATCTTCAAGATGTCATATTATGTTTTGCAATAGTTAGAAAAACTAGTTATTAGAAATAAAGAGTGCAATAGAACTTAATCCATAAACACTTCCAATTTCTTTTTGGATAAAAAAAAATATTTTTCTGTCATAAACTTTATTCGATCCATTGAAAAAGAGATTATTTAAAAATAATTTACAAAAAATACAAATTTAATTATATATATATAATCTACTTTTTTAATTTAATTTTCATTTGATCAAATATTAGAATCAATATCACCACATACATTTTTACTCAAATTTTGTGAGTAATATGGTTTAAGTATATATTTTAATTATATTCAATAATTATAAATTAATTTTATAACAATATTTCACCAAAGATATACTTAGATGGTAGGGAAAGTTAAAAAATAATACATTTTTTTTAATAAAAGAGAAACATTTTACAAAATAAGAATTTAAATTTGCTTTGTTTTCAATTTAAATTTTGTAGCCTCTCATCCTCTTTTTTACCATAAAATTGGTAAAGAAACTCTTGCTCAACAAAAGCAAAAAATAAAGAAAAATATATTAATTTGATTTTGTTTTGGACCCTTTTCTTCCCTCTCTTACATCTCTAAACCATTTTTTCTGTGTATCTTTGTTATTTCATGGAATCCCTACAATTCACACAGCAATTCCACCAATCTCAATTCCATTTTATGAACAGAGTCTCTTCCAAACTCAAACCCAAAATCTCCTTCAGGGCCTTTTGGGTTTCTTCTACTCATTCTTCTTCTTCTTCCATTCTCACCCAAACCCAGAATCAGAGTGACCCTCCAATCACAGTTCCTGAAAAAAAGCGCAGGGTTAAGGCTTCTGATACCCACTTCAAAGAGAATTGGCTGGCCTCACTCTCTTACCCTTTTCCAGAAAAGACCCATCTTTTGAATGGTGAGCATGACCCGACCCACCAAAATGACGGGTCCAAATGGGTCCTTGGAATTGACCCAGATGTCTCTGGTGCAGTTGCACTGTTGAAAACACACGGTTCCGTTTGTTCAGCTCAGGTATCGTGCTTCTTTTTGTCTTTGTTGGTTAAAGTCCTTTCCTTTTTGTTCAGCACGGTTCTGTTGCATTGATAGCGTTACTCAAGGTTTTAAGTTGCTGTCATGGTAGAGATTTTGTTGAAATTCTTCAAATAACTTTATATTGTGGTTATAATGGCAGTAGAATAGTGTTTTTTTTTTTCTTAAATAATATTGTCAGAAAATAGGAGTGAAACTTTGAAGTGTTACACGTGTGCCATTAGATGTGGTTTAAGATGTGCTGAGATGGCTTTTTACGGTTTTGATTGTATGGTTTTTAATGGCATGGAGGGGTTGTATTTTATGGGTAAGGGTAGGCTCTGAATGTGTCTGTATTGGTATAGAAGGATGGGGTTTGGTGAATTGCCTGCGATGTGGTGGAATAAAAGCAGTGTTATTAGAGTATCAATAAGATTTCTAAAGCCTATATGCTTTGTACCTCTTGTTGTGCTGGTAGATATTGTTGCAAGTTGACTGGTAGAGATTGTGCTTAATGTTTTTTATTGTTTGTAACATGTGCCTTGTTATGCTATTTACTTGTTTAATTGTAAGTTCCGTTGAGGAAGAAGATATACGTCTAAAGGGAATATTTGAGTTCCATAGGGGACAGTTTACTAGATATATAGTGGCACATTTTTGCTAAAATGCATGCAAAAGGATCCTAGATGCTTAAGGTAGTAAGGAAGGATGAGATTACGGCTTTGTGCTTAAGTTTTGAGCCTTGCACAGTTTTAAGCATGTTACGCATATCCGGTAATCTAAATAGCAAGAAGAAATGGGAATGATACATAAGTATATGAAGAAGGGAGGATGCTGATAGTAGTAGAATTGTGGTTTGGATTAAAATTGAGTGGTTATTAAGGTAGTATACAGTGCATAAAAACTTGTATGCTTTTTTATTGTGAATGTAAGTCTTATTTTCACAACCACAGTAGGAGCCAAAATGAGTGATCTTTTGCTATCATCATAATGAAAAAGAAACTGAGGAAAATGTGGTCAACCCATCCCTTAGATGAAGAATTCTATGCATGAAATTTTGTGGGCAGTCATTGATAAATTACGTATGGCTGATGACTAATGGTGTGTACAGTATTACACCTAGGTTTCTTCATAACAAAGAGGCAATGGAATCTGGATGAGGATTGATCTCAACAGTAAATTTGTTCCTTTGCATTTTTGTGAACTGTTTTGGCTTTAGATCCTCTAGGCCTCTTGATTCAATTTTTTTAAAAAAACTACTAGATTATGTTTCTGAACATTGTCTCTGTATTCATATCCTTACTCTGACATATGCAGGTATTTGATTCTCCTCATGTGAAAATACTTGTTGGCAAGAAAAACAGGACCCGAAGGCGCTTAGATGCCAAGTCTGTCGTTCAGTTGATTCGTAGTTTTGATGCTCCAATTGGTATATTGTATTTTTCTAAACTTCCTTTTTTGGTTATTGTGCTTCAACTAACTATTTCTGTCTATTTATACAAATGGTAGAAAATGAATCATTATCGAATTTGGTTCAATTATCTGTTTTTGTCATTTCGTAACAGTTGTTAGTCTTCATGCTAAAGTCTTCACATAATTTTTTCTATATTCTTGTTATTTGAGACTATTATGATATGCTGAGGCTTATATTATGATCTTGAAAGAATTTTATTATGATCTGTTGAGATTGTGACTACGATATACTGAGATAAGGCTGCAGACTTGATTTATCGCAAGAATCTTTATCTACTTGTGTGTGTGTGGTTTATATTTCATTGATCAATTTCTTTAATGCAAAATGTGGATTTAAAGGAAACTGTGTGTGGACATAGAGTAGTACTAGTTAATAAATAAAAACAATCAGAGAAATCAATATTAGTTAGATTTGTACGATCTTAGAGCAATAGAGTGTAAATGTTGTATTTACTTCGTTCCACTTGAGTGTCATAATTTTTTATAACATCTGTTGAGATTTGAATTTGTGAAAGATTGTTGTAGATTAAGTTTTGATTTTATTTGTTTGTTATTGTTATTTATTTATATTGAGAAAAAAGAGTCAATACAACAAATACTAGAGATTTGATATCCTTTAATAGCAGATATGATACCGGAATAACTAAAAGCGTTTCTAATAACATATATAATCTAGACATTCTTGATTGTATAGGATCTATTCCTTATTTCTATAATTATAACAGTTATTGTGGTCGTATAGATTTATATTTTAGGAAGGATCTAAGGAAAGTCTGCTGTATCATAGGAAATCTCATTGATTTCTAGTAGATTTAGAACCTTAACTCTTTTTCTTGTTCCTTGTATCTATTTATTATACATGTATCACTCTGTATTTGTGTCAAGTCAATAATAATCTCAGAATAATTTTCCTCTGCTTTTCTCTGGTCCCAAGTAGATCTAGTGTAACACGTCACAAGTTTACATTTACATCTGAAAAAAGTTAAAATGATATTACCATTTTTCATGCGTATTTTCTGAAAATATTATTGTTCCTTTGGATGAAGCATCAATTGATGTTATGTATCACATTTTTCAATCTGCTTGTTTGTTAGTTATTCTGAGATAATGATGATGCTTACTTATTCTTTTTCATCCCTGGCAGTGCAATTTACGATTCAGTACTAATTCTCAAGTTTGCCACAGTAAATTTTGAATTATTTTGCCGTTTTCATATTTCTTTTGAAGGTTGACACTGTTTATGGTTGGCTATTTGCAAATTGACTCTTGATTTCATCAGGAACCACTGCGTATTTAGAGCAGTCACTCCCTTTTCCACAAGATGGGAAACAGGTTGGTATGTTAGCTTTAAGTAGAACATATTTTGTAGTTTTCTAAAGACTTCAATTTTGTGTTAAAAACCCTTTACTTTCTTAAATTGCCCATTCATGCTAATGAGTTGATCACCTGATCTCAACATTGTTAATGTTCTTTAGACTATCATATTTATTATTTAATTTTATGTTACAATTGTGTAGTGTAGTGTCAAAGCTGTCTTTTAGTTTTGCTTTATACTAATATTTTGATAAGTGTGTTTAATTTTTTAAACTTAAACTAATATTATTTCCCTCCATCTTTTGCATTCAAGGGCTGGTGGAGTGGAGGATTCGGATATGGGCTATGGATTGGCATCTTAGTTTCCTCAGGGTTTTCTGTTATTCCAGTGCCATCTTTCACTTGGAAAGCGAAATTTGAACTCTCTGGAAGCATGACTTCTAAGGTTGGTTTGATCCCAACTGTACAGATTAGTGGAATTTTTCCAATTATTATGTGCAATTTTGCTTTCAGTTTCAAAGTTTATTATTTCCAAATATATGATGCTATGCTAGTTTTTTACCAAAGAAAGAAAAAAGATTGTTAGCTGAGACTAATAATGTTTAAGTGAGTACTTAATATTTGCACATTATATTTCTTATAATTTGGGTTTAGGACAGGGTTACCCAATCTTTACAAGGACTATATTGGTCATATATCTTATCAATGCGAGATATCCAATACATTTTTAACACTCTTTTGCTTGTAGTCACCACCCCTGTTGTTTGCAGCCTTTACATCCACAGTCAGCTCTCATCGTAACCTCCAATTCATGGTCTGATTTGACTTACCGTGCCCTCTATGAACCATCCCTGCAAGTTTCACCTTTCATGATCATCATAGTCTTCACAAAGCCTACACATATTATTTGACTGTGGTTGCCCTTGCCTGCAGTCTTAGCTTCATGCACTGTCCTTCTCAAGTATCTGCCTCCAGTCTCATTGAGTTTGCCAGCCTCCCCTGGTGACCACTTTCAATTTGTGAGCTTCTTGTTGATTCATCTCTTGGTAATTTTTACTATTGTTCTTCTCACTAGTATTGCCTTCTTGTGGTCACCTATTTTGTGCTGCTGGTTTTGTTGTTTGTTTGGAGGCTTATGCTGCTGTTTGGTTCTTAAGGGAGTCTTTTTTTTTCAAAATGTGCCTGAGGTTTTTTGTAGGCATTGTCACAATTGCAACTGCCAAGACTCACTTCTTTGTCCTTTTGAGACATGTGATCCTAGTTTCCAGGGGGAGAAAGGAGGAAGGAGTCTTGTTTTGTCTTATGTCCTAGACACTGTTCCTAGTCTATTTCTTTAGCACTTTGGCCTAGTTGACAGTTGCAGTGAATCATCCTTGGCCCTGAGGTTATTGTAGAGATTCAGACCAGAAATCCCAAAAAATTGTCTTGGTCCCATTGGTCTTTGTCTCGAAAAGACCTCGCTTTTGTTCAAGATTTTATTTAATGTGATCTCGCCCCAACTTTTATGTACTAATTGTAGTCTGACATGAATTTCTCTGATGTCTTCGTCTCTATGTTTCCCTTGTTGTCTTTTTGATGAAGCTATGTTATTAATAAAAATCATGCTAATTACATTCTCAACTCCTCTATTTGTAACATTCACATTCTCTTAAAAAGAAAATAAGATAAGATCTGATGGAATGAATGTGAAGATTTTAAATATATTTTTTCCTAATTAATAGAGATACAGGTCTCAACATTGTGAAAGTAAAGGAAGTTTAAGCAACATGTTGCATTTATCCATGTTGTCCACAATGCTTGTTCTGCATGCATATTTTCTAAATATTTTTGAGTCTGCTTTGTTAGTAATAGCATTTGAGTTTTTTATACTGCAGGATGATAGCAGGAGACTTGCATCCACATTATTTCCATCACTGACTTCCATGTTAACTAGGAAAAAAGATCATGGTACTTGTCTTGTTTTGTTTTATATTTAGTTAACTATTATGTCGGTACTTGATTATCATTAATATCTTCAAAAAGGTCTTTTAATTCATGTTGAAAATTTGCTGTTAAATTTTTGAAGATCCTACAATTTATCAAACTGCCTTGTAGTCCAGTACTATAGATGTATTACACAACTGAAAAGGTCCTTCCAGTATCATGTTGTTGTGGATAATATTGCTCTTGCTTGGATTCCTCCTTTTTTAGAGAAAAATGTGTTTTTAGTCCCTTAGATCAAATGTGATAAAGGTTTTTGCACTTCTACTTTGATGATTTTGGTCTCCAAACTTTAAAAAACATGCATTTAACTTTATAAAACATGATGAACTCTTAGATTAAGAAACTAAATCCATATGTTTTTTAAAGTTCATATGAAAGTTGGACATCAATAAGCCATAGTTGTAGTTTCTAAATGTACACTATTTGTGAAAATTTGTTGAAAGATAGTGTTCATGGGGATTGGTTCTTGTTGCTAAATATGCTTTTGATTTATGGAATTTGTGATGTTTTAGGAAGGGCAGAAGCTTTACTAATTGCAGCATATGGACAACAACAAAACAATAGCTTGGAACCTTCTTGCTGTGACACTAACCACAGTTTTGAAAGTTGAAAATTGGCATATTCAAGAGCTTCAACCCTTTCTCCTCTCATTTCATGTAATTTGACCACCATTTGTAATTTTGGCCTAAATAGTATTGTAAACTTTTTTCTGTTATTTTGTTACCATGCTAATGTTCTCTCTTCAAAAACTTGATTCTACTTCAGATTAGTCTTGCATTTCAGTCTAACACTATCATTTTTTTGTATGCTTAGTTTTCAATCAAATAGAAAGTTTTCTTCCATTTGAAGAAGAGAAAATCCAGTGTATAGAAAAATCTGTGTTTCATGCCATTTTTTTCCATGCTTGAAAATGCCTTAAAAGAAATCACTTTTCATTTTGCTCCTCTTCTCAAACCAAATTTGAAACACCAACCTTACAAGGAGAAACCAGTTTTTTCAGTGTGCATCTCAAGATGGTCAATGTAACATATCTTGTCATAAACTTTGAACATGATGAGACTATGTATGAAAAATAATTTTTGAAAGTATAAAGTATGTGTAAACAATTTTCTTATTTTCATCAATGACATACATTATATTTCTTTGCTGAGTTTGAGAATGAGGTATTCTCAATTTTTTTTTATTTCAACAAGAAATCGATTTAAATTTGCAAATAATAGTAAAATTATTATAGTATGTTAGGATTTAAAATAAAAAGGTTTAATTTGAGATTTTAAAACTGATACCGTAGTCACATAATAAATTAATACATTTAAATTCATAAATATTAGTGTAGTAAGTTCTTTTTATAAATATATATTTTTTATTTTATGAAATCACGATGATCTCATTTAACAAAAATGGTTTCATTATTTTTTTTTTCCAAAATTAATTTATTAGAATTTATTATTATTATTATAGTTATATTCCTGTTGAGAAATAGATAAAATTAAGAAAAGTTGTAAAAGCTAATTATTTACGACTTATTATTCTAATATTGGTTAATTTTTTTTCTCATTGATTTTTTCCAAGTGTTTTGGTATTTTTTTTTATCAATTTCTTTTGAATGTATTATTATTATTATTATTATTATTATTACCTTAAAGTTTCCATTGTCTATTAACAAACTTCAAATGCCTTTAAAATTTTACTTTTCTGAATACCTAAAAAAATATTTTTTTTAATAATTTTATTATTTATGTATGTTGTTACATGTAAACATTTTTTGTGAATTTATAATTTTTATTTTGTGACAATAATTAAGGATCATAATTTTCAATAAACCATTGTAATATAATTAAGGATACCATCACAAAAAAGTTTATACAAATAAAGTAAAAAGCTTGGTTGACCTAAAATTTAATTGAGAGAAGACTTTAGGAAATTAAGTGAAGAGTTTGATGAATAGAAAAAAGATCTGATATTAAAAAACAAACACAATAATTGTTATAAGTCTAATTAACTTATCATTCAACCATGGATCATATTAAGGCTGTTTCTTCCTGCATCTCTACTTTTTTTTCTTTCTGCACCCCTACATTCTTCAAAAATACCAAAATTATCCTTTATAGGTGTTTTCGGAATAGTAGTTCCGTAAGTAAAAGATATTTCCAGAATAAAAAAAATCTGGAAGATAAAAAATCATTCCAGAACATTTTTTTCTGGAACACATTTTGTTTTATTTCCAGATTTATAAATCTGGAATTCATAAAACATGTTTCGGAAAAGACGTTCTGGAAATATTTTGGAAAGAACAATCTGTATATGCCATTTTAAAAGGGGACAAAAAAGTCTTTTCAGAAAGTGAGGGGGTGCAGGAAGAAGTTGCCTTATATTAAATAATATTTTTTACCCTTTTGGATTTGAGGCTAGATAGTTATGAAAGAGAAAGAAGGTTGGTTTGAAAAGGGAATATCTTGTTTAAAATGACAAGTGAAGATGTGTAGAAGAATTTGTCAAAGTGAAGCAACATTTAGAATATTATTCTGTGGTTTCACACAAGATCAAAGAATAAGGATCTTCAATGTCAAAGAATAAGATATGGCCCCATTTCCTCAACACCATATCCAATGGTAGTAATGCTTCTTCTTCAAAACGTCTATTTTTCTCTGGATTTTCGGGATATGTTCATTCATCTTTAATGCCAAAGCTCTTATTTGGGTGTCGGTAACTCACTTCTCCCACTTCTCACATTTATCATCACTTTCAATAATATTGTGTTAATTGGTTTAGGGTTTAGATAATCTTAAAGTCAAACCAATGAACTTTAATAATTTTGAAAGATTCAAATTTGGAGAAGAGACATCTATTCATCATAATATTGACATGGGTGTTGAAGTATTTTTTATGGGACTTGTTTCTGTGTAAAAATCTATTTCAACCAAATTTGAATCATGTCATTCATAAACTATAATTTTATATTTATATATTGAATCAATGTGACAAGATGTATGTTGGAAATATCATTAAGAATAAGTATGATTAGAATAGAATGTATAGTAGATTTTTCATGTCATCACTATCATATCTAACATAGCATGAGAGAGTATCTTAGGAGAAAAATATCCATAGAGATACATTTATGACTTTATTTCAATTTTGTAATTTGATGGTTTGAAATCTTCTAGATTGGTATATATATATATATATATATATATATATATATATATATATATATATATATGGATATTTTTTATATTATTATTTTTTGTTTATTTTTTTAAGAGTCATTTTTATATGAGGTTAGTGTTATGTTGTTGATATCAGACTGTTAAGAAGTGGGCTCTAATTCAACCTCATAAAATCGGTTCAATGAGGTTAGATTTGCATCTAGTCGATGTGGGATCTTCAACACACCCCCTCACTCGTGCGTGCCCGATAGCGAATGGCTTGATAAAGCCAACAAATACTCGCTAGGATAGACTCGAAAATGGCTCTGATACCATGTTACGAAGTGAACTTTAAGCCTAACTCAACCCCATAAAACCGGCTCAAGAGGTTGAGGTTTGCATCCACTTATATACTATGAAAGGTTCTAATCTCTAGTCGATGTGGGATCTCCAACATAGAGTTATCAAATTACAAAGTTTGTATGATTTTGTTGATTTTTTTTTATCATTTAAGGATTTGACTCTAACAGTAGTTTGGTAATAACAAAGTTGGTATTGATAGGGAAGACTAACATGTTCTTTTTAGTTTTGTATAAGAGTTGAACCACTTTTGAAATAATTCACATTAATTTATTCTTTCTTGCTGATAGAAAAAAATCCTCAGTTATACATTATCATTCTCTTTTTTTCCTAAGTTTTTTTTGGTATAAAGTCTACTTGAATAAACACTTGGTAGCATGGTTGATAGTTATTTATTTTAGCTGTTTTTATCCTTTTTGTTAAAAACATGTATGTTATTTTGATTTTGCTAGGTATTTTTCTATAAGGATCGTGACACTTCTTAATTTAATTTATTTTTTGTTAATAATTTTTTTTTATCAAAGTGAAAGGATGAGGTCTCTATCACCTATAAGTGGTTTTATTTGAAGGTTCATCTTCTGCCTAACTTTTGGTTGAACAAAGTCTCTATATGTTCAATAGAAGCCATCATGTGAATCAATGACTACACTTTTTTGGTACTTGCACGAAAGAAAAATATCAACAATTTTGGCATCTGCATCTATTTTTTTTTTTCAATTTCGTTTCATTAATATGAACGTTATCAGATAGATTATTTAAACAAAAATCAAATCTAGTTTATTCCATCAAATTGATGTTTATAACGTTAGTATAGTGATATATGTCATACTATTAATGTAATATGCCCTCTTTGTTAATAAATCATTTTTCAGTGAATAATATAAAAATTAATTTTAGATAAAAAATAATTAACTGAATTAGATATTATTTTAGAGACTAAAAAAATTAATGATATCTAAATTAATTTTTATTATTGATAAATATATTTTAAATTGATATCTAATTAACTATAAATTTTTTTATTAATAATTATTTAGATTTTAAAGTTAGTAGGTAGTTAATTAGATATATGTTTATAAACTATTTATCAATCACAGAAATTAATTTAAATACTAATAACTTTTTAAATCTTTATAATTATATTTAATTTAGTCAATATAATAATTAATTAATTTTTATTTTTAAAATGGGTTTTATATAATTATTTTTTAATAGTATGCTATTTACAAAATATGTTCCTATGATAACGCTCTTACCATTAATTGGATGGAATAAATTATATATTAATTTTTTTTTTTTAAAAAGAGTGGGATCAAAATGCGATCTATCAAAATAATGAGAAGAAGTTGAAAAAAAATCATTATAATGGTAAAAATAACTATTAAACTTATATTATTTTATGGTGTATAATCCTATAATAAAAAATAATTAAAATTAAAATTATAAAAAAACTTATTTTTAACCAAAAATTATCATTTTAGGATACATAAATGATTTCGCAATAAAGATTAAGTGAACTAAGTTTTATGTATTAGATTATGTTTGAATTTGTACTTTTAAATAAATAAAAGTCAAGTTTTGATTATTTATACACTACTAAAAAAAATCATTAAATAAAAATAAATTTTGAAAATAAAAAATAATTAATTATTGACTAAATTAGAATATATTTTAAATATTAAAAAAATTATTAGTATCTATTTAATTAACTACCAATAATTTATTTAGAATCTAAAAATTAGTAACTAAAATCTAAATAACTAATTAAATACAAAATTAAAAATTATTTATCAATAATAAAAACTAATTTAAATATAATTTTTTTATAAAAATAATATATAATTTGATCAATACAATAATTAATTATTTATAAAATATGTTTTTATTTAATGATTTTTTAGAATTCATAATTTTTTATTTAATAATAATCTTAGGTAATTAATAATAAGAAGAACAATTTTTGAGATATATTACCTTAGATAATAATAATAAAAAGGAGAATTTTCTATATGTTTTTTCTTTGTACTCATCACGTATTGTAGCTTTCAAAGCAAGCTACCATGAAAATTAATTTAGGTCTGTGATGATGTTGAGAGTTGAAATGGTAAAGGACAAGGCACTGAAAGAGAAACTCATTCATGGTTCATTTCCTCACGCCATTACTTTACCCAGAAAAATAGCTGCAGTACATCCTATGCTCATTATTCATGTTTCAGAAGAACATAAAAAAATAAGTGTTCTATTTTTATCTATGTAAAAATTTGTGAAATTGATTGTTTTATTTTATAAACAATAAATAAATAAAATAAAATGATACACTTTAAGATGTTCCAACTCTTATATAGAAAATTCGAGAACAAGTTCTTAACACCCAATCAACTCAAAATCCGACAGACATTACAACACACAAGTCATATTAGCATAACAAGGAACAAGTGTTGGAAATCCCACACCGACTAGAGATTAAGTCTTTCATAGTATATAAATAGGTGCAAACCTCACCTCATAAGCCGGTTTTATGAGGTTGAGTTAAATTTAAAGTGCACTTCTTAATATGATATCATAACTATTTTAAGTATATCATAGTATTTGTTTGTTAGGCTTATCGGATCATCTGCTATCGGATCATTATCAGACTATCAATAATATGTTATCTCACGCACGATCTTTCATTCTGGACGCCTTAACCCTCTAGATAAATTAACTGATATAATAGCATAAACAAGATTAACTTGTGATAATGACAGAATTCGTTAGCAGACTAGAGAAAAAGAAAGTGTGATTAGAAGTTGAAGGTTTTTAGCAGTGACATGCGAATCATGAGGTTGTTTGAACAGTGGTTTGCAATGATGGTGGCGTTGATATCTCCATGCAGTGTTCTTCATGTGTCAACGTCAATGGAACCCACACACACACAGATACACCTGTGGCCAGTTTTTCATACAACGAGTTTTCTGCTGTCCTCTTTGCCTCTCTACTGTTCCATCGCTTTCCCTGCACCATCTTAATTGGGACACACCAAACTATATATACACACACTCTATTTTTTCCTTTTGGTTTTCTCACTTATTCTTCAAAAAGTGTGCATCAAATACTATTTCAAATCTATAACAAAAACCTTGTCATTTCTTCTTACCCTTTTGAGACCAAGTATGTTTGATTTTTGTTTCATAAATTCTATGTTTGATTTTTGTTTCATAAAAGATCTAGGTTTGTTCTTGGCATATAGGAGGATGACCAACAAAAATGCCCCCATTTTTTTGAAACAATATCAATTATTCTTCCATTATCTTGTTAATATTTGAACCAATCTTAATAGTCCTTTATCCACACTAACTTCCTTCAAGCTTTTAGCTACTTGGGGTTGTCTCTTTTCAAACACAACTCTTGGACCCAAATTGAATGTATTTACTACATGATTGGAGTTAGTCAAATAAATACTTCTTCTTTTTCATAAATTTTTCTCAAAGCATTTCCAACATAGTTGTTGGTCTACCCTTGTCACATCTATATGAGAATTACTTATTAGATACTTTACTTTTGAATGGATAGTGGACACAAATACCCCAACCTAAGCAAATGTGATAGCTAATATTCCCTAATTTTCTTATAGTGGGATTCAAAGAAGATCAATCTAATAGGTTTTTACACTACAAAGGAGCATTAGCTACAACATAGTTCACCATAAATGCTTTTACCATGCTGACACACGAAAAATCACTTTTTTCTAATAAAAAAAAAATCATTCTTAACTTTACATAGCATTGTAAACAAATTTTCCAACTAAAATTCTATCAAATGATTCAAGAGAATCACATCGGATTTGGAAGGCCAACAAGTGTCCCAAGAATCTTATTAACCAAAATCATTGCTTCATCAAATATACATTTTTACTCATCATGACTACTTATATGAAATGATTGGTGTTTGGATCCACTGGAGTTTACGAGGTTAGTTTTCTTATTTTTTTGCTTGGTTTTGTAAGGGCAAGGTGTGTTGGGTTGGATTTGGTGGTTGGTAGCTGGAATTAGTATTGTGTTATATGTATAAGGGTTGAACCACCCCTGAAGTGGTTATATTTTATTTATTAGTTATTGCCGATAAAAAAAAAACTTATATGGAATGAGATAATTTTCATGAGGGATGACTTTTGCCCTTATACTTTGAGGTATTTTCCTCTCCATGAACACAATGTGAGATGAACACATTCTGAGACAAAGTCTCTTTCTAACAATTATAGCTCACCTTAAACTGATCAAGAGAAATCAGAACTAAATGCACCAACAATTTCTTAGAGATTTTTAGCTTATATGCTTTTACTTTTGAAGCAATACGAGACATCTCCACAATTTACTCTCTAATGTTGTCTTTACTCATATTTGTTTGAAATTAGGTTTGTCAAGAGTGTACCTATCTTAGACTTTTCATTCTTAACCAGCCTTAGTTCAATTTACACTAGAAACTCCTTAGTTGTATTTATGTTTTAAAAAATTGTTACCTAAAATGTGTTTAAATGACCTTCTCCATAATAATTGTACAATTTGACTTTTCCAACATTTCCATTTTCCTCTTATTTTTAAAGGTACTCTCATATGTAAGAGCTTATGGTGAATTTATCCTTAACGCAATGTCAATATTCATACTCCAATAACCCATCAAGATATTGCCTTTAAAGAACTTCAAATATAAGACATTTAACACAAGAATATAGTTGATATAGAATAATGTCACTATAAGAAAATCATTAAATAACAACTAAATTTAAAGACAAAAAATAATTAGTACTGATTAAATTAGATACTATTTTAGAGACTAAAAAATTATTTGTATCTAAAATGATTTCTATTATTAATGAAAATTTATAAAATGGTTTTTAAATTGATATCTAAACTAGCTATCAAAATTTTAACTACTAGTATTTTAGATTAGTCTCTAAAAGACTACTTTAGAATATAAAGTAGTAAATAGCTAAAACTTTGGTAGCTAATGCTTAAATACCAATTTAAAAACTATTTTATAATTTTTTTATTAATAATAAAAATTATTTTAGATATCAATAATTTTTTTTAGTTTATAAAATAGTCTCTAATTTAGTCAAATAGTAATCAATTATTTTAATCTCTAAAATTAATTTTTATTTAATAACTTTCTTGTAAGGTACTGGTAAAATAATTGATAACTTGAAAATAATAACCAGACACACTCACATAAGCCTCAAAATAAAATTAAATATTTATCTTTAATATATCAACATTTTATCTTTTGTATAAATTTTAATTACTCAACTATTTTTAGTTGTTAATTGAAGTAAGTGGAGATATATAGATTAAGTTGAATAAGGTGTGGTGGTAATAGTAGAGGAAGAATTGATGAGGATAGAAAGTTGAGAGTATAGGAGCGGGAATATAGCATCTTGTACAAACACCCAATATTTTCGGTGTCTCTTCATCATGATGCCATTGCATCAACATCACCACTACTTTCTCGGATTACTATATTTCACTTCTCCTCTGCATCAAATTGTTGTTTAGATACTCATTATATATCTACCAATATTTTTAATAATAGAAAAAATTATTTAGAAAAAAGTGTCAAAAGAATTGCCTCATTATTATTTAATTATATTTTTCATGTAGTTGATCTATTTTTAAGATTTATTTTCCGTTGATTGTATGGAAATAATATTTAGAAAAGTATTAAAAAAATTTAAAAAAAGATATATCAGGAATAAAACTTTTAATATAAATTATTTCATGGGTGTATCATTCATGCAAAAATCAAGATATAGCTGAAATGATCCAATAAATTAAGTGAAAACATTCAAACTCCTAAACTAGGGTTGATCTGGGAAGCTTTATGAATATGTTTATTAATAACTTTGAAAGTTTTTTGTAATCACTTGTTTTATTATGAATGATTTTAAGACAAGAAGAAGAACATAACAAGTGAATTGAACAAATCAAATATAAGCAAGAACTCAAAATTTAAAAAGGATATTTAAAAGACCTTTAGGGATCTACTAGAATTTATGATGTTTGATTATCTCTTATTTGCCATTCTAAAACCATATTTTTCATGCTTGCTCAAGTTTTTTTTTTATTAGCAAGAAAAAATAAATAAATATGAACCATGTAATTCAATCTTTTTACAAAACAACTCCTTTCAAAAGAGAGACCCTATAATAATACTCCCCTCAAGTTGGTAGGTGAAGATCATGAACCCCCAACTTGTGTCGTAGCGTCAATAATTGTTCCTTGTCCAGTGCCTTCGTAAAAATATCTGCGAGCTGGTACTGTGTTGGTACATATGAAGGACTGATTATCCCGACTTGTAATTTTTCTTGCACAATGTGACGGTCTATCTCAATGTGTTTTGTGCGTTCATGAAATATTGGGTTTGCTGCTATATGTAATGTCGCTTGATTGTCACAGAAAAGTTGAGCTGACAAGTTACATGACACCTTTAAATCCTGCAACAGATATCGCAACCAAACTATCTCGAAACAAGTATTGGCCATCGTGCGGTATTCTGATTCCACTGATGATCTTGATACGTTTGTCTGTTTTTTAACTTCCATGAGATAATAGAAGAACCAAGAAAAATGCAATATCCAGATACTGATCTCCGAGTTGTCTGACAACCTCCCCAGTCTCAGTCGCAATAAGCTGTCAATGTCATATTGTTTTCGGATGGCAATAGCAATCCTTGTCTCGGTGATGATGTACTTTAAGACTCGAATTGCGGCATCCTAATGAGGTTTCCGTGGATCTGTATATATTGACTTAGGGTCAGGCCGAGTAACTGTGAGGTATATCAGTCGTCCCATGAGTTGTCTGTATTTGACTGGATCCTTTAATAACTCTCCATCGTCTGGTGTGAGTTTTAGGTATTGCTCCATTGGAGATTTGTCTGAACGAGCACCTATGAGTCCGGTATCGTGTAAAATATCAAGCACATATTTTCTTTGTGACATGTAAATACCAGCTTTGGAACGGGAAAATTCAATCCCTAGAAAATAGACAATCTTTACGCTAAATTTCTATCAAATCATTTCCTGTCAAAAGAATATCATCCATATATTAAAAGGGCAGTAAATGATGAGTTATTCTGTCTTGTGAATAGAGAGTAGTCTGTCTTGGACGGTTGAAATCCTATAGATTTAATCACGTGAGAAAATGTTTAAAACCATGTCTGGGATGCCTGTTTGAGACCATAAAGGAATTTGTTGGGTCGACATACAATGTTCTCCCCTGTCGATGATGCTGGGTGGCAAGTCCATGTAAATAATTTCATGCAATGTGCCATGTAATTAAAAAAAAAAAAACAGATGCCTTATTGTCTCCTCTTCCTCCCCGCACATACAACAGGAAGTACTACCAACTGCAACCCTCGTCTAACCAAGTTAGCCTCAGAAACACCATCCAAGTTGTAAATAGAGCTGAAGGCAGAACCTTGATCTTCCAAAAAGAAACAAACAAAGATGAACACTCCCTTCCACAATGACCCCTTAAAATATTATAAGCCGAACAAATTGAGAACCCAGTGGTCACGCCGTCCTTCCAAACCCAACAATCTTCCTTATCCGAGATGGGTCGCAAGCCTTGAAGCTCCTGAAAAAGGTGACATTCCTGAAGCCCATTCCCCAAAGGAATCCAAATTGGCGTCTTTGCTAATACTTAAAGAAAACAACCTCGGAAACCTACTCTTCAAGTCTTTATTGTCCGCCCAAACATCGTCCCAGAACAAGACGTTCTTTCCGTTTTCCACATCCCAATCATCACACTCCTCAAAACTCCTTCCCCACTCATCCATGCACTAAATCTCCTTCAAATCTCTCCACCAGAGAAAATTCTTATTATAAATCTTACTCTCTTTCAGGATTCTCCATCCTTCATATTTAGATTCAAAAATCTCTTTCTTCTTGGCTGAGAATTGTCTTTCTAATTTGGATTCTAAAGGTATATTACCTCTTCCTCTTTTCTTCTTTTACTCCTTTTCCTTTTTCTTGAGCTTCTCTAAAGAGTATTCAAATAATTACTAATTGCACCTATAAAATAATTAGATTTTAAGAAATTACAAATGAGAGAAAATACAATGAAAATGAATGCTAAAAATACAATAAAAGTAAATTATATTATATATAAAAATACAAACAAAATACAAACAATTATATTTTAGAATTTATGGTAAATAAAAGTATTGAGGTGAATTCAAATAAGTGTCTGATGACTATCAACATGAAAAGTCCAAGTGATGTAAAGAAGTTCAGAAACTAACAAGTCATATCAGTCATATCACTTCTTATCAAAAATATGTTTCCAATATAGAAATAAAATTTTCAAATATCTAAAATAGAATGATTTATTTCTATGAAAGAAGGAATCGTTAACAAACCATTATCAAACTCAAGGAGTCCCATTTTATCAAAACCTATAAAAACATTTCCATTGTCATATCTAACAGAAACATACTAAACCTTCAGTTTAGAATTTAGGGTTTATTTTGTGTAATAAATCAAAGCCATACACAAACTTACTTACTTTGTGAGGCAAATAACCTAGAAAATCTAGGTTCATTACCAAAAATAAAAATATCAACTTTAAGTAAATATAAGATCTAACCTATTTATAATAATTTTTTAAATAGAATTTTTGAATTTTTATTATTTAGATGTATTAGGTAAATGATTTTATATTATTATTTTTATTAGACATGCGTAGTAAGATGTCATTAAAATTTTTAAAATGTGAAATATGAGACTACATGAAAAAAATATAAAGGTGTATAAAAAATTTTCTACATTTTAAAGTTATGCGGACCAACCCGTTCCGTCCTACATTTGACCTGCACGGACTGCGAATTATACAAAACAAGCCTAAACGGATCAACAAATTGAAATAAACAACCCGTCTCACGTTTTCTTCAGCGAGCCGTGGATTTGCCTCCCCTATATTTTCTATGTTAGTATATATAGTTTTAATTTGTGGATTTGTATCTATGGCTGGTATTCTGCATACACTATCTTCAAATATTGTGCCTAATATGAGGTCCACGTGTCCAAAAGGTGTTACTGCTACGAGAAAGTTCTCTTGAGGACATTTTGAATGAAGGAAAAGAATTCACAGAAGGTGTTCTCAGCAAAACCAGCAATGTTTTAATTATAAGCACAAAACGACAATAAAAACGTCATTTTCTACAGGTTGTGTTTTTGTCCATCTTTAACACTTCCATTCTCTATGATTCAACCTAATATATCATCACCACTTCAATTTTATTCCACCTTAACAGCTCTCACAAATACTTTAAAAATATTTAAATTTTATGTTATTCACTTGTTAGAAATTATTTTAAGATTTTGGGTTTAAACTTTAATTTGGTATAAAATCTCTTAGGTCTCCTAAGTAAAATTCTTAAATATAAATTAATTTTAAAAATAAAAAATAACTAATCATTAAATTAACTAAATTAGATGTTATTTTATAGATTAAAATAATTATTAGCATTTTTATTATAAAAAATAGTTTTTAAATTAGTATTTAATTAATTAAAAAAATTATAATTATCAATTTTAGAATCTAAATAGTTAATAGTTAATTTTTTTTATAACTAATTAAATATTTATTTAAAAATTATTTATTAATAATAAAAATTATCTTAAATATTAATAATTTTTTAATTTTTAAAATAATATTTAATTTAATCAACTTAGTAATTAATTATTTTTAGTCTCTAAATTTATTTTTTATTGATTTATTTTCTTGTCATGTATTACTATATTAGACTATTTTCATATTTTTATTTTATTTTATTCATTATGATACAAAAAAAATCTTAACTCTTAATTATGTCTAGAAATATGAAAAGAAATCCTCTCAAAGTGAGGTTTTGACTTAGATTTTCTAAAGTGAGAAAATCTAAATAAAAGAGTGGCATTTGATATTTTGTTTGATGAAAAAAAAGAGCAGAAAGTGAGAATGGTAGAATGAAGAGTGTGCATGAGTATGCGTGCAAATGGAAGAAACACTAAACACGCTCAACCAAGCAAATGTTGGAGGTGATTATAAAAATAATATATCTATCTATCTATATGTTTATTGAGGGAAGAGAAAAAGAGAAAAGTTCAAAAAATAAGAGAATGTTCTCTCTCTTTCCTCCTTCTTCCACGTACATGTATGTGCGCATGATCAGGAAGCAAATGGTTCCTGTGATTTTGGATTTGGAAGTGTTTCAACAACCTTTTTCATCAATATATGTCTTTTAAACATAACAAAAAATTATATAAACTAAAATTAGGTTATTGTTTATCTATTTTATTAACTTTTCAAAATCACATGTTCTATTTATCCCAATATCAATAATTTTTTTAATTTTTAAAATAATATTTAATTTAATTAATATAATAATTGGTTATGTTTTATTTTTAAAATTAGTTTTGATTTAATAATTTTCCTCATATAAAATATTTTTGATATAGAAAGGAAGTTTTGTTCTTGAGATTGAAATAGAAAAAGTAAAAACATTTTCTTAGCATTGTTAAAAACAAGACGTAGGTGGTGCTTCAAACATCTCTATCTCTTGGGGAGACAACCACCAATTGTCTTATCAATGAATGACTCTATCTTTGCCTTTTAACTTCTCTTATTGGCTTGCAGGGGGTAATTTCCTCACTCTATCTGCACTTCCACACATAACTTTGATTCCTTCTTTTTAGTTCTTTTACCTTAAATTTACCCATATGCTTTTATCTCCCTCAAAAACACTTTTACTTTTTTATATCTGACAGATACAGACATGATCAAGTATAGTGTGATTAACATTTTTTGTTTCTTATATTGAAGGAAAGACCTTCAATAATCTAACAATCAAAATATATTCTGCACTAAAATTTCTTTTAAGGAATAATTAAGAAAGAAACTGTTAGTAGCTTTCGATTAATAATAAATGTATATTTTAAAGATGATTCAATTCTTTTATAAAGTAAAATATATACACTTAAAAAAATTCGGTATGCCTATCACAACTAGTACTTAAAATTCAAATATTAATCTCATTATTTGCTATTTTATTGTTGGAGATCACACATGATTAAATATGAAGACAGTTCATATAAGTGAGTGCAAATCTCATCTTAAGAGTCGGTTTTATGAGATTGAGTTAGGCTTAAAGTCCACTTTGTAATCTGGTATTAGAGTCATTTTGAGACTATTCTAACGAGTGTTTGTTAGCCTTATCATACCATTCGCTATCAGACCGTTATCGGATAACTCATAATATGTTATCCCACACACAAACTCTAGAAGTGCGATTATGAGATTAAATTAAACTTGAAATCCACTTTCTAATAACTACTATTGTGAAGAAGAAAAGTTTATAATAGTAATTTTGATTAAGAGAGCAATGAGGACAAAAAGTAGAACAAGTTGATTTGAATCCCTTGTTGGCCTTTCTCTCTCTTCACATGCTGCATTATATTTATACACAACTGAATAGCTACTGGCCAAAGATCAAAAAAACCATCTCAGACTTCACTATGACAGATCCTCACTCCAATTTATACGCTGGAACCTTCAACTTCATGCCTCTTTATTCTCACCACTCTTCTTTCACTTCTCAACCAAACCATTTCTCTTCCTACCCTCTTTCACACTCAAACACCACCAACACATCTCCTCCTTCTCCTCCGCTCAGAGAAGCCCTTCCTCTCATAAGCCTCATAAAGCAGAAGGAGAACAAGAGCTCCAACGCTGGTGGAGAAGCTGAAGAGGAAGGGCTCAAAAGAAGAGACATGGATGAGACCCTTTTGAGTGAAGATGGTGGTGATGAAAGTGTGGCAGTAGCACTGCACATAGGGCTACCTAGAGTGGATGCTTCTGATCTTCTTGGATCAGGGAAGATCTCAGCAGAAATGGGTGAGAAAGGGGAAGTGAGTGTGATTTCTGGACACCCTTTGGACAGATTAAACAAGGTTCAGTATTGGATTCCCACCCCTTCCCAGATTCTTATTGGTCCTACTCAGTTCTTATGTTCTGTCTGCTCCAAGAGTTTCAACAGATATAACAATCTTCAGGTATGCAATATGCTACTATTATTTTCCTTGTACACTTCATATATACACAAAATTATTAAATAAAATCCGGTTAATTTAGTTACAGTGTTTTATCTCTTTCAAGTAAAGTCTCTAAGTTTTGATCTTTTCTTTAATAATATGTGTTTCATCTTTTTGGTTTTATCCATCTTTTCTGCATGGTGTTCATATATATGAACGTGATTAGATATTCAATTTGTTATCTCAAAACATTAAGCATTTTTGAAATATATGTTCCTTGTGTTTTATGTTCTGGATTTAGATATTCTTTTGCAACAGCTGATCTCACTCTAGTTGTTTAAAACACAGTAAGAATTTCAAAGCCATGTGTGTGAGAAGATTCATATATATACATGGAATCACATTGGATCTCACTACCCTACGATGAAATTAATGCAGAATTGAGAAGAAACATGCTAATACCTGTGGTTGTAAGTTGAAAGTGCTTCTGGTGTTGCAGCACTATAAGCCATGTATATGATGTAGTTTGTGCACTGTGCATGGAAACTTGAAATGTGATTTTGTTTGACCTTCTATTTGCCTTGTTTTCGCTGCTGATTTACTATAGCATTGTACCTTGTGATTTCTATGGTACACAATTATATAAGTTAATTGTAGAAAACGTGGTGCACATTTCTTGTATAAGTTTATTTACAACCACAAAACTAAATACACCCTCCATTTCACTTTTATTGGTAAGAAATGAGTTAAATTTCATAACTGATGACAAGGAAAGATGGTTTTTTTAATCAGTAAGAAACAATTAAATTAAAACAAACCCACTTAAGGTGATCCAACTCTCATACATAGTAAAAAAAGACAAAAAGATACCTTTTCATATCCATGAAGAAACTCAAATGAAACCTCTTACTGTTTATCTCAACACTATCAACTACAAAGAAGCTGAAGAGGATCGAGGATCAACCTCACCGCCCTTATAGTAACATTAAATTGAATGCATACATACCAGATATTTTAGACACATTTTAGACATCGTCAGAGAATCAGAAATTCACTGACACTACCTTTAAGTAAACAATTATTCTCGTGTCTTCAAATATTGCTAACCAACATAATTAGCACATTATCCATAATAAGATTAACTGAAGTCTCTAAATATATATATATATTGTATTTGTAGAGTATATCTAAATGTTTTGATGGCTTTGCAGATGCATATGTGGGGACATGGATCTCAATATAGAAAGGGGCCAGATTCTCTAAAAGGAACACAACCATCAGCAATGCTAAGGCTTCCATGCTTTTGTTGTGCACCAGGTTGCAAGCACAACATTGACCACCCAAGAGCAAGGCCTCTGAAGGATTTCAGAACCCTTCAAACACATTACAAGAGAAAACATGGCATTAAACCCTACATGTGCAGAAAATGTGACAAAACATTTGCAGTGAAGGGTGATTGGAGGACACATGAGAAGAACTGTGGAAAAATATGGTACTGTTTATGTGGGTCTGATTTCAAACACAAAAGATCTCTAAAAGATCACATAAAGGCCTTTGGCCATGGCCACGGAGCTGTTCACATTGATTGCATGCAGGAAGATGAAGCTGCCTCCGAAATTGAACATGATGGGGATAGTTCAATGTGAAATTAATAACATCATAACCAAAATTCAAGTCACTTTTCATGTACTTAATTAATTTCACATACAAAACTTAATACAATGTAAAATGTGTATGTTTATGTATACCTCTTTAATTTTATTCTTTTTAACAAGTTCTCATCACACAATATTTTGAGAAAAGAGATATAAAAGTAAAAGTAAAAAATCTATAAAGATTAAAATATATTTAATATTTTAAATTTATTAATTGCTTGTTTAGTACTTATTGTACTACAAGACAATCATTGAATAGAAATCAATTTTAAAAATAAAATATAATTAGTTGTTATATTGATTAAATTAGAGATATTTTAGAAATTAAAAAAAAATTGATTTCTAAATTAGTTTCTATTATTGATAAATAGTTTCTAAATTGGTATCTAATTAAAATTTAAATAATTGGTAGTTAAAATCTTGATAGCTAATTAAATTCAATTTAGAAACTATTTATCAATAATCGAAACTAATTTAGAAACCAATAATTCTTTTAGTTTCTAAAATGATTTCTAATTTAGTTACTATAGCAACTAATTATTTTGTTTCTCTAAAACTGATTTCTATTTAGTGATTTTCTTGTAGTCTCGTCCCGTTAAAAATAACCAAGAATTATTTAATGATTTTATTGTAGTGTCGTCCCATTAGAAATAACCAAGAATAAAGAAGGAAAATTTTGATTTTGGGTAAAAATAATTGATACCACTTCCATGCATAAAAAATAAAACTTTATTATAAAATAATATTTTATTTAACAAATATTGTTGAAGGTTTGTTTTTTATTATTAGGTTGTCAAAAGAAACTTTATTCGTTGGTTTTATTGTAAATCGTATTATTGCTTATTCAAAAATGGAGGGCTTCCTTCAACCAGACATGATACAGCTGTGGAAAAGCCAGCTACCTATTTGAGTTAAGAGGAATCAATTATTTAGTTTTAATTGTTTTCACACACACAAAAATGTATTTATTTATATCTATCTTTATATGTATTTACAAATTTCATTCGATTTCCTTTTATTAATTGTTCTTACAACCGGGACCAAGAATACTCGAAATAGGTTAACAAGATTAGTTCTTTATGCAAATCCTTCAATCTTGAGCTGGACACTCGGTTTCTCTTCACGACAGGTACTCTCGGCTTCTCCTCACGGCAGGTGCTCTCGGCTTTTCCTCACGGCAGGTGCTCTCGGCTTCTCCTCACGACAGGTGGGGGGTACCTGCAAGTCGCTCCGATGCCAAAGTCAGAAGTAGTTTTATGTTCATAAGATAAAATCATTCTTACCTTTTTCTTACTCTGAACTCCTATTTATAGGGTTTCTTTAATGGGCTTTCCCCCTTACTTTTGGGCTTTCTTTCTACACCTTTTTTATTATTTGTGCACCCCTCTTGTAAGTTTTTATCTAATTGGACTCTTATTTTTATATAATATTTATATTTTGTTTTATTCTTTTATGTGTCTTTTTCGCTTTCGGTCTAAACCTCTCGGTTTTAACTTAACATCTCTTAGTTGTTTACTATGTAGTTCTCAGCTTGAACCTCTCGGTTTTAGCCTACCAGTACATTAATTATATACTAAATAAAATAAAAATAAAGCAAAGGCATAAGAAAGTATCACACTAGAGGAGTTATTTCTTTGGTTCAAAATACCCTCCACTTAAGGTAGAATTTGTATGTTAACTCCAAACTTTGGTATTGTGAGGCTTGCTTATTTCATGTTTGTATTGTCATCCATGTTTAATATCACTAGAAATTTTATTTTTTTTTATTTCCTTAGATATTATTAGTTTAGTTTTCTTTTTTAATAAATAAAAGAGTATTGAATGGAAGAGAGAAAAAAAAAATAGAAGAATGTATACTCTCATTTAATGAATAAAAAGAAAGAATTATAATATGGTTTATATATAATAATAATGAGTTATCAAGAAAGAGGTTATTATTGATCGATTTAAATGATCTAAATAAGTTTGTAGTAAATTAACAGCATAATATAATATAGATTTTGTATGATTGTTTTATAGGTGATGTATCAACTTTACACTTTTTATGACGGTTAAAATCGTTATAGTAAAGCAAACTTATTGTGTTGATTGTTTTTTTTATCAATAAAGAATAAATAAAATAAAACGAGACACTTTAGGGTGTCGCAACCCTTATACAAGAAGATCCAAACCAAACTACATAACATCTACCAACTAGGATTCCAACTGACTCTAACAAAAAAACAACCAAAATGTCATAAACATGATTAAACATATATAGTCATGACCACATCAGTACACAAATACAACATCCCTCTGTAGCCAAAATAACAATACAAAGAAACTCTCACAAAATAAGACAAGATAGAGAATCACCCTACAACCTTCTCCAACTTCGCTAAAGGGTTTTTACCAATAAGTTGAAGCGAGCCAAACCAACCGAGAATCAGAGGTATAAAAACAGACTTGCGAGATACTACAAAAACAAAAAACTTGCACTGAATCACAACAAAACTTCCAGTCCTGGACAAACTGTTAAAAAGAAAATCAGGAATATCATTTTTTCAAATAGTTTACAACTGTACTATCACCTCTATTTATAGGTTAATTGGTGCCAATAATTCAGAAATAGTTCTCCAAAATAGGTTGACAAGTGGCATTCTTTAATTGAAGCAATTCCTCTCCATTCTTATGAAGACAAGTGATATTTTGGCATTGGATGAGAAAACTCTCCATTCAAGTGCTGCCATGTGTAAGGTCACATTACCCATGCCTTGGTCCGGCTAGCTACACATGTTTTCCATGACATTGTAAGTGACGTTCCATGTTAACTTCTAACCCTGGACTCTTACTCCTAACCCTATACGGTTTAGGGTTGCATTGGACTTAAGGAGGACCCATTGTAACTTTTCTATCTCTACTGAGCCTAATACATAGCCCAAGAAAAATAAACCTACCTTACTGTGTACAAATTTACAAGACTAGAAAATTTAACGAATAATAAAAAATTAATTATCCATAAAAGGAGAGTCTTCTGAACTCTTTCTTTCTTCCAACATTCTAGCCATAATCCTTGTTAAAGGCCCAATGTATGTTATTTCATCAGACCCTCTCTCTTGAAAAGAATTTGTCCTCATATCCAAGTCATCAGAACCAGTAAAAGGAATCAAAACCCAAACATTAAAAGTGGTGCTAACTCCATAATATGTACCTTCACCCGTCTCTCTAAAGTAAACTCTTTCTTAATCTCTTCCATACACCTTCTATGGTAAGTTGGTCGAACCTCTTACCTTTGATGGAGCTACTCAAGCCAACACATAAACAACTAAGATTAGTTTCGATCGAATAAATTTATATTAGTTTGTATAAAATATAAAAAATAGAATAGATATCTTTTTAGACCCTGTATTTATCATTTATAGAGTAAGATAAAATAACACTAAGACACTATAAAAACTCTTACTTAAAACCCAAGCCCATGTCATCTGCATAACCAATTAATACAATCATATATCACAACCATAAATTCATAAAACTTACTGAACCCTTTAAATGAAACATTTAATTCAAATACATAACAAATAAACCAAAGTAAACGTGACATGAGGCAGAAGAGAATATTAGCATGACACGAGGAGCAATCCTAATACAATAGACAGGGAATGATTTGAGGGTTTTTGCAGCACAATCAAGAGATCCATCAGCATCAGGTTGCATCTTCAAAATTACAAATTGAATGCAAAAAAAAAGAAACATAAGAAATGATGGACAGAGTATTGTGGATGAAGAACCAGACTGAATGTTGAAAATGAAGACACCACTGTTGAAAATGAAGACACCATCTTACACTACAAGAAAATCATGAAATAAAAACCAATTTTTAGAAACCAAAATAATTAGTTACAATAGGAACTAAAATAGAGACCATTTTAGAAACTAAAAAAAAATTGGTTTCTAAATTAGTTTATATTATTTTCTATTATTGTTAAATAGTTTCAAAATTGGTATCTAATTAGCAACTAAGGTTTTAACTACCAATTATTTAGTTTCTAAATTTGGTAGCAAAAATCTTACTTGCTAATTAAATACCAATTTAGAAACTATTTAACAATAATAAAAAATAATAGAAACTAATTTGCAACTAATTATTTTGGTTTTTACAAATTGGTTTCTATTTCATGATTTTCTTGTAGTGTTAATGCATTAAAACATGAATGAGCAAATAAGAGTGGAAGGACCAATTTAGGAAAATTTATTTAACCTGTTACTACATTCTATGTGTATCTTAGTTATTAATAATAATAAAGGAAAATTTATTTGTAATTACTTTTTTATGTACACAAATTATGACTATTTTATCTTTTTATGTTTTGTGTAACTATTTTTTATATGTATTTTTTATTATTGTTTTCTTTTAAATTCAATTAATTTTACTTCACTAACTTTACTCTCTATATAATAAACTACTTACCATAAAAGTATAAAAACTAATAAAATTTATTTATTTATTTTGGATTAATTTTATAATTTTAAATAATAAATCAATATAAATATTTAATTTTTATGTATTATGTATCATTAAAAAAAAACTAAAACTAGATATACATTGGTATAGCTATGGACGTGTTTCCACATTGATATCGAATAATGGTATTGTGGTAATTGTAAAGAGATCAGGAGAATTATAAAAACTAAAAAATGGTCTAATATTAACAAAATAATAAGTATAACGAATATAAAGTTTATATTTAGAAAAATAAATAATCTATGATAGTTCACAAACTAAATGGCTTGAATCCCATAGATAGTTTAACAAACTCTCGTGTTATCTAGTTTTGAGATGTATATTTTTATATTAATGATTTTTTATTACCTTCAATCTATTTTAAAATAACTTGTTTAAATTTTTTTTTTTATATTTTAGAAAGTCTACTTCAAAATAAGATTTCATTGAAAGTTTATAAATAATAGGAAGCTTAATAGTGCTAACTTACATTAGAAGAAAACATGAAATAGAAATTAATTTTAGAGACAAAAAATAAACATGAAATAAAAACCAATTTTAGGGACAAAAAATAATTAGTTGCTATAGTAACTAAATTAAAAAAAAATTGGTTTCTAAATTAGTTTCTATTATTGTTAAATGGTTTCTAAATTAGTATATAATTAACAACCAATGTTTTAACTACCAATTATTTAGATTCTAAATTTGGTAGCAAAAACCTTGGTTGCTGATTAGATACTAATTTAGAAACCATTTAACAATAATATAAACTAATTTAGAAACAAATTTTTTTTTAGTCTTTAAAATGGTTTCTAATTCAGTCATTATAACAACTAATTATTTTTTATTTATAAAATTGGTTTCTAATTCATGATTTGTTTGTAGTGTTAATATACGTTCAAACTTTGAATTTAATTAGATGTGTTTTGATTAGGTAATAAAAGTATGAGAATGTGAGAGAATAGATATGTAAAGATACGAGTCGAAATATTTTTAAAATTATATGATAAAATGTTATGGGATATTTTTTAATAACTATTTTATTGATTAGTTTCTCAATTATTATTTAAAAAATAAATTATTTTTCTATAATATAACAAATTTCTTAATTAATATTCTAAGTGCAGCTAAAAATATCAAAATAATAAGTTTAAAATTCCAAAAAAATAAAGAAACAACATATTTTCACATTTGTTTATTAATTGTGTATATCTTACAATTTTAGAGCAAAGAGTGACATAACTTAAATGATACACCTTAAACGGCTTTAATATTATTCTTTAATTAAAGTTAAAGTTTCAGCACATGATTCATAAATGTAAAATGGGTTTCACAATCTCAAGTTTTGGCTTCATGGATTTGCTTCTCTCATGGAGTTCTGAGGTTGTCCTTTTCATAGTTGAAATCTTTGTTGCACTTGCTTCTGAGGAATTGTTGACTTCTCCATTTTCTTCACTACATTTGACAATCAAATTTATAATCACTTGACATCACCTGCAATATTCATGATTGATAATTAAATGCAATAATTTTCTCAAAAGTCATGATGATTTCTTATTAATCAGAGAGAATAAAAACTTTTACATTGACTCACTCACATGTGCCTCTTAAATCAAACTACAAAGTTTAAGAAAAATTATCAAATGCAAAATTATTCATGGCATAACACATAAAAATGATTATTACCATTCCTCTGGTATGTTGTGATCAACATTTACTTCCTAAAAAAAAAAAAAAAAAAAAAACCAAATTAGTTCTTGAACATTATTCTTTATCAAATTAGTTTTTTTTATTCAACTTGGGTATTTTATATTATTTACTTTGACTATTACATTTAGTTGATGTTAAATTTGGTAAAAACATACTTAAACGGAAGAAACTCTAAGGACCAACAAAACTTGATAAACCTCATATAACATGTGCTAAGAGAAGAGAAAGTGAGAAGCTTACCTTTTGTAATAAGACAACCATCCACTCTAATTTCGCAAGATAGAAGTATTGTTGACCAATAACATAGTTGTTTCTCTAAGTCATAACAACCATAAATATCCAATCTTTCTAGCATGCTGGCTCTTAGGCTGTTTGGAAAATCTGTCAACTTGCAACAAAAACCAATAGCTAATTGGCGAAGAGAGCGAAGGTGTTGAAAGCAATCAGACAAGGATTCTAAATTTGGAAGATCATATAGTCTCAAGGAGTGCAGGGCAGTCATGGAATCAAAAACTTTATGCAAACCTTTAAGTTCCCTACATCTTTCAATATGCAATTTCTTCAGAGAATGAGCAAACACCCATCTTGGGAAACTGCCTCCCGGGTATCCTATTACTGTCAAACTCATAAGTTGTTCGGTATCAGGTTGAAGCACTTCAAGAATCTTTTCAGCATTGTCTCCTAATTTGGTCTCTTCATTTTTGTCCCATGACAACCTCAACTCCTTCAATCTCTTACTTGACATATTCCCTTCCATGGCATCGTCTACACTTTTCACTCTTTCGAGATGCTTTATGTCAAGATCTTCCTTCAGCTTCATTCCTCCCAATTCTGCCAAAAGGAATCCTCTTTCGTTGTCAACAAAATATGAGGTTAAACTCCTCAGGGAAGTCAACTTCCCTATATGAGGAGGAAGGTTTGATAGTTTGTGACAACCTTTAAAAGATAACTTTTCAAGAGATTTTAAGTTTGTCAAACTGTTGGGCAACTTTTGTAGATGTTTACAGTAATCCAATATCAAGATTTGCAAATTCCACAATTTACACATGAATTCTGGAATAGTTTTAAAGTCACTCTTAGAAAGATTCAAGTACCTTAGATGTTTTAAATCTCGAATTGAAGGTGACAATTTTCCCCTTAGTCGAAACTCAAGCACCCGTAAAGAATGACATTTCAATATCTTAGGAAAGAGTTCATCACTGCCTTCATTGGATATTAGATAAGCCCTCACAGATTTTACTTTCTGCGATTGAATTGAATTCAATTCAATTTTCTGTCTATAATTTGAGGGAGGTTGAATCCTATGAGACGAATAAACTAGTTGATTGCCATCTGTTAAGAATTTTACATCAAATGCAACTAACCTTGCAAAATCTAAAACAATATTGTGCATCTTGAAACCCGTAAGGTTGCCAAATTCATCTCTCTCAATATCCTGAAAAAATGATCTCCTATATAATTCATTCCACACATCATCGCCCACATCTTCAGCATCTAACCTTCCATCGGATGAAAGGAATCCATTAGCCATCCAAAGTTCAATTAAATATGCTTTCCTTATTGTTTCACCACTGGAAAATATTGCACAATAAGCAAAACATTTTTTGAGTCTTGTTGGTAAGTTCAAGTAACTTAATACCAAGGCACTTCTTAGAGAGTAACCTAATATCATGTGATCTATTCTTTCAAAGTTTTCAACGTATTCCTTGACATTGAGCCACTCTTTTCCCTCTCTGCTGAAATGTAAAAGAGCACCTAGTAGTTTTACGTCAATAGGCATTCCCCCAAGAGTTTTTAATATCTCCTTCCCTATTGCCTCAAGCTCAAACGGTATTTCCTCATTTGGTTTAAAGACTTGTTGTCGAAACAGTGCCCAACAATCATTGTCGGATAACTCTGATAATACAAAAGGCCATATTCCCATGATTTCTGCAAATCCAAAGGATTTAGGAGCGAAGACCAAAATTGAAGCACCCACTTCCCCACAAGCCAATACTAATTTCAACTTCTGCCAGTCATCATGTAAAGATTGCCTATGCTCATGCTCGAGATACAATTTGAAATCCAACACAATCAAATATCTTTTTCTTTGGAGAATATATTGAAGTCTTTTTTGTAGAATCTCTATATCTAAGTCCTCACACTCACACCCAATAGCTGCTTTGGTGATAGCTTCCATCATTCCCTTCAAACTAAAATCCCAAACACTACCTACCCAAATTCTTAACTCAAAGTGGTCCACTACGCTTTGATGATGGAAGATGAATTTGGCAAATGCTGTTTTTCCAATTCCATCTTCACCTTCAATTGAATAGACCCGTAAATCATAAAGATGGTAAGGAACACTAATCAAATGGTTTAAAACTTTATCTATATCCCTTTGTCTTCCTAATAGTGGTTCCTGGAAGAAAAAGGTAGTTGGGCGCCCCTCAATGACTTCATTTTCTCTACTAACAATCACCCCAATCACCCGAGTCTCAGTCAAATTAAACAAGTTCTTTTCTTGGACAATTTCTATTAATCTCTTACTTATCCTTTTCATTTTCTTAGCCATTTTGTAACCGAAAACAACATGATTGAGATGAAAAGAGGACAAGCAAGAGCGTTGTACCTTGTTTGATAGATCACCTTTGACCTCTTGGTACTCCAACCGGAATGCTTCATAGGCACACTCATCAATCATGTAATCCACCACGTCAGCAACAATATTTATCTTTACCAGCCAAAGCCAAACGTTAGTATTTGTGTCTGAGAATTGTTTATGCTCAGCATCTTCGACCAAAGGCTTGATAGTAGTGAACAAGTCGGCAAGCTTCCTCAAGTCTTGATGAAAACTGAGAAATGGTGCGAACTCCTTTTGGATGAGTGAGTTCAATTTGTGAAGCAGAGATTCAACCATAAACTCTGTCATGTTGTTGTAACTCTGCAAGATGGAAATGAAAGAAGGATGGTATGAAAATGGTAACAGGGACAAATATTGTGTGGGCTTAACATGCTAAAACTTGCCATCTTTAGCAGAGAAGGAATAGTTTGTAATGAAGGAAAGGTTCAGGAATCAGTTCTAAAGCAATGTTCATACGCTCAAGCCACCAAGGTTCCCCTTCCAGCACTCACTTACCTTTCATTATGGTTTTCTTTAACCACTTTCCCCAATAAAAATAATTAATCAATTTCATTTTTATATAAACAAATTACAGAAATAAATAAATAAATAAACTACTGTGTAAGATTCATTGGATATTGATTCTGTTAAATTTAACTACTATAAAAAAATTTATGTCTACTTCTTAGTCTTCAATAACAGTTTTAAGAAAATAAAATAAAAAGTCTTTTTCTTTACCCAATTCTCCTTCTTTTAGTTGTGTTGTTTTATATGAGTCAAAAAAAGTTAGAACTGTAGGGGAAAGGAATTAATGGTGACAACTATGTTTGATTTTATCATATTTTTAATAGATATAGTTTTAAAATCACCCCTTCAAGATGTACTTTATTTTCTAGAAGAAAAGATAAATTCTATTTTCTGGCTCTTATTTTTTTATCTTTTATATTTTAAATTCCTATAGATATGATATTGTTTGATTTTAGTTCTTATAAATTTCTTTTTTAGTCTTACATTATTGAAATTTTCTTAGTTTTCTTTTTAGTCTTACCATAAATTAGAGTTATTTTAAGTTTAAAAAAATATTAATTAAGAAAATAAAGGCAAGAAAATTCTTTTAAATTAATGCAATTAAATTATTCTACTTCTGTAAGGAATATGTGATCTAACTTTAAATTTTTAATATAATTATTACTTTATATTTAATAATACATATGTGAAATTTTATTAGTTTTCTTTTTAGTCTTACCATAAATTAGAGTTATTTTAAGTTTCAAAAAATATTAAATTAGAGTCTATGAGAATGTCGGCTTCCATGGTTGGAATGGTTGAACCTATCATGAGTCACTTCAAGTCTTTGTAATCTTTCCTCCAATTATTTTATGGCTTCATCTCTTTGTGCAAGAGAGCATTTTGCCTCCTTCAATTCACCAAGAATAAATGCTCTTTGTGGAGAGTGTGGTTTGGAAGATTCACCACTTGAATAGGTAGCCATTGCCAAAATGAAAACAACAAACACAATGAACAAACAATTAAAGAAAACAAGGTTAGAAAACTAGAACAAATACGTTGCGGTAATGGAAAGTAAAAGGCACTCAAAGCACTCCAAGAAATAATTCTTTCCTCGACTAAGATTATCTTGGGGTTTGGGTAGTTCTCAAATGAAAGATGTCAAAGCAACCCACTCTTTCTCAAAGCCAAAACACCACAAAACTTTAAGGAGCAATAAAAGACAATCAAGAAAAGGTTATAGCAAAAGGAATACAAGATATATGACAAACTCAAAGAATATGGAATGAAAAGACAATCAAGAAAATAAGGTACTCAATTAAAAGATAGCACACAAAAGGAACCTAGAGAAAAGCACTAGAATAGGATGAAGAAAACCAAAAAACAACACTACTGGAATTGTGTAAAAACTGTGCGTAACTTTAAAGATTTATCTTGAACTTGATAATGCAAACTGGAATTTGAAATTTAAACCACTGAAACTTCAAGATGTTGTCTCAATTTGGGCACTGGAATCACACACAAACAATACACCAATTAATTGTGATAAATTCCCGAAAATCACTGCCGCATCATCATTTTTTCCAGAGTCAGAATTTTACACTCTGTACGTATTTCATTTATCATTTTTTTTTGTATTTTGATTTTTGATGTACTTTTTTTTCACTCTTTTTTTAACACTTCAAACTACTTAATTTGAAAATTTTGATAAACCAAACAGTCAGCACGTTTTCAAGAAAAATAGAGGAAACCTAATTTGGAATGAAAAAACAGAATTGAGAACTTCAAAAGACACAATAGAATTGATGTTTAAGAACTTGTATGGATCTAAAAGCATGAACTCAAAACTAAAAATAAAAAAGGCACCAAAGGATCAAAAACAGAAATATAAAACTGCACTCAAAGAAAATCAATCAACCAAAATTATCAAAAAAGTACTACATAGAATTGATGACATTTTGGGAGAAATATGACTATGACAAAACTTGTATGGATTCAAAATAACAAAATGACTCAAACACGATTATTTTGTACCAATTAAAAACAGCAAGAAAGACTCAAATATAGTAAAAACAGAACATCACACACCAAAAGGAACCTAAAAAAAATCTGCACAAAATAAGGTGCTGGAAAATAAATTGCTTGAATTAAAAGTGTCAAATACTCAAAACAAGAACAAACCCATGGCTCATGATACCAAATGATATGATTATCATTGGGAGATGATGAGTTAATAGACACTTTTATGAATTAGGATCAAGATTTTACAAGCAAGTCAAGAACACAACAAGAACAAGAGAACCAAATGGAAACCCATTTCAAGAACACAAATCAAGAAACTCATGGGAAACTCATTTCAAGAACATGAACCGAATAGAACATCAAGAAATAATTTCAACCGATTAAAATAAGAACCAATGACAAACTATTGATTAGACACATAAAATAGCAACATTTGACCAATTGAAAATCCAGATACGGAACTTACACCTACAGAAGAACAAATGTTAGTTGGCAACAGTGAGAATAAAATCTTTGGGCAGTTATTTTAACCTATGTTTCACTGTCTTACAACAGTAGAAACCGAGACTCCCAAATTTGTATCAAAATTACAAATTGAATGCAAAAAGAAGAAGCATAAGAAATGATGGATACAGTATTGTGTATAATATAAGGTGTGGATGAAGAACCAGACTGAATGTTGAAAATGAAGACACCACTATTGAATTGATGATCATATTTAAATACATGCATTAAAACATGAATGTGCAACACGAATCCACTTAATGCATTAAAACATGAATGAGCAAATAAGAGTGGAAGGACCAATTCAGGAAGTTGTAGAGAAGACAAAAGAGGATTCTGATATACATAGGACTGCTAGAGTGATAAAGATAACTTTCATTAACTCTAAAACATTTTTTAATAAATCCATATTATATAGGAGAATGTAAATGAGACATTACAATATATATATATATATATATATATATATATATATATATATATATATAGATAGATAGATAGATAGATTTAGTTCAATAAAATTGGTGATTTAAAGTTTAAACGACTTTTTTTATACTTTTAAAAATTAGGTTAACTTGTTACTACTAGAATATGTATCTTTAATTATTAATATTAATAAAGGATTTTTTTTTGTAATTAATTTTTTATGTACACAAATTATACTATTTTACCCTTTTATGTTTTGTATAACTATTTTTTATATGTACTTTTTTTATTATTTTCTTTTAAATTCAATTAATTTTACTTCACTAACTTTACTATCTATATAATAAACTACCTACCACAAAAATATAAAAGCTAATAAAATTTATTTATTTATTTAGGATTAATTTTATAATTTTAAATAATAAATCAATATAAATATTTAATTTGTATGTATCATTAAAAAGAACTAGATATACATTGACATAGCTATGGACGTCTTTCCACATTGATCTAGAATAATGGTGTTGGTAATTGTAAAGAGGTCACGAGAATTATAAAAACTAAAAAAAGTCTAATATTAACAAAATAAAAAGTATAACGAATATAAAATTTATATTTAGAAAAATAAATAATCTATGATGGAGGTGTAATTTTTGTAATTATACTTCACAAACTAAATGGCTTGAATCCAATAGATAGTTTAACAAACTCTCGTGCTATAGTTTTGAGATGTTTATTTTTATATTAATAATTTTTTATTACCTTCGATCTATTTTAAAATATTTTTTTTAAAATATATTTTTATATTTTAGAAAGTCTACTTCAAAATAAGATTTCATCGAAAAGTTTGAATAGGAAGTTTAATAGTCCTAATTTAATATGTGTTCAGACTTTTTTGTTTTAATTATATGTGTTTTGATTAGAGAATAAAAGTTTGAAAATATGAGAGAATAGATGTAAGAAAATATGTGGCGAAATATCTTTAAAATTATATGATAAAATGTTATCAATCAATGGAGTATCTTTATTAAATATTTTATTGATTGGTTCTTTAATTATTATTTAAAAAATAATTTTTTTTATTAATATAACAAATTCCTTAATTAATATTCTAAGTGCAGCTAAAAATATATAAAGAAAAATAAGTTTAAAATCCCAAAGAAACAGTATATTTTTACATTTGTTTATTAATTGTGTATACCTTACAATTTGAAAGCAAAGAGTGATATAACTTAAATGATATACCTTAATCGGCTTTACAATCTCAAGTTTTGGCTTCATGGATTTGCTCCTCTCATGGAGTTTTGAGGTTGTCCTTTTCATAGTTGAAACCTTTGTTGTACTTGCTTATGAGGGACTAAATGCATGAGTTTGTCTGAACAAAGGTAGTTTGCAATCTGATGTTGCACCATGGATGGTTGGTTTCTCCATTCTCATCACTACATTTCACAACCAGATTTTGAGATTCATCCTGCAATATTCATGATTGATGCTTAAATGCAATAATTTTCTCAAAAGTCATGATGATTTCTTATTAATCGAGAGAATAAAAACTTTTACATTGACTCACATGTGCCTCTTAAATCAAACTACAGAGTTTAAGGAAACTTGCATTAACAGAAGGTGAAAATCATATACAAAATTATTCATGACATAACACATGAAAATGACTATTACCATTCCCCCTCTGGTATCTGGTATGTTGTGATCAGTAGTTACTTCCTGAACAAAGATAAGAAAGAAAATCACAAACATTATTCTTTATCAAATTAGTTCTTTAACTTTGGTATTTGATATTATTTACTTTGACCATTACATTTAGTTCATGTTAAATTTGGTAAAAAAACTACTTAAACTAAAGAAATTCTAAGGACCAAAAAAACTTGGTAAACCTCATATAACATGTGGTAAAAGAAGAAAAAGTGAGAAGTATACCTTTTGTAATAAGACAACCGTCCACTCTAATCTCACAAGATAGAAGTATTGTTGACCAATAACATAGTTGTTTCTCTAAGGCATAACAAGCGTAAATATCCAATCTTTCTAGCATGCTCGCTCTTAGGCTGTTTGGAAAATCTGCCAACTTGCAACAAAAACCTATAGCTAATTGGCGAAGAGAGCGAAGGTGTTGAAAGCAATCAGACAAGGATTCTAGATTTGGAAGATCATATAGTCTCAAGGAGTGCAGGGCAGTCATGGAATCAAAAGCTTTATGCAAACCTTTCAGTTCCCTACATCTTTCAATCTGCAATTTCTTCAGAGAATGAGCAAACACCCATCTTGGGAAACTGCCACCCGGGTATCCTATTACTCTCAAACTCACAAGTTGTTCGGTATCAGGTTGAAGCACTTCAAGAATCTTTTCAGCATTGTCTCCTAATTTGGTCTCTTCATTTTTTTCCCATGACAATCTCAACTCCTTCAATCTCTTACTTGACATATTTCCTTCCATGGCATCTTCTACACTTTTCACTCTTTCGAGATGTTTCATGTCAAGATCTTCCTTCAGCTTCATTCCTCCCAATTCTGCCAAAAGGAATCCTCTTTCATTGCCAACAACATACGAGGTTAAACTCCTCAGGGAAGTCAACTTCCCCATATAAGGAGGAAGGCTTGATAGTTTGTGACAACCTTTAAAAGATAATTTTTCAAGAAATTTTAAGTCTGTCAAACTATTGGGCAACTTTTGTAGATGTTTACAATAATCCAATTTCAAGATTTGCAAATTCCACAATTTACACATGAATTCTGGAATAGTTTTAAAGTCACTCTTGGAAAGATTCAAGTACCTTAGATGTTTTAAATCTCCAATTGAAGGTGACAATTCTCCCCTTAGTCGAAACTCAAGCACCCGTAAAGAATGACATTTCAATAATACCTTAGGAAAAAATTGATCACTGCATTGATTTGGTATTAGATAAGTCCTCAAAGATTTTACTTGCTGCAAATCAATTGAATTCAATTCAATTTTCCGTCTATAATCTGAGAGATGTTTGGTTATACTAGACAAATAAATTAGACTAGTGTCGCCTATTAAGCATTTCACATCATTTGCAACTAACCTTGCAAAATCAAAAACAATATTATGCATCTTGAAACCTGTAAGGTTGCCAAATTCATCTCTCTCAATATCCTGAAAAAATGATCTCCTATATAATTCATTACATACATCATCGCCCACATCTTCAACATCTAACCTTCTATCAGATGAAAGGAACCCATTAGCCATCCAAAGTTCAATTAAATATGCTTTTCTTATTGTTTCACCTTTTGGAAATATTGTACAATAAGCAAAACATTTTTTGAGTCTTGTTGGTAAGTTCAAGTAACTTAATATCAGGACACTTCTTAGAGAGTAACTTATTCTCATGTCATTTCTTGGATACAATGGATATTCAAAAAATTGTCCAATGTATTGTCCAATGTATTCCTTGACATTGAGCCACTCTTTTCCCTCTCTATTGGAGTGTAAAAGACCACCTAGTAGTTTTATTGCAAGAGGCACTTGCTCAAGCTTTTTTAATATCTCCTTCCCCATTGCCTCGAGCTCAAACGGTATTTTCTCATTTGGTTTAAAGACTTGTTGTCGAAACAATGTCCAACAATCATTGTCAGACAACGCTGATAATTCAAGACCAAACAATATTTCCTCTACAAATTCGAAGGAACTAGGAGAGGAGACCACAATGGTAGCACCGACTCCCCCACAAGCCAATATTGATTTCAACCTCCACCAGTCTTCACCAAAGGAATTCCAACTCTGATGCTCGAGATACAAATTGAAATCGAATACAATCAAATATCTTTTTCTTTGGAGAATATATTGAAGTCTTTTTTGTAGAATCTCTAGATCTAAGTCCTCACACTCACACCCAATAGCTGCTTTGGTGATAGCTTCTAGCATCCCCTTCAAACTGACATCCCAAAAACTACCTACCCAAATTCTTAACTCAAAGTGGTCCACTACGCTTTGATGATGGAAGATGAATTTGGCAAATGCTGTTTTTCCAATTCCATCTTCACCTTCAATTGAATAGACCCGTAAATCATAAAGATGGTGAGAAACACTAATCAAACGGTTTAAAAATATATCTATATCCCTTTGTCTTCCGCATAGTGGTTCATGGAAGAAAAAGGTAGTTGGGCGCCCCTCAATGAGTTCATTTCCTCTACCAACAATCACCCCAGTCTCAGTCAAATTAAACCTGTTCTTTTCTTGGATAATTTCTATTAATCTCTTACTTATCCTTTTCATTTTCTTAGCCATTTTGTAACCGAAAACAGCATGATTGAGATGAAAAGAGGACAAGCAAGAGCTTTGTACCTTGCTTGATAGATCAGCTTTGACTCCTTGGTACTCCAACTGCAATGCTTCATAGGCACACTCATCAATCATGTCGTCCACCTTGTGAGCAGCATCATTTATCTTTGCCAGCCAATCGTCAATATTTCTGTCTGAGAATTGTTTCAGCTCAGCACCTTCAAGCGAAGGCTTGATAGTAGTGAACAAGCCGGCAAGCTTCCTCAGGTGTTGATGAAAACTCAGAAATGGTGTGAATTCCTTTTGGAGGAGTGAGTTCAATTTGAAAAGCAGAGATTCAACCACAAACTGTGTCATGTTGTTGTACCTCTGTAACAAGATGGAAATGAAAGAGAGATGGTATGAAAATGGTAACAGGGACAAATATTGTGTGGGCTTAACATGCTAAAACTTGCCATCTTTAGCAGAGAAGGAATAGTTTGTAATGAAGGAAAGGTTCAGGAATCAGTTCTAAAGCAATGTTCATAGGTTCAAGGCAACAAGGTTCCCCTTCCAGCACTCACTTACCTTTCATTATGGTTTTCTTTAACCACTTTCCCCAATAAAAATAAGTAATCAATTTCATTTTTATATAAACAAACCTACAGACCGAAAAATAAATAAACTACTGTGTAAGATTAATTGGATATAGATTCTGTTAAATTTAACTACTATAAAAAAATTTATTTCTACTTCTTAGTCTTCAATAACAGTTTTAAGAAATTAAAATAAAAAGTCTTTTTCTTTACCCAATTCACCTTCTTTTATTGTGTTGTTTTATATATGAGTCAAAGTTAGAACTGTAGAGGAAAGAAAAAATTCTTGATAAAGTGCACTTCAAATTATTGATTAAAGGAATTAATGGTGACAATTATGTTTGATTTTATCATATTTTTAATAGATATAGATTTAAAATCACCCCTTCAAGATGTACTTTATTTTCTATAAGAAAAGACAAATTCTATTTTCTGGCTCTTATTTTTTTTATCTTTAAATATATTTTAAATTCCTATAGATATGATCTTGTTTGATTTTAGTTCTTATAAATTTAGTTTTTTAGTCTTAGATTATTGACATTTTTTAGTTTTGTTTTTAGTCTTACCATAAATTAGTATTACAGTTTATTTTTGTGACAAATAAGGTGATTTAGATAGAATTATTTTTATAGTTTTATTTTTGATAATTTGTACAGTGAAGTTAATCACAAAGAAATGTTTTTTTTTTATATAAAGAAATTATCAAATTGTATAGTCCAATTATTACAGGAATAGGAATAGCGTGTCTTTCTACAGTAATTAGGACGATTTTAGTGTGAGATTAAATACCTTTTAAATTAAGTATATTAACTCTTTTAATGTGTTATACAAAATAATATTTAACACTTTTATTTATTCAATAATATTATTTTATATATTAAAATTATGTAATTAAATTGACTTTATGTTAAGCTATTATATTTAAACAATTCTTCTTATTTAGTTTTACTCAAATTCCTCTCTCCAGTGATTAGATTACCCTCCATATTATTTATATAGGAAAAACCAAAACAAATTTGTATATTTTTATCTAATAGGATAATTATTTTTTATTAGTTTGGTTGGTAAATGTTAAATACCTACTCACCCTTTTGTATTTGTAATTTAATAGTATTTGTGAGCATTAATACCTACTCACCCTTTTTTTGTAATTATCATATTCAAAAAATTTAATAATAAAATTTAAATTTTAAATATATTTTTTTTAAGTGGATAAAAATGGTATATTGGTCCAACGAGAAAAAAATTACAATTTAATTAATAAAAATAGGCAAACTAATCATAATTTGACTTATAAGGAAATAAAATAAATAAGTTAATAATTTACATTACTAATATTAACTTGTCTTAGTACAACTTCTAGTCAGAACTATTATTATGATAAATAAATATAGAAAAAAATAACTAAATAATATGAAATTTACATCACTATTGTTTTATTAAATTTCTTTTAACATAAATTATTTTTAAAAACTAATATTATTATTAATAAGTGTAGAATAGAATAATTAAATAAAATGGAATTTATATTATACCTAAGAATATTGATCGAATAAAACAATATTTAATAAAAAAATATTTAAGAAAATGATACCAGTCAAATCCTTTACCAGTGAAACACTATTAAAAAACTAATATCTAATAAAACTATTATATCATGCAGATAAATATTAGCCTACCCTGAATTTCTTTGACCATAACTGTAATTTAGAAATCAGAAATTGAATGAAAACATGTTCAAAAACTTCTGAAACTGCCAAAACTCAGATCAAGTGTTTTGAATCTAAAAAACAACACCTATTCAACAAGTCACTCAAAATTTTGATCTGCAACCTCTAATAATGTATTTTCCAAAGCAAAAATTCCTGCAAGTATCAAATTGAAGCCAATTGTTCAAGAAACACAAGCATGCTGCTCACACTCAGTAAAAATTTCTAATCTATGTATATTGCTGTCATGCAAAAAACATCTCCAACATAATTTAAAAACTCCTAAATTTGAATTTTCCATGAAAAGTAACAGAGCATCAGAAATTGAGTTTTTAAGCAGTAGACAACCAGAAGCATAATATGCTCACAGATTCAACCATAAACCACACACAACTTGCAAGAGCTGCACTTCATTTTCCCAGCTAACCACATCAGAAGTTGAAAGTTCCAAATCAAAGCAAGCCATACCAAAATTTCAAGCAGTAAGTATCCCAAATTTATCAAAAGAAAACCATCATAAGGACACCATCCTCTGCATAGAACAGATGATGATTACAATTCCAGAGGAATATTTCTATTCCAGCTCTTTTCATCCCCCATCTGGAATTTCATCAGTCAGAGTTCTAATTTAGTAATCATAAATTGAATTTTCCATGCCAAAATATTCTGAAAGCCCCAAATTTTCAATTTTCCATGAGAAGTCCAAAAACATCAATGAATGTTTTAAGCTAAGAACAAGTTGAAAAACACTCACAAATTCAACCAAAAACCACACAAAACTTAGACCTGCAACATCTACTTCAATTTTCCCAACACACTACATCAGACACTAAAGCTTTGAAGCCAATCCCACCAAAAATCCAAGCAACATGACAAATGGTAAAAAATTTCAAATTTATCAAAAGCAACCATCCTCATCCTCATAATATATAATCATTCATCATTCATTACCTCTACCAAATACTAAACACCAAAAGCCAACTAAAAAGACCCCACAGTCTTAAAAGACTCATGAACATGCCTCAATATGTCCTTATCTCTATTCCACTCTGGAGTCGGGGCATTGACAAAATGGGCATAGAGCTTGTTCTTAGCACAAGTCACTGAGATCAAGCTATGAGTGCCAACCCCATCAATCTCATACACATAATACAGCTGCCCCTTATCATCCTTCACCTCCTCAGAGCTCAAGCCATCAGCATTGGCTATCAGGTCCTGCAACTCCACATCAGAGAGTGCCAAGTTGTTCAGAATCACATCTTTTGGTGCAAGTTGGCGAAACCCCGACAGAAAAGTGAGGTACTCTTTCTCTGTCTTCTTCTTGGGGTTGTAGAACTCACTGTCAGTTCCATTAGTACCTATGATCCACAAATGCTACACTTTTATCACACACTATTCTTATCCAATACAACAATATCATTTTTCCAAATGAAGATATTCTTACACATTCATCAAACATAGTAAACATATATATACACTACTCAATCATATTTCTGATTCTTTATAAGTGGGTGAACTCATCTCATATAATCCATTTTCTTAATAACAGGATACATTCAAAGACCAAATAGATCATTTATCCAATTTGAATTGTTATCTAATAACTATTAATTAATCACATTCCTTTTTTAAAACCATGTGTAAAGATCAATCGGAAGAAATTTTACTTTTTGGTTCATTATTTGATAATGGGTGTATGTTTCTATATCATACATCTTTACATGTCTATAGCAGAGGTAACATCATATATGTAGAAATATGGAACAAATGTTAGTACCCTTCTCGACCTTAGACACCAACCGTTCCTTCCAGCCTGTAGGCACGTCATAGACATACTCAGCAGAGTCCTTCTTGTTGGAGTTGCCGCCGTAGCCGCCATAGTTGGCGGCGCTGGCGGCAGTTCCGTAGTAGACTTGGTAGGAGGGGGAGTCTTGCGCCAGGGAAGGCAGTGGTGCGGTGGTTAGAATGGAGGCGATGGCGGCGGCGGCAGTTAAGGTTGTTAAGGGTTGTTTGAAGGGGAGGAGGGGCTTGCATGGAGAGGGTGGGGTGGTGGTTGTGGCGGTGGAGGAGAGAATGGCTGATGGGGATGAGAACACGGTGGTGATGGCGGTGGTGGTTGCCATGGTGTGGTGGATATGTGGATGTGGAAGTGTTTTTGTGTGCTATTATTGATGTCCATTGAAACACCAAAGTGTGTTACACATCTTTTTCTTATCCACAAGATAGAACAATTATGTGGAATGTGGCATATTGTAATCTTTGTTTTCCACCAATAGGAGTGTGCCACGTAAGTGGAATCTAAATAATAAATTATTATAACAATAATTATGGATTGCATTTTATCCTAAAGTGACAAATTTAGTATTGCAAAGAATATTTAAACAATATAATTTTTGTTTTATGTCTCTAAATGACTTATTTTTGTTATAGTATCAATAATTTTTTTTAAACTAAAGGTAGTTAAAAATGATTATTTCGATTTAAATATTTTTTTTTTGTCTAAGTTTGTTTTATAATTATCCATAAATTATTAATAAAGAAATTGACGCATATTTTCACCGTGTACAAAATTTTATCGAATTTAAAATATAATTTTTTTTCCAATTTTAACAGAGCTATCTCCTTTTCTGCCTCACCGGAAGAAACCCTACTCTCTCTTAAACCCTTTCACCCTCGCCGGAAGTTGCAGAACATCTCTGCCTCGCCGGAAAAGTAAAAACACACTAAATTTATTCCAATTAAAGTTGTAATTATCTCTTTAAATTTTCTTTACAGAATCAATATTATTAGAATCTGGTGTTCTGTCTCAATAACGTTTCGTTCTTCTAATTTTGTTGTTCTTTGTGTGATTTTCAGGTATGGTGTGTTATGTGAGTGGTTGAAGCGTTGGAAATGGCGCTTTGTCTTCCTCTTTCAATCAGCAATCCCAAACCAGTTGCTTCCCTGAGTTCCAGTTTTGTTCATGGCGGAACAAAACCTTCATCCTTTTCGATCAATGAGAAGCTGAAAACGGGTAATCGTCTTCAGAGTATCTCGGTTTCAATTTCTTGTTCCTCTATAAAACTTGTCCGTGACCGTACACTCGATAGGCATGTTGTGATGAAGTATAGGGTTAGGTTTGTTCAGAAGCTAAAAACTTTACTTCTCTCTAAATCGAAACATTACATTCCAGTTCATATTCTGTGTAAATGCCGTTCTTATCTTGGTCTTCCTAAGCCTCGTTCCGTGCTTTCTATGATTCATAGATACCCTTCCATTTTTGAACTCTTCAATATTCCATGGCCTCCAAAATCACTCTATGCGACCAAGTTGCATCCCCAGCTCTGTGTTCGATTAACCCCTGCTGCAGCTGCTGTTGCTGCTGAGGAATTGGCTTTTCAATCTTCCATTTCCAACTTGTTAGCAGCCAAACTCCAAAAGCTTCTCATGCTATCTTCTCGCCGCCTGTTACTTCTGTCCAAATTGGTTCACTTTGCTCCACATCTTGGTCTGCCTCCTAATTTCAGGTCCCGGTTGTGCAACGATCATCCGGACAAATTCAGGACCGTTGACACTCCCTATGGCCGTGCCCTTGAGCTTGTTTCTTGGGATGTCAACTTGACAAAGCCTTTGCCACCTCCTGCATCCCATGATCCTGGTTTCATAGTTGACCGTCCTTTGAAGTTCAAGCAATTGAGACTTCGAAAGGGGCTTAATTTAAAGAGACGGCACCAGAATTTCTTGCTGAGATTTGAAGAAATGGCAGAAGTGTGCCCCTACAGGAATTCTGCTGAGGCTTTTGCAAAGGAATCGTTGGAGGCAGAGAAGAGAGCTTGTGCATTAGTAAGGGAGGTTCTTGCAATGACAGTTGAAAAGAGGACTTTGATAGACCACTTGACTCATTTCAGAAAGGAGTTTGGCTTCCCAAACAAGTTGAGAGGGATGATAATAAGGCACCCGGAATTGTTTTATGTGAGTTTGAAAGGGGAGCGACACTCGGTTTTCTTGGTGGAGGGGTTTGGTGAGAAGGGCAACTTATTGGAGAAGGAAGAGATTTTGTCCATACAAGATAAATGGATGGACTTGGCTAGGGAGTCCAAGAGAATGAGACGAGAGAGAAGGAAGGGTAGGTTTAGCAAAGATATTGGAAGCTTGAATGGAACTGGTCAAGATAATAGTGACACTGATGATGATTACGATGATAATATTGGGATCGATAATTTTGAGAATGGGTATGATGATGGTTTTGAGGATATATTTGAGGAGTTGGATTTCGAGGCAGAGGATGATGATGATGATGATGATCAAGGAGACAAGATTTTCTCCCAAAGCAACTATGGAGAATTTTGGACTGCCAAACCTTTTCCTATTCAACATGGTTTGGATGAACCTCAGATGCAGCCTTGGTAGTGTTTAATTTGAAGAACAGAGTTTTTCCCTGCACAAGTAAAGCAGTGCAATTTTCAAGTGGTAAGTTACAGTTCCAGATTGCATCTGCCATACCATGATAGGGATTCTGTTCTATCTTTGACTATTTGCTATAAAGATTGTGTACATATGATAGAGTTGAAGCAAAAGTTAATTCTCAAATCCAAAGATTATTATTACTTGGGGAGAATGTATTGTGTATTATTGTTTCATTCTCCATAACTCTTTTGTTTGTCTGATATAACTTTTTTTTACACTTCATAAATTATAAATAAGTTGATGTTTTTATTAATTATTATAAAAAAAATCGATAGTTTTGTAGATCACACAGTAATTTCAGTTAACAAAAAATAAACACATTGTATGATTTCATAAATTTCATGATTAATGAGAATTGTAAATGTTGAAAATTTTGATTTCTGAAAATGACTGAAATGTATTTGATTGATAAAAATATTTGAAAACATTTATATAATTTTTTCAAAAAATAAAAGAATAATGTTATTTTACTAAAATCTTTAATTTGTACATGGTATTTTTTGTAATAATTTTTTATTATAATTTTAAAAAGTATGATTTCCACCTCCCACGTAATTTTTTTAAACCATTTCTGCAAAACATACATTACATTTATTTCACATAGTATTTAAATAAATTAAATTTCAGGTGATTAAATTTTTATCTTTGTAAATCATATTTAAAATACGTATTTGAAAGGTGGGTTTTGTTTTTATGCAATGATTTTGATTTATTAGTAGGCGAACAAGCATTGGATATTGTTTTTTAAAATGAAATTTAGAGCTTAATTTTTTGTTTGTCTAATATAACTTCAATTTCGAAGTACTCTATTTATTTCTCGTACATGAACAAGTAAAAATAAATTCAAATTTTGAAACAAAATAAAAAACTAATAATCAAGATATTATTCAATGAATTACAACTAATTTAAATGAAAAAATAAAAAGAAATCAAAATAACACCAAGTCTATTCAAATAAACGGACATAACTAAATTCTGAAATAGTCTTGAAATTCACTTCAAAAGAATTTAGTTAAAACAATTATAACTACCATTATTATTATTAATATTTAATTATTATGTCACTACTCTTATGATTTGTTAATATTGTTATTATTGTTAGTTATAATAACTACCACTCCGAAATTTATTACATAATCTTTATCATAATAAGTATTAAAAAGTAAATAAGAGTGACTTTATGTTTTAACGTTCACATTAAAAAAAGTAAAATTCACATAATAATATTTTACAATTAAATTATTATTCTCTAATTAAATATAGAGTTTCACAATGAAAATTTATATTCTATTTTAGAACTCTCATGATAAAAGTAAAAATGGCGTAATTAAGAGAAAAAGTAATTCCGGTGGAGAGGTATAAATAAGTGGTAGTAAACGAAGCGTGTGAGGTAAGAAGAGAAAGGGGAAATGAAAATTATCTAAGTCGCGAGAGAGATTTGCAATTTAACGACACAGCGCCAAAAACCCTCGTACCCGGTTCAAATGGGTCGCACTTAGGTTTTCACGCTCGCATCTTTGTCCCTTCTTCTTCCCCTTTTCTTCCATTCCATTTCCTCAATTTCCACTTCATCACCATGGCCAACAGGTAATTTTTTTCTCACCCTCTCTTCTTCTTTTCCGTTCCTCCATTTTCATCATTTTTCATGATTCTTGAATTTCTTCCGTCACTGTCGTTTCGTTTTTTTCCTTCTGTCTTATCTTTTGTCTTGTTCGCGCATTGGAAAGGGCGCGAAAGAAAAGAAAAAGGGTTTTGTTGCATGGCGTGTTCGGATAGTTCGCATTTGCCACTGCTCATTATTTGTTCGAAGGCCGTGTGGTGGATTGTATGGACCGTGTTCTTGGGTTTCTTTTTTCGTTTCTTGTTTTACTGATTGGAAATGTGTGTTTCTTTAAGAGATAACAGTCTGATCAGTTTTCTGTTTAGTTATCGTTGGTAATGGTTCATTATAAGTGACTTGGAAATTGTGTGTTGGTTTTGATGTGTGCACTTTTTGAGGAGACTATGTGATTTGTTAGTTAACCAATTTAGGGGTTTACTTGCTTATTTTTTGAATTTTTGTGTTGAATTTTTGTAGACTCTTTCTTGATAACATTGTGACGCGTTTTGAAATGATTATTTGTCTTAGGGTTTGCAAGTTCTATGCCCGTGGAGCGTGTTTGAAAGGGGATCAGTGTGCTTTTGTTCATGAGAAAAAGGATGAAGATAGTGGTCATGTAAGTTGTGACTCGTTCTGATTATCGTGTACTATGTTTGGCACCCACCGATGAATCTTTTTATTGACTTTCCTACTCTTTTGTTTCTTATGTTGAAAACAGGTTTGTTGCTTTCATAGAAAAGGAGTATGTGCTTTTGGTAGTAAATGCAAATATAAACATGTCAGAGCTTCTGATGGGTCGTCTTCATCTAACAGACGTCGTTCTCCTCTTCCGAAATGTTTGCTGAATCGTACCGCCAAAGAAACAAGTTGGGTTCCAAAGGGTTCAAAGTCATCTTCATCAGACAATTGTGCAAGGAGTTCACAACATAAGAATCTGCTCTCTCCTGGAAATGATGTTGGCAGTTCTAGTAATGCTGCACGATCTGAAATTTTGTTCTGCTCATTTGCTGCTGCCGACTGCCCCCTTGGATTTAACTGTTCTCGTGTTCATGGAAATCGATGTTTATACTGTAGAGAATTTTGCATACATCCTACTGACAGAGAGGAAAGAGAAAATCATTTGAGAACTTGTGATAAAAAGGAAAAATACCTTCAGGCTTTGAATGACAGTCAAGAAGTAGAATGCAATGTTTGTTTGGAGCGTGTTCTTTCCAAGGCTAAACCATCTGATTGTAAGTTTGGGCTGCTTCCTGAATGTGATCATGCTTTTTGTTTATCCTGTATCCGCAATTGGCGTAGTAGTGCCCCAACCTCTGCAATGGACATGGGTAGTAGTAGTGGCACTGCTAATGCAGTGAGAACATGTCCTGTTTGTCGCAAACTGTCATATTTTGTCATTCCAAGTGGTATTTGGTATTCTACTAAGGAAGAAAAACAAGAAATTATTGATAACTACAAGGCAAACTGCAAGTAATTTCTTCTCTACTCAACATCCCCTTCACTTTCCTGAAATTGATTTGTTACTTGGTGACTCGTGATTTTGAATTTACTTGTGTTATAGTTAATCAATCAAAGTTGTTTTAGATGGTGGTTGGTTGGGAATATAATTCCCTCCTTTTCTCATCACTATATCCCCACTCCTATTCCCAAACCCCTTCTACACCACACAGCAATCAAACACTCCCAAAAGTACATAAGAATGCATGCACACACTGTGTTCCAATATTTTGTGAAATGTTGATTGTATACTCTTCACATGTCTCTATTGATGAGAGCAATTTATGCAGAGTTCAGCTATTTAGGTGAAAATCTGATTATTAAAGAGATCCAAGACAATATTTTTATTAAGGGATTGAATGGTTTCTTATTTGATTTTTTTTCAGACTAATTAATTGCAAGCATTTTAACTTCGGAAATGGGAATTGTCCATTTGGGGCTAGTTGCTTCTACAAGGTACCCAAGTTACTATCTCTTTTGTCACTGTAAATTCCTTGGGAAAATTTGATTACCATTCCTATTTAGTTATTAACATCATTTTTTAAACAGCGAATTGCATTCTACCATGCTTCTCCTTCAACTTAAATAATATTTATTATCTTGCTATTAGATATTAGATGTCAAATTTGATTTTATTTATATAAATAATCATATTTGGGCTGACTATCCACTTGGGTATAGAATCTACAACTTTTTTTTGGTCTTATCTAACACCAATATTATTTTTTGTATGTCTTTTGACAACTTGAGAAAAACGAGATAGGAATTTCAAAATGTTAATGCTCTACGTGTAGTAATATACTCAGCAAAAATCTGTTTACATACATGATTGGTACAATTTACAAATTAAGACTGGTATTAACCCCTAATATACAATGAGTGTGAGACTTCAAGGAACCCTATGATTCAGCAAAAATATGTTTATATACATGATGAGTATTATTTACTAATGAAGACTGGTTAACCCCTAATATGCAATGAATATGAGACTGCCATGAACCCTGTGTCAATTAATTGTGCTGATAAATGCAAAGTGGAGCATTAATGATGTTCTATTCCCAGCACCCTCCCAAGCTCACGGAAATCGGGTCATATCACGTTGGCCCAAATCTTCATTAAGAAGACGTGAGCCGCAGTGGCGACGTCATTTCCACCCTGGCTAATTTGCAGCACCACAGAATTTCTGATCCGCTACTACCTTGTTATGATGTCTGGCAACAAAACTACCATCTCTGATATTCAATAACACTGATGAGTTTGCTTGTTTTAGACGAATTAGTTCGTGAGCAGTGAGAGTCATAGCTTGATATTCTGATTCAGCTTTGGACTTGCAACCACATTTTGTTTCATGCTTTTCCATGTAATGGGATTCTCACCAAATAGGACACAATAACCGCAGGTTTAGTAGGAGATCCAGCCTTGTCAGCACAGGTATAGGCAATGATATGTCCTTTGTTCTCATATACTAATCCATCCTTCTACTAGATATCCTTTAAGAAATATCAAGTTTGGACAATTGCATTCTCATGATCAACATGAGGAGAATCGATGAATTGACTCACCATGCTGGCTACAATTGAATAGTTCAGCTTTCTTACCAATCTCCACCGTCTATTCAATTTGGATACACGTGATTATCACTGCTTTACAATTCAACATTCCTGTTTCTTAGGGAAATAATAATTCCACCTCATGATTATCAAGTAACTAAAATTCCAAGAAACTATCCCATTTGGTCCAGGTCTGATTTACCAAAATATTGTACAAATCAGTTTACATTTTGGGGAGTTCAGAAATCTTAACTAAAGCAAGCCATATATGTCTGCATATTTATTATTATGATTAATTTTTTTTAATCTTTTGGGGCATGCAACAATGTTAGTGATCTTTCTGTGTTGCATTATGGTACTTTGTTTTTAGTGACTAGCTTGAGCATTTGTGATTGTACATTAGTACTATTATACTTGGCTAGTTAGTTTAAGTACTTCCTTTCATACAGATCTGTAGTGTATACTGTTACTTCAGTGTTGGCAAATTTGTGATTTTACTTTTTTACAATCCTTGAGTTTTGGTTGGCTTCCATGCTTGATTCAGTGTATGAATATTGCAGAGTGAGATCATACTAGATGGTTGAAGAGCAAACTGGCTTGCACGTGAGATTTTTAATTTTCTGCATGTTGAAGCCCCACAAATTTGTGAGCTGTGTTGCATGATCCAGTGCAGCCCTCATTTTGTGGGTCTTTTTGTTCTTATCTTTGAGAGACAGATTTGCAATAAGCTTTCCTCTTCCAAGTAGCACACCACGTTTCTCTGTTCTTTACCTGCATTTTGGTTTTTACTCAATACCCCTCTTTTCTTTTTTCATTTCTCATGCCTCTCTCTGTGAGGTCACTTTAGTTTGTGTGGCTCTTGTTATCTTTTTATTTGGATTAGCTTCTGAAGTTGATAAATTGGGCTTGTTTTTTGCCTTTGCCTCTGAAATAAAGCTCTTGGGCTTTAACTTCTGGTTTCTTTAGTTATCTTTCTTTACACATACCTTATGAACTACATTTTGTGTTATGCTTTTTCTTTTTATAATTAATAAAAAAGTATTTGTAGTTATGGAAACGATCATGAGCTGGGATTTGGTTCTATACTAGATCAGGATTTGTGGTTTGTTTCGTTTGATTTGGGATGGTCCCATGTTTCTAAAATTAAGATGTCTTGTTTCATTTTATGCTTTGTTAGGATTAGGAAGTGATTTGAAGAGAGAAAGTGTGAGGAGAGTAAGATTCTTTGGATTAAGGTAAATAGAATGAAAGTGAAAGAAAAATTTATGAAAATTTGTGAATGATTTGATAGATATAATAAATTTAAAAAATCATAAAATAATATGCATATATATAATAATTAATTAATTTATATTATTATAAATTACTTTTAACTAAATAAAAAATTTATAATTAATCCATAATTTTAATTTTATTATTTATTATTCATTTTAATTATCATTTTATATGTTTATTAATTTTTTTATTATTTTAATAATTATTATTATTATTTATATGTATTTATTATAATAAAATATAATTAATAATAAATTAATAATATAAAAATATAATTTAATATAATAGTTATAAATGTATATATAATAAAATATGTATTCATAATCTATAATGAAAATTGATTCTTTGCATTCATAATCAATTGTGAATACATATTTTATTATATATACCTTTACAATGATATTTTCTTCGCAAATATTTGCCTAGCTTTTTGTTTTTTAATTGATTTTTCATTTGTTAATTTTCATGCTTTTCTCGCCTATCTTCACACCTGGAAGAAATCTATCATCACACCCTTAGGGTGTGTTTGGGGGGAGGGATTTGAGAGAGTGGATGCGTGATGTTGTTTTGATTGAGGGATGTTAGAATGGATTTGTGAGGATGATTCATTGAAATTTGTGAGGATGATTCATTGAAATTTGTGAGTGATGTGATGATTGAGTGGGAATAATAAATTTTAAAATATTATTATTATTATATACATTTACTATTTTATATAATTATGTATGTTTTGTTCATATTATCATTTTATTTTATTATTTTTATTATTTATAATTATATGTTGTTATTAATAGTATATTTAAATATTTTCTTACATAAATTTATGTATTGTTTATATTATTATCCCTGCCTCTTAATCAAGATGGCACTCCTATTACTGGAAATGCTGTGAAAGAGAGCTGATTCTCCCTTGTATGCTAGTTAAAGAAAATCGATTTTGGACACCAAAAGTAACCAACAAATGAAGAAAATTGATTCTCCCTTTCCTACAACGTGGACAATAATTGATTATGGGTTTCAAAGGGCACAAAGAACTACTAAAAATCGATTCTTCCATGAAATCAACCATAAGTAAAACTGGAACAAAATCGATTCTCTCATGAAATGAACTTGAACGAGAATCGATTCTCCTCGGAGAAGTGTCATGCATGCACAGTGTTAGGGTTAAGGATATGAAGGTAAAATCCTATGATCATCCTAAGTGTTAGGGTTAAGGATATGAAGGTAAAATCCTATGATCATCCTTCGTCTAATCAGAACAAATCATGTATTTGTGTGAAGAAACTGAAATGCTTACCACCCTGTTCCCCATCCATAGAGTCACCTTCAAAACACTTAAAACAAACACGCTAGTCACCCGCTCGCCAATCCGCACACTCGTAGAGTCACCTTCAAAACACTTGAAACAAACACGCTAGTCACCTGCTCTCCAATCCGCACATTGGTAGAGTCACCTTCAAACACTTGAAACAAACTAGCTAGTCACCCGCTCGCCAATTTGCACGCCTTGCCAAACCGTACTTCAAGCACATCAGCAGAAGCAAACAGACCCTTAGTGATAAGCATGTACTAAATTATAAAATGGAGGAGAGTTGTAGGTATTTTTTGAAATACTTTTATTTAAAAAAAACACAGAAATTGAAATTGGAAACAAGTTCAGTCTCTGGCTATGCTCTATGTTTGAAATAAACACTAATAGACTTTAAAATATCCAATATAAAGAGAAAAAGACTACTCACCTGTAGGATACTTGTAAATCTGTTTTTCAGAGGCCATGCATATTTATTTATCTTTAATCCTTTACATAGCTTATATTTGTACTTGTTTGACCTTCAATAATTCTGATATCTGTTGCTTTCAGCACACTGTGAAGCCTGGCTCATACACATGGATCCATCGCAGGCCACCACCACACCGGAGACAAAACAATATTACGATGAATGAGATGAATGACATGTTGGAGATGCTCAGCGATGTTGATTTAACAAATTCTATTATGAGGGACTCAGGGTTTTTCGATGATATGGATCCATTTGGGATGATGGATATATCTGATAGTCTTGGTGGTGAATCAGGTCCTTGTTTTGGCCCTTTTGATTCTGATGAAGAAGACACAGATTTTTTTCAGATGGCTGCATTGTCAGAAGCACTGGTTTCTGGTGTGGATGATTTTGGCCCTGAAGATTTTGTGGATGAAGAATTCAACCCTATGGAGGCTGCCTTGTTATCAATGATGATGCATTCTAATATAGATGATGATGATGATGAAGAGGAATACAGTGATGAGTTCTACTAGAATCACACAGTTCATATCAAACCAGTTGTTGAGGTTCCCCATCATTTGTTTTGAGAAGTATTTAGGCAGAAACTCCCAAGATTTTCTAGTTTATGGTATGCTAGTACTCATGCCAACATCTGCTATTCGTGATCATATGCCATTTTGTATATTTTCTAACATGAACCTTTTCAAATAGTTTTGGTTTGAGGCTTTTGCTTAGTTCTGTGTCATTGCACTTTGAATTCAGATTGCTCTTCTATGTACAATATGGCTTCATATTCTTGGTCTTGTTGGCATGTTCATCACCATAGTTTTTTGGTTAAACCCTTGTTGAAAAGATTGCTTGTTTTTGCTAGTTCAGTATCTTTTCCATGGAAAACCAACTTGGATTACTTAAACATACTTCATAAAATGTACACATATTTAATATGTAATATCTTTAATGTTTATTTGTAATTATTTGGATTCAACATCTATTTTGAAAAAAGATACTAGTTCTAAAATTGATATCAAACCGATTTACAAACATCAAAAAACTATTTTCCTTTTCAAAATATAGATTTGTATTTCAATTCAATATTTGAATTAAGATGGATAAAAATTTAAACTTATTTTCTTTAAAAAATATGGATTTAAATTTAACTTAATTTCAATTATTTGAATTTATAATAATTTAAACGTAATAATAATAAAATATTCAATTTAATGTTTTTTTTGTCAACCTTATGTTTTGAAATTTAAAATTATATGGGTGCGAAATAAAATTTTAAAATTCCTTTCTTTCCATTGAGAATCGAAAAAAAAGTGTTTTCTTATGTTAAAATACTTTCCTCCTTGATAAATAGAATATTTCCAAATCAAAAGTCCATCCATTCACTAATTTTTTCATTATCATTCAAATATGCCTTGTTAAAGTACATAAACTGCATAGCCTTTGTAAGTTACATTACTTTTTATCTATTCGTTAAGTTATTAACAATTCTTGAAAGGAAATAATTGCATTTCTGGTATAATATAATCACTGAGGTGTTTTCTTTATTATAGGATATCCTTTATTGTGTATAAAAAAAAAAGCACAAGTAAGATAAAAACAAGAAAGGATTTGATTATGGTTATTGTTCGTTTGTTAACAAAGATTGCGTACAATTCTCAATCAATTGAGTTTCACTAAAACAAACTAATGCTGCAAAGATATAAATGAGTATTATTTGGACATAAGTCACACCTAGCTAAAACTAAGTATTATTTGGAATGCAAATAGTCTGAATAAAATTTAGTATTATTTGAAATGCAATAACTCCAACTTAAACACAAAGTATTATTTGGAATGTAATAATTCATTATTACACAGAGTATTGCTTGGAACGCAACCACTCTTAGCTAAACACAATATTATTTGAAACATAGTCACTCATAGCTAAAGGTCACAAGGTTTATAAAGACTGTGATTTAAAAGATCACAGGTTCATTCACTAGAAAAATAGGTAGTATCTTACAACTTATACAAGGAATATCACTTTTCTAGATTATTAATGAACACAAACAATCTTCTTTCTTACAACCACAAGGCTTGGAAGCTTAAGATCTTGTGTACATTGTTGTAGCAAAATTTTCGTCAATCTTCCTTCTCCAAAGAGATCTTATATAAAGAGTTTGAAAAGAAAATAGTTGTTACACATCCTTTGTGGCTATTGTGAGTAGAGATGACAACTAGACTGGGAGAGTGCTTGTTTGATTATTCCATCCCATGCTCGAAGTAAAAATTCATCTTCATCCCATCCTCAACGGGTATGCATTTTTTTGCCATAAGTACAAATGTGAGACCATCTTGCGCTCCAATGATATTCTTCTTGAAGATCCATTTGCATTCAATAATGATTTGTCTTCGGGTGATCTTATCAACTCCCATGTCTCATTCTTCTATAGAGACTCTATCTCTTTGTGCATGGTCAAAATTCACTTGTTGCCCCAACATAAACAACTGCCTTACGAAACAAAGTTAGCTCAAACGACTTCATCCATCTCCTTTGTCGTTAAGGAATAAATGTTGTTTATTAGAGACTTTGTTTTGAGGTTTTTAATTTTTTTTTCTTATCTTAAACATTGTTGTTTGATTTTTTGATATAGATTGTATGTATTTTTATACCAAAGACATTTTTTTAATGTTATTGATCATGGTAGGTTTTTATTTATTTTTTGTATGACTCAAGGTTTTCCATGTTAAACATCTATTTATCTCTTATACTCTTATTCTTCTTGAATTTCTTACTATGCTTTATTTTTGTTGATGTTCCTCACATATTATAGTAAGTTGAAGAAAAAATTATTTTACTACTTATTGCTTTTGTTATTGAATTGTTATTTTGTTGTTTTGACACATTCTCCATTACCACTATTTCTATTAATATTCCCATGTCCTTACATTGTCTAAAAAAATAAATAGCTTATCCTATCACTTCTCAACCAATGATGTCAAATCTTTAAGTTATTATAATGAATGTTGGACACAATTCTAAAAACACACTTGGATATATCCATTTTGTGTCCATTAACAAATTGTCCTTTTCTTTTGAAAGGACACACTTTGGACACATTTAATTAAATATTTTAAAAGTAAGTGTTTCTAGATAATACTTAATAGAGTTTTCACTTTGTATGTGCCTTTTGAATTAACTATTTTTCATTCATTCTTCTTTAAATCTTGAGGAGGAAAACATTGTAATATTAATTTGGGCTTAACTTAAACTTACACCTTATTTAGTAGAGTGGAAAGAGATTAAGAGGAAAATAATATTAGTTGTTGGATTTAGGATATAAAGGAGAAGAAAAAATGGGTGGAAATCACTCTATTATTTCTTACCTATTTATATTTATCTCTTAATCTCTTCTTCTTTTCTTTACTATCACTCTAATTACATAACTTTCACAATATTTTCTCTCAATTTCTTACTTATTTTTCTTTTTCTCAACTTATCTCTTTTCTATTTTCATCATTTATGAAAACCAAACACATAAAAAACTACTTCATTAAAAAAATAAGATAAATATAAATTATGATGTATTAAATGTATATTTATTTATATTTATATTTATTTGTTAATGAGCATGTTGATATACATAAAAAAATTAAAATTTATAGAGTTGTTGAAAGATGAATTTATATATTGTATAAAAGTTTTATTACAAATTAGCGTTTAAATAAGTAATTTATTATCTTATATTGTAATATACATAGTTTATATATATAGGTCAATAACACTAACCCCATTCTTCTATAAAACGTTTTATAACATAATAATAAACTTTTAAATAGACTTGTAGGTCAAACCTGATTTTGATGTAGATCAAAATAACCTAAAACAAAGCCTACAATAAAGTAAAAAAAATCAAATTTAGACTTTATTTTTTCCATGAAAACCCAACTTAGGGCAACTACATCACTCTACTCCAACCAAAGATTATCATATCCAATAAAAAATAATAATTAAAAATCATATCCAATAAAAAAATTAACCAAACAATATATTAAAATAAAATAAAAAATGTGATGATTCATCTCAATTCAACCTATCCTTAACCATTTGAATTGACAAATAATACAAATTGAGTTATATGTAATTCATCTCATTCAAGTTTAACCTAATAGTCATCCATATTCCTAGTATATCCAATCATATTTTAATTATTTTCTCTAAGAACTTGTGAATTAACAAAATTGGTAATCCATTTCCTAATTATCCAATCATATTTAAATTTTTTTTCTAAGAACTTGTGAATGAAGAAAATTGGTAGGTATGATAAACAAAGAAAATATGCATGTATTTTGATTCATGTATTTAAGTGAATTAAAATTGAAGGATGTGGGACATAGAACACGTGATCATAGGATAAAGCAAACTCACGTACACGTGATAGAGAAGTGAGGGAAGTTTTGAAGAGAAGGAAGCTGTAACATTGTGTTGTGTTGTGTCCCATATTTTTTACCATCCAAATCCAAATCCAATTTCCAATCTTCCCTATTATTTGTATTCCTATTATTATTAATATCTCATTGCCACCATCCATCCAACCTTAACCACCACCGTTTCTCTTGTGCTCTCAATCTTTTCTGAATTTGAGTGGCTGCAAAACCCCACGTGTAACCTCCTTCACTTTTTTGGTTGCCCCTTTTTTTCTTTTCCTCTTTCTTCATCCAATAATCCCTTTGGAGGTTTAGGGTTTTGATCCTCTCAACCACTCTCGCTTATTTTAAGGATATTTCATTCTTTTCAATAACTGCCATGTCTAAGAGGTGAGCCTCACCATCTTGCTTTTCCTCCCATGGTTAATTGACTTTTCTTCATGTGGGTTTTCTGTCTTTTCTTCTGCCATTTCTCCAATTTATGATGATTGTTGATTGGTTTGGAGATATGTTTATGCTATTTATGTTCTTATAATCATGTTTTATTTATTTAATTTTTTTAATCTTTGAACCCCGATCAGATTATTTTGTTTTTTCTATCTGGTGGTGTGTGTCATTCGTTGATCAGAATTCAGAAGAGAAAGGGTTGAAAGTTGCTAGCTTTTTTGTAGCCCCCGTTTGTTATTGACTTTGGAAAATCGTTATTTGATTCAGATAGCTTTTGTTGTTGGGGACTCAATCAGGTTATAATTTGTAGCTTACCATTATTCGTAATAGATATTTCTATGGTCATGACAGGCAATAAACCATTCCTGGATGTCATAACAATGTTGATTCCTGTAGTAGGTAGAAGAATGGTATTTGGCTTTTCTATCCTTTTTGTGGATTGTAGTTGGCACTTGACCCTTTTTAACTATGAAATCATTTGAATCCAACCTTTTGTTTTCGTGTGTGGAAAATTTAGATAGAAGGTTTTTATTGGGGAACTTGGTTTTTGATACACAGGAGGACAAGTCTTGTGTGGGCCTTTTCTCTCTCGTTTGTTATGCAACTTGAAGATTATTATAATTTTTTTAATTTCTTTCTTGTCTTCTGAATCTTGTAGGGTTCTCTGTAAGTTCTTTGCTCATGGAGCCTGTCTGAAAGGGGAGCATTGTGAATTTTCTCATGACTGGAAAGATCCTCCAAATAATGTTGGTGATGCAAACTCTTCTCTGCTGCAGACCCGCCTAATTGATTATTATTATTAATGTACATAGCTCTTATAATTTCTTCTTGTTCTCTTGTTATGACAGATATGCACATTTTATCAGAAAGGAGTCTGTGCTTATGGTAGTCGCTGCAGATATGATCACATCAAAGCTTCTCAAGCGCAAACTTCCATTCCATCTTCTTCAGTAATTGAACAACATACGCTGGTTCCAGATACCGGTGCTTTTGGAAATATTATAACTACTTCAACTGGTGTTGGTACAGCTGCAGAGTTTTCTCTTTCCACTGGTCCGTACATTCTTCCTACTGAACCGGCTTGGAATAATGAACTGGCTTGGAATCCAGAATTTGAGTATTATGAAATTTTAGGGGATGACAATGTTGGTCGATCCATAATCACTTCACCTTCTGAACTTTCAATCTGTTCATTTGCTGCTGCTGGCAACTGTCCACGAGGGGGAAAATGTCCTCATCTTCATGGGGATCTATGTGCCACCTGTGGAAAGCATTGCTTGCATCCTTTCCGACCTGAGGAAAGAGAAGAGCATGTGAAGAGTTGTGAAAATAAGCACAAGTATCTTGAGGCATTGAAACGAAGTCAAGAAATTGAATGCAGTGTTTGCCTGGAGCGTGTTCTGTCAAAGCCTACAGCAGCCGAACGTAAGTTTGGGCTGCTATCTGAATGTGATCATCCATTTTGCATATCCTGTATTAGGAATTGGCGTAGTAGTAACCCAACATTGGGGATGGATGTTAATAGTACATTGAGGGCTTGTCCTATTTGTCGTAAGCTATCGTACTTTGTCATCCCAAGTGTCATTTGGTACTCGACAACTGAAGAGAAACAAGAAATCATTGACAACTACAAGGCCAAACTCAAGTAATTTCTTGATTACTTACTAAATCTTATGACTTCTTTTACTTTTTCTATCCAATTAATCCATCATCTGATTACAATATAAGCGCAGAGGGTTTAAACTTTGGTTCACCATTATATGCTGTCTTATTGATGAGGGATGACCCATTTCATTTGCCCCTTCTTTATATTGATTTGCATGTGCAAGGGCAGCTGATGGCAAGCAATATAGCATATATTTCACAACAAGGAAAAAAAAATAGCTCAGCTGAGTGAAATAGTGAATGACTATCTCTTTTCTGATACTCTTTTGGTAATTGTTTAATTCCTTTTGTAGGTCAATTGACTGCAAGCACTTTGACTTTGGGGATGGTAACTGCCCTTTTGGAACTAGTTGTTTCTACAAGGTAATTCTGTGAACACAACTAGTTCTATTTTACCCCCATGTTCCCCTCTGTCTTGGCCGTTTTTCTCTTTTCTTGCTTAACACTTAAAAATATCTTTTCTCATGGCATGTACATGGTTTCTTGTACACTATAGAATTTATTGCACAGTGTGCACTAAATTTGGTTTTCCATAAGCTATTTTCAGTTATCCCAATGACTTTTATTTTCTACAAAATTAGCATTACAGCACTGAAAACAATGGCTGCAACCTAGTTCTTTCTTTTTGGTAACTAAATCTATTAGTATTTTCAGGCATACAGTTTCTATTCCCCTACTTTGTGTTGAATTGTGTTATCTGTAGATTGTGGGTTGGGGCTTGAACTGTGTTAAAAGTGAGGCCTGAGAAGTGTTTTAGGCATCTATTTGCAAAATTGACTGGAGATTGTTTTCTGAAATCTTCGCAGCATGCATATCGAGATGGCCGTGTGGAGCAGGTAGTATTGCGACATCTAGGGGCTGCAGATGGAAATACCGTAATTGCAAAAGACATCAGGTTCCTCTTTTCCTTCTCATTATATCTGACCTTAACCTTACCCTGTTCCTCCTTTCTTTTTTCCATTCACTAACATAATACATGATGCTTTCAGGTTGTCGGACTTCCTTTCTAACATGCATTTAAGATGAATGGTGTTGCTTGTATGTTCCAGTAAGTTTCAAACTGGTGTTTCCTTTTACTTAAATTGAGGGTGACTTTTGTATATGATTTAATGTATAATAATATTTATTTTGTATTTGGTGCTTAGTTTTTTTTATTGTTAATTTATATCTTTGAAGCCTCAAATATAATAGTTCTTTGGGAAGCATCACCATTTGTTCTATTATGGATGAGCCGAGGCAAACTTTTATGGTATTTACATAAGTTTGAGGATCCCTTGAATGGCAATTGGTTTTATGGGTATCTAGAGGCCATGTGAAATTTAGTAGTCTGGCCATATTATCTTTGTGTAAACATGTTCTATTTAAGAAATGAATGTGTTTAGTGTTCTTCATTGTAGCCTTTTGAATGTGAGTACATATGTATCTTTTAAATTGCTTAAAACCAACTTTCTCCTTTACATTTAGACATGACAGGGAATAGAAACAGAGAATAAAAGAATTGACTAGTGTTTGGTTGCTTTTTAGTGAAGGATAATCACACTAGGTAGAAAGAGTCACCACTTCTTCAAGGCCAAGTTAAGCAATCTTTTATGGCCTTCCCGAAAATGGGAATGATGGACATTATAAAGCTTATGAACATCGGCCTTCAATGATTAAATAAATAGAAGATAAAATGATTGTCTAAGATTGGGGATGACTATGAGGGGTTTAGTTCTAATTATTTCACTTTCCAACCTTAGATACTGTCATCAAATGAATATTTATCAGAAAAATACAAAGCAAATAGAAAAACTTTCTATCTGTTTTTTTCTAACTTCAATTGGCCTTTGTTTGGTAGAACTAATCATTTGGTCTCTAATCCTCATAGGTTACACTCGTTTTGGAATCAGATCATGTATGGAGAAAACTTAAGTTTAATCCCCATACACTCATATTAGTACACTCTAGTGCTAATATTAAATCCTAAACCCTAAACTCTATACACTCATATTATTGGTCCGTGCTTTTATTATGTTTCTCAAGTCTTAGCCCTAAAAATCTTTATTTTGAGTTTCTATATGCCCTTATAGGAATTAAAATTTAAGGGGTTTTTTGTCACTTTCTTGTAAAGTAACATATTCATAAACGAGCCAAATGTCAAGTTTACCTAATATTTTATTTCACTTCTAAGCCTACTACTTTTAGTTGAACTGTTGTTAAGCTTAGTGCCTCTGTTTTTCTTTGTAATCCCTAGTTGTGTTAATTGCTACCTGTGTGTTATCTATGCAGGATACTTCCTAAAAAATGGCATCCTTCAATGTCAAAAGTTATTTTTATATTGCAAGTCAAGCTCCTCTTCTTGTTTCTATGATAGGTGCTTTTTCAGTAAACCCACATGCACTTGATAACCCCAATTTTTTCTGAAATGTAAGTTTTGTTGGTCTTGATTTTAGATTTATCTTTAAATTTGTCTACTATCTGAAGTTTATACCCACAGTGTTAATTAATGCTATAATTTCCTATCACGTATGCCATATATACACATTATTTTCTCACTTTTATTGAGTTCGTTTGTGTATAGAATATTTGGTCCAGTGGCCCCGATATGAAAGGAACTATATTTCCTTGAAATCTAATCCCTTCTTTCGGTCTTACTTTGTTCTGTTGTTGTTTGGTTAGAGATTATCTCATCAATGTTATGCTGGTAGCATCTATAAAGAGATGTATTCTAAAACCATTTCTTTTGGTATCGTTGCTTCTTGTCTTGGTATGAGAGTCCCAACTAAGTGGTGTATTGTTCATGTTCTGACCAGTAGAATCACACGATTCTATGTTTCTGCCATGCCTTGGCAAGTTTGTCCATGCTCAGAACACTGCTGAGCAGAATTGGTAGACTAGCCATGCAGAATCATAAAAATGGTGGAATCAAAGTTTTCCTAGTTTGATGGATCATGTTTTTGTGTGCCAACTTTCAGCTGCGGGTCAAGGTTTCTTTTTTCTGTTTTGGGCTTCTATAAACCTAAGCCCATAAAACCCAAGCCCAAAAACCAACTTTTCTGTAACCCCAACACTAATAATTGAGGAAAACACCTTTGCTGACATCACTTCATCTTCTTCAACCTCTGGCACAAACTGTGTCCTCTCTCACCCAAGCCTCAGTATAGCAACCAGAGCTCTTCTCATCCTTGTCCGAGGTTGTCTGGCTCTTTTTGTGTGGTTCACTGCTTCTCTTTCTATGGAGGAAATGAGGATCTCTTTAGCTATTATAATTTTAATTTGGATGATCTATTTTAGAGGTCTAGTCTAGGTGTTCAAGTGTTGTGCTTTTATTAGGAGTGAGTAATCACTTGGCACAACTAAAGTAGTTTGAGTTGCTTTGTTTGCCATTTATGACTTGTGAGTCGAGTTCTGTATGGGGTTAAGTCATTGAATTTCATATGCTTATTAATCCATGTTTATAAATTTAAGCTTTATTAAATATTTAGTGTGTTACGTGTTTTTTGTTTTCTTATTTATGTTATGTTATATGCATATATATGAATTTTATATACCTTGTAGGATCTTATGCTTCATATTACAATTCCATGATTTACGATTCTGTATCCCCTTTCCTAGTCTGAATAGAATCTCGAGTTTAACTACCTTGTTATTGCTTGATTCTTTCCACTCTTAATATTTTCATAAATCTTGGCACAAGTTGGGCGTGCCTATACAATTTCATGGTTCAAGCCCCAAGAACTCTCTGTTTGGGAGTGTGTTATTTGTTTTCACCTATCAACCTGTAAGCCTTTTGGATTGTTGGTTCTTGACAACATTATTTGATTGATTGAAAGATCTGACTTCATGGTTGCATCACATACTTTATACGATGTTAATGCTGTGAGTGTGTGGACATGATTATACTCCCTCCATTATCATTTGTTTTCTCTGAATTATAAATAATGATTATTATTACTATTATGATGATGATTATTATGCAAAAAGTAATCAAACAAGTGTTACTATTATTCGAGTTTTCTCTCACTTATCCTTATTTGAAAATTCCAAAAATACTATATCCCATTGCAGTCGTCCTTAAGCTTTTGAACTTTTTGTAAATTCTTTTGTACGATGGTATAGTATTTTATGTGACTGCATGAAGTTACATATTTTGAGAAAGTTCCATCTGTTTTCGAGCTTACTAGAAAGGGAAGGATACGCATATGAGAAAAGTTTTGCATAAAACTGGAATAAAAGTTTATTAGAGTGTTGATTCATTAAGAAATTAGGGAGACTGCTTCCTTAAAAGATATACCTCTAGAGTTCTTGACAATAGAAAAAGAAAAAAAAGCCTTATGTCATTTTAGAGACCTGTACCTTCCGTTCCATAATACTTCGCAATTTCCTATCTCTCATCTCCACCTTTCCATTGTATCCCACATGATATATGATTTTACCTCTTTCCCTTCTTCCCTTGATCTTAATCTTTTTTCCCACGTAGTCTAGGTAGTGTCTTGAACTAACTATCCCAAGTGCTTAAGCTGTTAAGTAAAAACATATGAATGGTTTTGTAAAATTTATATCTCTAACACACTCCACCAAGAGTCCTTTGCAAAGTGAATAATGCATAGTCCTGCCTACCCTTGTACTGAAATTCTACATATTTTTTTCCATAAGATCAGCCAGCAAGGATATGGATATATTTTTAATTGATGGCACCATTGTGTTTTGTTTAATTTTACAACTTCCAACGTCCAAACACAGTACATTTAAGACCCTCTGTTTAGTTCCTTTCTATCCTATTTTGTTTTGTCCACATCCATGCCTAAGGCTACCTGAGTCCCTTGATCACTATTATTGGCAGTGAGAGGTGTCACCAAACCATCTCCAACCTTTCCCATGCTATGAGCCTTAGCCAAATGTAGCAGTTTTATCCCTACAAGCCACACCATTGTTCTCGCCAGAAGTTTTTGCCTTCCTCTTTAATAAATTGGGTCTTGTACTCTTAACTCAAGAAATAATTTCTAGCATTGCAATGTATCCCAAGACCTCATCTCCAGTAGTAAAATCCTTGTATTAATTCATTCATTTGTAAAGTGCTCCCCTCTATTTCAATTCTGGCTCGATGTATAGTATGCATAGTAAAATGACCTGAAGGCTTGGTTCCCATTTAATCGTGTCCTTCTTTTAGGATAGACTCAATATTTTCCTTATTCATGATTCCATTCCTTTTTATATGATGATTTGGGTTTGACCCATTAGAAAATAGTTTCCTTTTCAACATCCTAGTCATTGTCTCTGATTTGGGCTTGGTCATGTCCCATAGGTAAAAAACTGTGCTTAGGTGCTGCAAGTCAAGTTAGGTCATTCCTTCTGTTTCCATCATTACTCATGCTGCTTTTGGTAGTATCCGTTTTTTCAATGTCTTCTCTACAATCGTCCTACTGCCTTCATAGTTTGTACAAATACTTGTGTATGGTTTTGGTGTGGTCTGTAAAAAAGAAAGGTAGCAGAAGATAAACAACACACAAAATAAGAAACCCAATCATGAATTTATGCAGAAGCCATAAAATTTGTGAAATTCAAGCAAACATAGACTTTAATTTATGATTAAATTTATAGTTGTTATAGGATACATGCTATGTTTAAAAATGATTTATTTGAGTACTGCTTGTGGATTTCTTGGCTTATGTTTTTGTCTAAGATTAGTGTTAAGTGGGGTTCGATTTTTGAGTGTTAGACTAGTAATTAGTAACATATAAAAGGGTGCAAATGTCAGCACTCTTAAGGCAGAGCTGTTTTTCTCTTTTCTATAGCATCAAGTTGTATTGTTTCCCCCTAAACTTCTCCCTTTTACTTTTGAATAATTGATCTATTTTTGTCTAAAGGGTCTTTTTGGATAAACTTCTCTGTAAAACACTTGTAGAAAAAAATGAATTAAACTCGCTTATGGGCAGGTTTAAAATATGATTTTTGAAAAGCTATTAATTTATTCAGAAACTAAATTTTCTTCTTCTAGAAGTATTTATGGAAAAGTTCATCCACACAGGTCTCCAGTTATATAGTACATTGTAAACTCTACTTGCTAACAATGGTTTGTTAATTTTCTCTTAATCAAAATTACAGAGGCACCAGAGAAAGAAGCTGTTCTGTCGTTGTAATAAAGTGCATGTGGTAAATGGTAGATGGACATGCTACGAGGGTATAAACTTAAATAAATTCCTTTTTAAAAAGCATATAAATGGAAGTATGGATTGATGGTGGTATACTCTATTAAGAAGCATGGTGGAATGCACTCTTTTAGCCATCAGTGACACTTTTAGAAGCATTACTTTTGTCTGGTGGATTTCAAAGTTATATGCAAAAATTGATTGGGGTGATGAAGTTTTCCTGTTCACATTATTGAGATCTTAAGATATACCTTTTTATTGTATACTTGGATTTCCTTGCTGTGGTTGGCACTGCACCAAGAATCTTAGGATAAAGGGTTCAACATGTGTATTGGTTTTCTTTCTTTTTATAGGACTTTGTCAGGCCCCTTTTGTGGCTTATATTGGTAACCTGATTCCTTTTTTTTTTTTATGAATATACCAGTACAATCTTAAGTTTCACCAAGTGAATATACCACATAATTTCTTCTAATGAAAAGTTTCACTAAAGTTATATTTTGTTCACCTCATTTGAATTGCCATAATATTTACTCAGATTTTTGAAGACAACCCTCCAAATTAGCAATGAAATCCTGGAACAAGAATATTGTAACATTTACTTGTATTTCCTTTTTCTTTTTTAATAGTACTTTTTTACATATTATCGGATTATTGTTGAAATTTAAGGTGTTAGCTTAGTTGAGATGTTAAGTTTTATCAGATTATTATTGAAACTCGAGGTGTTAAGTTTAGTTCGAATGTTAAGTTTCAACAATAATCTCATAATAAGTGAAAAAGAAATACATTGCTTTTACTCTTAAGGAGAATACTGTAAAATACAAAATTGTATCCAAATTCTTATTATTGGTCAATCATTCTTACAAAATTTTTACTCATGGAAAAAACATCCATATTTTATTTTACCAATGTGTTTTAATTGTGAAATTTGAATGCTACTTTCTTATTACACGATTCTGAAATATTTTTTTTTAAAAAATAGTTCTATATTATATAATCTAGAGGATTTTTTAACAAAAAATATACTTCTAAATTGTACAGTGTATTCTTTATGAAATAATTTAAAAATTATTTTTCAATGGAAAAAGAATGACTTCTAAGTGATTCTATTTGAAATTTACTTCCAAATCCAAGAATCTAAACATCTATTTTCAGTTGTACAATTCAAAGGTATTTTTTTTATAAAAAAATAAAATAAATTATATAATTTAGAATGTAATACTAATTTTTGGATTATATAAACCGAAAATAAAAATTAGTTTTTAGATTATTGTTGTTGTAGATTATGTAATCCATATATACATTTTTAAGTTCTTTATTAGGAAATTTCTAAATTGCGGAAACTACTTTAAATGGAAGGCCAAAGTGTGGATTTTAATATTTATGGGAATACATTAGAAAAACGCATGGGTTGCAAGAAGAAATTCTCTTAGTTTTTATTTCTGTTAATCCCAAAATTGGGCATTGAGCTCATCGGGTTTCTGAAACAGAGTTGAGCCTACGCGTTCAAAGAGGGCTGCTTCTTAAGAGGGCTGCTTCTTCCTGCACCTCCATACCTTCTTGTGCCACCCCCATATATTTTTTATATTCCAAAAATACTCTTTACTAATATTTCGGATTACATAATCTGAAAGTCTTTTTCTAGATCCAGAATTAGCTTCTGGATTATGTAATCCAGAAGACTTTTTTCAGAGAAGTTTTCTATACATAAAATTAGCTTCCAGATTATGTAATCCGGAAGCCTTTTTTCAAAGGAGTGATTAGTTTTTGGATTACATAATCCGGAAGTCTTTTCTAAATATGAGATTGACTTCCGGATTATGTAATCTGGAATATATTCGGATTACATAATCCATAGGCTTATTTCAAATGCAAAAAAGAGTTTTGGATTTTATAAATCTCAAGAACACTTCCGGTTCAAAAACTAATCACTCCTTTTTTCAAAGGAGTGATTAGTTTTTGGATTACATAATCCGGAAGTCTTTTCTAAATATGAGATTGACTTCCGGATTATGTAATCTGGAATATATTCGGATTACATAATCCATAGGCTTATTTCAAATGCAAAAAAGAGTTTTGGATTTTATAAATCTCAAGAACACTTCCGGTTCAAAAACAGCTTCCGGATTATGTATGGAAGTGGCACAAAAAAGGAGAAAACGGTATTTTTACATTTAGTATGGAGTGGCAGAAGAAGGTATGGAGGTGTAGGATTTTTCCTTGTGCCACCTTCAATAGTATTAGAAATACATCACCCGGAAAATTTGCACACCCAATTTGGTAAACTTCAAAGTTTTCTGAACAAATTATAGCTAAAAATATATCTTCAAAAGAAAAACTACAAAGTTGAACTGAAAGAAAAATACTAATATCCTAACCCAACATCCAATAGGGATTAAATCCAATGTTTTCCTTCTTCCTCTTTATCCTTTCTAGCATGGTGTTCCTGGGGTACACGTAGAACCTTAGATAACCAATTTCAGTAATCTTGTATTGAACAAGACATGGCAAATTCTTTGACAGACAAATGGAGACCGTATTGGACAAGGGTGCTGCATTGGTAAAAGATTGCATGTACCCCAATGCAAATCTCAGTGAGATAGGCTCCTTCATATCAATCACACTAGCTTCTTCAGGCTGCAAGATTAACCAAAAAATAACATTCTAAAAATTGTCTACCACTAAGGAATATTTCTTTACTAAGCAAAAACAAAATTTATCATCTCACCATGCACACAATATTTATACATCCAAAATCTTCTCCTTCAATGGAAAACTTCACAGCCTCGTTGCTTACGGAAATAACAACTTCAACAAAAATACCCACAAATTTCATATATCTCTTTAAAAAAATTATAATCTGAAAAAAAAAAATGTAACTACAAGGACGAAAACAATTATGCATCATTCTCATCATACATGTACCAGTGCCGCTATTGAGATCCCTACAAACCCTAGCAAACTCGGAAGACGCCATCTTCACAGTGGCGTCATACTCTGTCTCCTCAGACATCCAATACTGCTGGCTATCAATATCCACCATTTTTATCTCAAAATCATAAATCTTATCAGGGCTTTCGAACATGAAGTTGACTGTGTCGCCGCCGTCATCAACTTTGGTGGTCATAATGTCATCATTGCCGACACATTTCATCATCTCAGCCATGTTTTTGAGGTTTATGCCAATGGATATGTTGTGGTCGCAACGGTAGTGCTTGAAACCATCCGACCGGAGGAGAAGGGCGACGATCACCGAGCCTGTGGAATCCCTAGTCTGGACAGAAATTCCGGTGGAGGAACAGTCGAAGTTTGCTTCGTTGACGAGTTCCTTCATGCATTCCACGACCTTTTTCATCAGAGAACCTTTAAGGAGGCGGAGTTCTAACATTTTTATGGATGGATATGAAAGAGTATAAGAAAATGATAAAAAATGGTAAGAAGAATAAATGTTTCTTATTCTCTTATGAGTATGGTTACATGTATAGCAAATATATAGGGGAGTTTCCCTCTCCAAATTACAATCTAATTAGGTAGGGATACTAATCATGAGATTCTATAATTATTAAATTAATTGCATATAATTGGGTACAATATCGTACAATATCATACAATAATTGCATATAATTTGATAATTATTATTTCCTTAATACTCCATTCAAGTTGGTAGGGGAAGATCATGAACCACCAACTTGTGTCGTAGCGTCAAAAACCGTTCATTGCCTAATGCCTTTGTAAAAATATCTGCGAGTTGTGTTGGTAAAAACCGTTCATTGCCTAATCTCTTCAATTTGGAGCGGCACCAGGACGTACGATGGAATGAGCGGAGAGAAAATAAAAATTTCAATATTTTATTTTTTACAAAGTTGAACAAAACAAAAATCCACGTAAAATTGGGAATTTCTTTTTCACCCCATATTTCCCTTCTATCTTTTATAAATATGAAATTTTTCACTAGTTACAAAATATTTTTTTTATTATACAATTTAAAAATTATCTTTAAATTAAAAAAATTGAATTATACAATCAAGATGTCATTTTTCATAAAAAAATAAATAAATTGAAAGATACTTTTTTTTATCCATGTCGCACTCTTCAATATCGTCGTCTCACTCACCCTTCTTGCATGCATAGTAGATGCATTCATTGGTCAAATAAAACATAAGTGATTTTTCAATGGATGAAATTGTGCACTGTGCAACAACAACCAGACATCCACAATGAATGTGCGGATTGTGTAGTGATTTTTCTTGCTAAAATCTACGACAAGTGGTTATGTGGAATTAAAATCATTAAGAGCTAAGACTCAAGAGTCTCGGTTAACCATTAAGTGGTGCAAAAGAAATTGAAATGGGTCACAAGGAGAAATGTTACTCAAATTTAATGCATTTGTGCATTAGAAGTTTTGGACAACTATGACAATGTCATGTTTAATTAAAGCATTTACAAATTAAAGCATTATTGTGTGAAGTTATTGATTTTATTATGTGTATTTAAATAAGTCAAATTTGAAGGAAAGAAAACGGTGACGGCAATGTGAAATCTCATTCTTCTTGAACTTATTTTCCACAACAAGGAGTAAGCAGGTGATGATTTTGTCCAACCTGTATGCGGTAGCCAGTCCATTATTTGAGTTCTTGGTAAAAAAAATCACACTTCAAATGATTTTTTGTTTTAATTGTTGATTTCTAATAAAGATTATTTTTAACATGCTTGTTGCTTGTATTACGAAATGAAAGGTGACGAAAATAGATACCCATGACGAACTTGATATTGATACCAGCGACCTTCCTGCCTTTGTACAACGTTGCAACACAAACACAACCACCAACTTAATTCCAGAATCGCCTAGCAATGTTCAAACTGCTATACTGAATCGTAATTCAACAGAACCACAAAATACACAACAATATATTCAATTTCATGGTCAACATAAATTAATTTCACATGCAAATATAGTAAATTATTTTTTTCTTATCCATCCAATTATAATTTGTAAAGCCATTGTCCATCACAAAGTCATGCTGGATAATGAAATTCGACATAAAATTGCAATTGAATTGTCTTAATCTTGAAAAATGTTATTTTCTATCACACCTTCTTATGGAGGTTATTTTTTAAAAATGTTCTATGAACTATTTGTTGAAGATGGTTGCTGCCCCTTCAAGATTGTGTTTGATGAAGACTTGTATGTAGTGTTTGATGAAGACATTTATGTACTTTCCATGTATTTGTGCTTTGCTTTAAGTATGTCTTAGTTAGTGCTTAGAGGTTTTCTAAGAGTAGCTTTTTGCTGAGTAACTCACCTCATAACCACTGGCCATGTGTTAAGAACAAGCATAAGTTTTCTAAAACTGTTTTTCACATGTTTTACACAAAAACACGTTTTACTGCATAAAAATAAATCTGTTCTTTTCTAAATAAACAGATTCATTTTCTTCACTGATGCCTTGGCTAAAGTCTTGTAAAAATTTGATTTTGTGCATCAGGTATTTTGACTAAGTCTTCTTCTTTTCAAAACGACTGAGTTTCAAATAGTTAAACCTTCTCTGTTTTCGTTTTGAAAAATAAATCTGTTCATCTGTAAATGAATAGATTCTTTTTCTCTCTGGTGCCATGACAAGCTTAAACGTTTTTCAGTTTTATCTCTGCACCAGAATGGTTGACTAAGTCTCCTCACTTAACAGATTCTCTAACTGCTTTTTGAAAATAAATCTGTTCATTTTATTTTCAATCTGTTCATTTTATAACAGCTTTAACTGTTTTTCAAAAATCTGTTATAAGCTGCTTTCTATAAAATGCAAACTTGTTTTCTGAGATTAACAATGATTCAAACAGTTTATACATTTGCAAAAACAAGTTTTGACAGCAGAGAGTTAAGTGTTTTCAAGGATTAGCATTTGCTCTTCAAAGATTTCGAAAATCACAAAGTGCTTGTTCTTGGTTTGGTTCCAAAAGCTTGGTGTGAGGTGCAGCTACTGTTCTAGCAATCTTGCCTACTGGTTTAAGGCTGATCTTTGCTACCTCAATCAGGTGTAGTCGTTTCACTTCTTATTACTTGTAAAAGTTTGGTTGAATCCTCTTCTTGATAGGTGTTCTTGGAGAGTGGATGTGTGTGTAAGTGCTGAAATAAGTTTTTTTTTTCAGCAAGAGTACCTAAGTTCTTGTAGGTTTCAAGAACAGTGGGAAGTGTACTTGATTGTACTGTGTTTTAGTGATTTCCACCTGTTGTTGGTGAAGACTGGATGTAGCTCAGGTTGAGTGAACCAGTATAATTGCTTGTGTTCATTCTCTCTCTCTCTCTGCAATTTCGTTTCTGCATAATTGATAAAACAGCAAAGAAATAAATCTGTTCAATTGAGAATAAATCTGTTCTTTCTGGGCACTGTGCATACTGTTCTTGATTTCTGAAAAAGCTGTTGTAATCTGATAAGAACATACAGAATCTGCTAAAACCAGTGGAACAGATTGACTGTGATAGGCTGATCAAGAAACTGTCAATATCATTAATTGAACCTTAAACAAATTGCTAAAAGTTGAAGCTTGCTGTTCTGTGATTAAGTGTTCTTAATTTCTGGAAAATTGCTTAATATCAAGAAGAACATTCATACTCTGTTAAAGTCCACTGGAACAGCTTGTGTGCAAAGGTAACTCAATTAATTAGCATGCTATCAATTGAACCTTAATCAATTGCTTGAAATTGAAGCTTGCAGTTTCTGTGATTCACTGTTTTTCAAATCTGATATTTGTGTGTGTGCTGCTGAAAATTTTCACTGCATGATCTTGTGATTAATCTTGCTGAATTAAAAGCTTTTCAAACAAAAAACAGTGCTGAAATAAATCTGTTCATTTTTACATAAATCGATTTATTTTCTGTAAAACTGGGTTAAACACTGTTTTTGCGAAGAAGTTTTAAAAGGTCAATTCACCCCCCCTCTTGAACTTTGGCACTATTAAACCCAACACTATTTTGTGTCATCACAGGTTGTTGATTTTAGTCCCAACGACATCACACACTATGTCAACATCACAATAAACAACATAGTGAAGATATACAAATTTTACAACAATATCAACAACACTTTCAAATTACTTGGTCGATGCAACATTGATCCACCAACTGAGGACTTACTTTGTTCCACACATGTGGTGGAATGGCCAACAATAGTAGCAGGTGCATAAATCATTTTGTCATCACTAAAACTCAACACCTACAAATAACACAACCTTAGCACTGTTTAATGACGAAAACAATTAATGGCCATGTCCAACAAGGACAACACTGAATATGAATTATGACAACATAGGTCTTATTGTATTGTATTTTTCAACTCATAATAACAAGTTATCATATGCAAGTGTTTTGTATCAATCAATTCAACATTTCTTACAATGTTGATCCCTCAACAACAAACTAAAAACATCATTGTTAAAGAAATCTGATGTACATAACCAATGTTGAACTACTAGTAAAGTATTAACTAAAAAGTGGACATACGCCATTAAGAACGCTTTCGTCTTTTACGAGAATAAGTAGTTCAAGGTGTTTTGATGGCAGGACATTGGTATTGGTTTAATGATCTATGTAATTGGTGAGACGTTGAGAATTTATCTTTGACACATTTTTTATAGTTTTGCAATCTTTAAGTGTCTAAAATTGTATAATTTATAATTTTATTTTATAAAAAAATAATTTTCAAATTGTTCAATCTATAAGTCCATCTCAAGGTCTGTTTTGTATTGCAGAATCCTAAAGTCAATTTTTTCTATAAAAAAAACTTGTAGATTTTGTAATTTGAAATACAATATTAGCTTCCACTTTATTGCTCTAAATTGTGTAATTTTTAGTTTTGAATTACACAGTCCATAAGGTTTATGAATTGCATCATTGGTGAGTTTTTCAGTTACACAATCAACCAACAATTGTGAATTAAAGGTAAAGTGGAAATTTTAATATTCATGGTTGATCAACCGACAATTGTGAATTAAATTTGTGAAATTTTAATATTTTAATCACTGCTTCCACCATACTCTCGTTATCATCTTGATTTTGTTTATTCTAATGATTCTAGTGATTAACTCGTTGGAACTTTAAGTATAGTTCTTTTCTTTAATAAGAAGGATTTTCTCACACGTGCAATTTTTAAAATCACACTAAGAGTTTATAGGCATTCACATGCCTTGTCCATAATCTGTGAGATTTTTGTTTCACCATGGCATAAGATAATCTTCAAACTCTAAAATGAACCAGACTGATCATAGTAGTTTCGTATAAAACATATAAATTAAAAAAATTCTCCATTTTAACTTTCCAATTCTAAGTATATGTTTCGGGTCACTACTTCCAAAGAACTTTGAAATCTTAACTTTTCTATTGTTGATCTTTGCACCCTTAACTCATCGTCATCTTTATCATGGCTTCAATAGAAAGAAGGTGTTCTTGAGGTCCATTTCTTAGCTAATTCTACCACCTCTTTTCCTCTTCAAATTTCTTCTTTTCTTCTTCAAGTCTCTCTCTTCTTTGATCTCCTTCAATTTTATCTCTTCAATTTGGAGCGGCACCAGGACGTATGATGGAATGAGCGGAGGGAAAATAGAAATTTCAATATTTTATTTTTTACAAAGTTGAACACAACAAAAGTCCACATAAAATTGGGAATTTCTTTTTCACCCCATATTTCTCTTCTATCTTTTATAAATACGAAATTTTTCACTAGTTACAAAATATTTTTTTTATTATACAATTTAAAAATTATCTTTAAATTAAAAAAAATTGAATTATACAATCAAGATGTCATTTTTCATAAAAAAATAAATAAATTGAAAGATACTTTTTTTATCCATGTCGCACTCTTTAATATCGTCGTCTCACTCACCCTTCTTGCATGCATAGTAGATGCATTCATTGGTCAAATAAAGCATAAGTGATTTTTTAATGGATGAAAATGTGCACTATGCAACAACAACCTGACATCCACAATGAAAGTGTGGATTGTGTAGTGATTTTTCTTGCTAAAATCTAAGACAAGTGGTTATGTGGAATTAAAATCATTAAGAGCTAAGACTCAAGAGTCTCGGTTAACCATTAAGTGGTGCAAAAGAAATTGAAATGGGTCACAAGGAGAAAAGCACATGTCACTCAAATTTAATGCATTTGTGCATTAGAAGTTTCGGACAACTATGACAATGTCATGTTTACTTAAAGCATACTCTGCCTCCTCAGACATCCAATATTGTTGGCTATCAATATCCATCAGTTTTATCTCAATCATAAATCTTACCAGGGCTTTCGAACATGAAGTCACGGTGTCGCCGCCGCCATCAACTTTGGTGGTCATGATGTCATAATTGCCGACATATTTCCACATATTAGCCATGTTTTTTAGGTTTATGCCAATGGATATGTTGTAGTCGCAACGGTAGTGCTCGAAACCATCCGACCGGAGGAGAAGGACGACGATCACCAATTTTGTGGAAATCCTAGTCTGGACAAAAGTCCCGGTGGAGGAGCAGTCGAAGTTTGCGTGGCGTGGTTGACGAGCTCCTTCATGCATTCCACAACCTTTTTCATAAGAGAACCTTAAATGAGACAGAGTTTTAACATTTTGATCGATGGATATGAAAGAGAGGATTAGCGTTTGGTTTACAAATGGTTGAGCGAAACTGAAAAGAAGAAAGAGGTAAAGGTTCTGGTAGGGGTGGCCCGCGAGTTTGCGTGTCGTGGCTAGCCCGCCCCGCACCAACGCTTGGCCTGCAAAAATGCGGGCCAGATTGGCCCGCTTCGCAATGTTATTAAGGGCTAGAATTCTCGACCCGCCCCACATAAGAGCTGGATTGCGTACTTTTTCGCGTACTTTTTTTTTTAAATTAAATATTATTTTTTTTACATTTTGTTCTTAAAAAATTATCAAATTAAACCTATATATTTGTTACTATCAAACCTAAATATTTTTTTCTTCCTTTTCGAACATAGTCAAACATCAAAATATTAAACATTAAGATAAATATCAAATATCACTATTCTTCCACTTCCAAAGCGGAGGTGGCGCGAGCGAGCAACAGCGGCGTGAGCAAGCAGAGCAGCAGCGGCGCGAGCGAGCATAAAAAAAAATGTAACTTCTCCCATAATAATCTATGCTACCTTCCCAACCATAAGGTAGATCAGTCGTTACCCCTATACGAAAAAAATCATGCATCATTCTCATCATACCTGTACCAATGCCACCAATGCTACTGAGATCCCTGTAAACCATAGCTAACTCGGAAGACGCCACCTTAACAGTGGCGTCATACTCTGCCTCCTCAGACATCCAATACTGTTGGCATTCAATAACCAGCAGTTTTATCTCAAAATCATAAATCTTACCAGGGCTTTCGAACATGAAGTTGACAGTGTCGCCACCGCCATCAACTTTGGTGGTCATGATGTCATCATTGCCGACATATTTCAGCATCTTAGCCATATTTTTTAGGTTTATGCCAATGGATATGTTGTGGTCGCAACGGTAGTGCTCGAAACCATCCAACCCGAGGAGAAGGATGACGATCACCAAGTATGTGGAATCCCTAGTCTTGACAGAAATCCCGGTGGAGGAGCAGTCGAAGTTTGCTTGGTTGACGGAGCTCCTTCATGCATTCCACAACCTTTTTCATAAGATAACCTTAAACTAGACGGAGTTCTAACATTTTGATCGATGGATATGAAAGAGAGGATTAGCGTTTGATTTACAAATGGTTGAGCGAAACTGAAAAGAAGAAAGAGGTAAAGGTTCTGGTAGGGGTGGCCCGCGAGTTTGCGTGTCGTGGCTAGCCCGCGTACTTTTTTTCTTTTTTTTTTAAATTAAATATTTTTTTGTTTACATTTTGTTCTTAAAAAATTGTCAAATTAAACCTATATATTTGTTACTATCAAACCTAAATCTTTTTTTCTTTCTTTTCAAACATAGTCAAACATCAAAACATTAAACATTAAGATAAATATCAAATATCAATATTCTTCCACTTCCAAGCGGAGGCTGCGCGAGCGAGCAGCAGTGACGTGAGCAAGCAGAGTCATAGCGGCGGGAGCAAGCAGCTGCGGCGGGAGCAAGCTTAATCGTGGCGGCGCGACTGGCAGTGCTGGCGGAGTGAACGGCAGCGGCGTTGTCGAGAGCGTTTGTGTGTGGACCGTTTGGGAGCAGCAGTTAAGCCCCTGTGAGATGTGAGCACGATTATGTTGTGTTTCTTTCTTTGAAATTTTGTGAAAACTTAATTACGTTGCCCTGCTCTACTGCTGCTAATTGCCAATTTTTTTTCTTGCGGGTCAGCTCGCCCCGCCCCGCTGCTTGCCCGCGCGGGCTAATGCGGGATAGCGGGTTGAAAAGGTCAGCCCGCCCGACGTGTTTTACCAGCAGGCCGCAGGCCGGCCCGCCCCGCTTTGCCATCCCTAGGTTCTGGAAGTTGGTGAAGGTTGAAATGGAATCACAAAGAGAAAATCGCATGTCACTCAAATTTAATGCATTTGTGCGTTAGAAGTTCCGGACAACTATGACAATGTCATGTTCACTTAAAGCATTTACAAATTAAAGCATTTGCAAAAGGGCAATTGTGTTAAGTTATTGATTTTATTATGTGTATTTAAATAAGCCAAATCTGAAGGAAAGAAAACAGTGAGGACAATGTGAAATCTCATTCTTCTTGAACTCATTTTCCACAACAAGGAGTAAGCAGGTGATGATTTTGTCCAACCTGTATGCCGTAGCCAGTCCATTATTTGAGTTCTTGGTAAATAAAATCACACTTCAAATGATTTTTTGTTTTAATTGTTGATTTCTAATAAATATTACTTTTAACATGCTTGTTGCTTGTATTACAAAATGAAAGGTGACGAAAATAGATACATGGGACAAACTTGATATTGATATCTATCAGTGACCTTGTTGCCTTTGTACAATGTTGCAACACAAACACAACCACCACCACCAACTTAATTCTAGAATCGTTTGGCAATGTTCAAACTGCTATACTTAATCGCATTTCAACATAACCACAAAAAACACAACAATTTATGAACGAAAGTGCTAACGCAAATCATCAACGTGATTTCACCAACAATCCAACAATCCATGTCGTTGGACAAAACAATTTATTCAATTTCATGGTCAAGATAAATTAATTTCACATGCAAATATAGTAAATTATTTTTTTCTTATCCATCAAAATTTGGTTTTATATAGGGTTGTTGGCATTGAACTCCTTGAAAAGTACACAAGTATTGTCATTAATTACTTATATTGTCAAAGCATGTCAACCCAATGGCCTAGGAGCCATGACACTAACTATTAAGGTTACAAAGTTTACATGCATAGAAAGCTGGAAATATTATCAGTAATATACATCTTAATGGAGTAATGTCAATGCAGGATCCAACTGCAATTTGTAAATCCACTGTTCATCACAAAGTCATGTTGGATAATGAAATTGGACATAAAGTTGCAATTGAATATGTCTTAATCTTGAAAAATGTTATTTTCTATCACCTCCTTATGGAGGTTATTTTTTAAAAATGTCCGATGAACTATTTTGTGTCATCACATGTTGTTGTTTTTTGTCTCAACGACATCGCACACTATGTCAACATCACAATAAACAACATAGTGAAGATACACATTACTAACACACAAATTTTACAACAATATCATCAACTTACTTGGTAGATGCAACATTGACCCACCAATTGAGGACTTACTTCGTTCCACACATGTGGTGGAAAGGCCAACAACAGTAGCAGGTGCATAAATCATTTTGTCATCACTAAAACTCAACACCTACAAATAACACAACCTTAATTGTCTTTTTATATGTCTTTGCAAATCCTAAATTGATGGTGTTGTTGAATGAGGAAACAATTGATGGTCATGTCCAACAAGGACAACACTGAATATGAATTATGACAACTTAGGTCTTATTGTATTGTATTTTCCAGCTCATAATAACAAGTTATTATATGTAAGTGTTTTGTATCAATCCGTAATTCAACATTTCTTACAATGTTGATCCCTCAACAACAAACTAAAAACACCACTGTTAAGAAATTTGATGTACATAACCACTGTTGAACTACTAGTAAGGTATTGACTAAAAAGTGAACATACGCCATTAAAAAAGCTTTCGTCTTTTACGGGAATAAGCAGTCCAAGGTGTTCAGGACATTGATATTGGTTTAATGATCCATGTAATTGGTGTGATGTTGAGAATTATCTTTGGCACATTATTTTTTTTTTAGTTTTGCAATCTTTAAGTGTCTAAAATTGTATAATTTATAAGTTTTTTTTATAAAAAAATATTTTCAAATTGTGCAATCTATAAGTATGAATCTCAAAGTAAGTTTTGTATTGCACAATCCCAAAGTCATTTTTTCTATAATAAAAACTTATAGATTTTATAATTTGAAATATAATATTCGCTTCCACTTTATTGTTCTAAATTATGTAATTTTTAATTTTTAATTACACCGTCCATAAGGATTATAAATTGCATAATTGGAAAGTTTTTCAGTTACACAATCAACCAACAACTGTGAATTAAAGGTAAAGTGAAAATTTTAATAATCATGGTTGTAGAATAAAAGTATATGAATGCAATGGCCAATAAAAATTCTATCAAATTTAAAGGAAAAAAACAACAATATTTAAGGTGTAAAATATCATAAATGATTTTGAACATTGTTTTAATCAATTTTATTCTTAATTTTTAAGTGTCGTGATAAATAATGAGTGAGATTTATATAATTTATTTAAAAATAAAGTGTCAATATTTTATTAAATAAAGTTTGCTCCAATGAGATAATTAAAAAGAAAAACCAATAAAAAATTGGTTTTGCTAACTTTTTTATTTTTTTTTCTTGTATATTGAGCGGTTTATAATACCAATAAACACATGTGTTGCGTATGTAATTTTATGGGCAAATATATATTTTTGTTAGTTTAGGACCGTAGTCACACCTTTAGTATAATTATTATGTTTTTTATGAGCATGTGTTGCGATTTTTTATATATCAATATATTTGAACTATATTTTGAATAATGAGAATTTCAAGTAAGGAAACTAGTTTAGATTTGATAGCACCTTAGAATCTAAATTGTATGAACAGAGTGATATATTTTGTCTACAAATAATGTATTAATATGAACATAAGAATTACTTACGAGATTGTAATAACGAATTGATATTGTGAAAGTTATCTGAAAACTTAATAAACTAATTAAATCATAGTTGTATTTCAATAATGCATTTTTTTATGGAGTAGTGTTTATGAAATTAAGTATATATTATACATTTATTTTTCATTTTTTAGTTGAAGGGAATAAAACATAAAATGTAAAGGTAGATTTCATTTAGAATGTTGAATGTGTAGTTGCATTTTCTAATGTGATGGATTTTTTGTGCAAATTTTTTTTTGTTCATATTTTCTTCCTAACGCAAGTATGGTCTCTTATATTTGGAAGATTGTTTATTAAGTGAGACACATGTCACTAAAGTCTCATTCTCAAGCACTAAGCTAAGGTCACGACACTTAAAAAAAAGATAATAATTAACTTTTTTCTTTCTTTGGATATTTTCCATTCAAGTAACTTTATTTTGCTAATATAACAAATTTAATGTTTCATTTAACTCTTTCCTCAATTTCATAATGAGTAAAACTCAATGTGTTAGGTAAGAGTGGGTGTATTGAATTTGATGACCAAGTCAAGTGTTTTATTGAGAAAATTATCAAATGATGAATGAGAGTTTTTGTTTATCTTGGATGCAACAATCATTATTTCTATAAATACTTTTTCTATCAGTAATTTAAATATAATTTATAAAATATAAAATATTTTTAACAAATACGTAGAACTCACTATATGCTTAATGAACCTTTTACATGTAATTTTTAATGAATGCTGTCTAATAATAAAAAAAGAAAACGTAAATTAATACTTTGAAATAGTTTTGCATTATAATTAAATAGTTTATTTACACTTTTTTTCCTATCATATACTTCTCTGAGTGAACAACTAATTTTATTCTAGTTATTGTTGTTATTAAAACATATATTAATATTTAAAGCAACTAGCACAAAATTAATATATTATAACAAGTTCATAATTTCTCAATACACCAAATCAATTTTATAACAAGTTCATAATTTCTCAAGTCTCCAAAAGTTTTTTCAACTATTATTTTTTTTTAATTATCATTTTGTGATGTAATGTTGTTATTGACATGGGCATGCCCTAAAAGAAAGGAAGAACCAAACATGTTGTGAAAGACACTAATCCATTGACTTTTGTTGGCATGAGAAGAGAATGAGTGGAATGTCCTGTTTTGTTGCATGTCTCTCCCATGATTACATTATAAATAAAACCCTAAAAAGCAAAGAAGAGACTGAAAACTAGCATTACCATTCATTCTTTCATTATGGCATCACTATAAATACCTTCCCTCACTCACTCTTTCTCCTCAGAAAAAGAAAGAAAGAAATAAAAACCCTAACACCTTCCAAAACTTTCATTCTTTGTTACTCATTTTCTTTTTCTCTATTCGCCATGGCATCTCAACAAATCTCCATCGCCTCCTTCGCCGTCGCTCTCCTTCTCGCGCTTTTCTTCGCCGCTGCCTCCGCCGCTTCCCCCGCCGCTACATCTCCGGCCGCGGCACCGGAAGCCGGAGGGGCCGCAGCCGCTGGTGGAGCCACAGCTGCTGGTGGAGCCACAGCCGCCGGTGGCCCCGGAGGCGCTGAAGCTCCGGAAGCAGCCGCGGCTGCAAGAGTGGTGGGATCCGTCGCGAACTCTGTGGTCGTGATTGGAGCTTCGATTGTGGTGTCAATGTTGGCCATCTTGAAGCACTGAATCCGAATTTTTGTTCTGTAATGGATTTGGTGTGATTCCACTCGTACACTTTCACTGTTGCTGATTTGTTGCTGATTAGAGATAGAGAAAGAGATTAAATATTGAATAATTTATTAGGTGTTAGTGAGAAGCAAGATCAAAGGATTTTGACATTCTTGATTACAAACTCCTTTGTTACGTTAACAAATACTGTTTCTAATATTGCAGTTCTTTTCCCATGCAATGTTCAGAACATACTCTCCTATCTCTTTGGAACTCAATTAGGCATGTATATGAATGCTCTTCAAGCTGAAAATGTTGGATAAAAGTCTGTAAAATATTGTTGAATTATTGTAATTTTATGGATTAATTTTATACTAAATTAAGAATTGTTTTGTTTTAAGATGTAATATTCAAGTATTAATTAATTTCTAATTTTTGTATATTTATACATTAAATTTTGTTTATTTAATGATTAAAATTAATCCCATTTCACACACATGCTTCCTTTTTATCAAAATTATTTTATTGTAATGTTTTCTAATTTGCTTTCTCTATCATTTATATCATAAGTGCATATTAGTTATTTTTATTTCCGTTGTTAACATGGATGTTTAAATTACTTAAAAGTAGAGAAAAATAAGGATATAACTAAAAATAATTGATGTTACATTTTATGATTTATTTTGTTTAATCTATTTTTTTATTGTAAAATAATTAATATCAAGATGGAACAATTTTTATTAGTATATGTAAATGTTGAAGTGATACGATTTTAGTTCAAATAATTATATACGACTAAAATTTTTGGCATGATTTCTCTAAATTCATAATATTTTAAAAAGTAATTATATTTTGATAATAAGGGACAAAATGTCCTAATTTCATAAAAAAATTGATAATGTTTTAACCTTGCATTCAAAATGAGAAACAATGGAAGAAAAAATGCACAAAGGATGTGGCATGAAGACAAATGGAAGTAAGGGCAAAATAAATAACCAGGGATAATACAAGGATAATACAAGGTAACATTCACAATCCTTTGATCATTGATTTTGTTTGGTGAGAAGTTGGCGTTTGATGTGATAACTTGTTTTAGTGTAACTTTTGTTGTACAGGTTGGTGTTGTTTTTAGTAGCCAGTTGGGACAAACTTTCTCGGTTTTATTTTGCTTTGGTAAGAGATGTGTTTGTCTTTTTTATTCTTTATGAGGGTTAGACCACCTCTAAATTAGATCATGTTTATTTTATTTTATTTTCTGATAAAAAAAGAGTAGCATTCACGTCTTCTTAGCCTTAAAGAACAAATTATTTCTGTTTTGAAATTAATTATTGTTGTAAATGTAGGTAATGTGATTTGATGTTAGAAGGATATATAAAGTTGTATTGTAATTTTGAAAGGAGGATTAAATTTTTCTATAGTTACATGTTTTGGATAGAGGAGAAAATTATGAAATATTTTGCATTTTAATTTTGTATATATACTTTAGGCCTTTGTATTAGAACACCTCAAGAAATTCATTCATTTATATATTTTTTCTTGCATATAAAAAAATAATGATACAATTAATAACTATTATTATGATACAACAAAAATGTAGAAAATCTTATAAAAATGATCTTTAACTTCCACAAGAAAATGATGATAATAATTATCAAATCCTAAATATAAATTGTAATATAAGTAAATTAGTATAAGTTTTGACATTATATATCGAACAGCTTAACTTAATTAAACTAATGTATATGTATTTAAAATATGAACTTTATCTTTTAAGTTTTCTTCCTCTAGCTAAAAATTAGAGGTTTTTTTTTAAATAAAACTTGCAACTTGATATATGAGGTAGACTATTTTATACTTAAAAAAATTAAGATTTTCTTACATATATTTTTATTTTTTTTAGTCTACATTGATGATTATCATAATCTTATCATCATAACATTCCTTTCATGAAAAAAAAATCCAGAAAAAAATTCAGAAATTAAGGGATGTTGTTATTATACATATTTCATACTATCAATGTTCCAATATACCTAATAGTTTAGGAGTCGAAGACAATGTCAGTTTATATATATCTTTATTCCTTAATCCATGGATGTGCTTTTTAAGGATAAAACTATGACGGAACTCTGAGTTCCAAAACAAACAATACTTCAAATGTAATGATTGATCTAATGATCTCATCTTAACGAATTTGAGCTCAAAATACCTCTAAGTCAATTCAATTTCATTTTCCTATCAGTTTTTTTAATTAATCAGATTGTGTGTTTTTCATGTTTTTGGAAGATTTTGAAATACTTGACATCTTAAGATTGCTATTACTTAATACACAAATAATCCTCTCATTGTTTGATGAACAAACAATCCTCAGTAAAGAAACTAAACTTGTTAATGTAAATTAATGTATATTATTAAATGAGTTTGATTTGAGATGGTTGAATTGCAAAAATATTGATTTGTTTATATTTATTAAGCTTATATTATAATACCTAAAACTAGAAATAGTTATTATTCATATTTAAAAATAATCGTTGTTAATGATTTTTCTTGCTACATGTTATATTAAAAAATAAAGTTACAAGGGATTCAACTTTCTTATCGTGCATCTTCATTAGTCTCACGGTTTTTTGCTACGGGAATTTTTTTCTCACAAAATAAGTTAATTAATTAATTATATAGATGGAAAATAAACAATTTTAGAAAAACTAATATTAGATTGAAAAAATAAAACATTTTATTTTAATTTTATTAATATGCTACATCTGTCTGTCTCTATTTACATGCAATCTAAGATTTAATAATAAATACATCTATTTTTCATAAGATTTTACAAAAATATCCTCACAAAAATATATAAAATGAAGAAGATAATTAGGATGGTTAAAAAACGTTAATATATTAATTTATAAGAGACTAAATTAGAAAAAAAAAATTATAAAATGAAAACATACATTATCTATAAACACTACATATATTTTACTTTTAAGTAGATTACATTGACATTAATACATATTTATTTAATTCGTCGTCATAAAAAAAAAGAAACAAAAGTAATAATAAACAATGAAAGGATAATTTGCGTAAAACACAAGAAATATGGGGTTTTACTTTGGAATATGATAAAATGCAACGAAAAATTACACTGATTTCTTTAAAAATGAAACTCACACCATTACTGAATTTTTAAATAAGCATCCATATTTTTTTAATAAAACGAGAGTCAAATTTTTTACTTTATTTAATTAAGTGATAATACTCACTCTTATGAAACTATAATATTTTTGAAATATAAAAAAAAATCCTATTTATTTAAAGAATGGATTTCTCTGTACATGAAATCCTAACCTTCAGTTAATTTTATCTGCATAATATGTTTCTATAATGAAAGCGAAATTCAAAAACAAATAAACTAAATGAAAATCGGAGTCAGCGATTCAGTGCTTGAAGATGGCCAACATCGACACCACAATCGAAGCTCCAACCACGGCCACAGAGTTTGCCACCACTCTTGCAGCCGCGGCTGCTTCCGGAGCTTCAGCGCCTCCGGGGCCACCTGCGGCTGTGGTGCCACCGGCAGCTGCGGAACCACCGGTGGCTGCGGCACCACCGGCTTCCGGTGACGCGGCCGGAGATGTAGCGGCGGAGGCAGCGGCGAAGAAAAGCGCGAGAAGGAGAGCGACGGCGAAGGTGGCGATGGAGATTGGTTGAGATGCCATGGCGAATAGAGAAAAAGAAAATGCGCAACAAAGAATGAAAGTTTTGGAAGGTGTTAGGGTTTTTATTTCTTTCTTTCTCTTTCTGAAGAGAAAGAGTGAGTGAGGGAAGGTATTTATAGTGATGCCATAATGAATGAATGAATGGTAATGCTTGTTTTCAGTCTCTTCTTTGCTTTTTAGGGTTTTATTTATAATGTAATCATGGGAGAGACATGCAACAAAACAGGACATTCCACTCATTCTCTTTTCATGCTAACAAAAGTCAATTGATTAGTGTCTTTCACAACATGTTTGGTTCTCCCTTTCTTTTAGGGCATGCCCATGTCAATAAGAACATTAAAACACAAAATCAAATTAAAAAACTAATAGTAAACCTCTCTTTTAAACTTTTGGAGACTTGAAAAAAAAATTTATAAATATTTATATATTGTTTAAAGATAATATTTATTGAAAGGCAGAATAAACAACATACTAAATAATGAAAATTATTAGTGTATTGTTATAGATAAATTATATTACAAGAAGTTTTATGCTTAGGTGTTTGTGTTGCGGAAGTGAATGGGATTCGAATCTAGGTTCCTTCAGCAACCTTTCAGCAATTAAAGAAAATTTAACCACTACACCAAGTAAATTCTTTAGTTTTATTATGATTTTTATTATACTTATTATTATTAATAATACTAACAATATTAATAATACTAACAATATTAATAATACTAACAATACTAACAATACTAATAATATTAACAATACTAACAATATTAATGATACTAACAACATTAACATATGAATCACATTTAATTTATCTATAATCTACTTGAATCTAAACATAATTTATTATATTATCTATTAGTATGAATCACATTTAATATATGTCATACTCATAGTCATCATATTACCTATTACATTAAAATCAACTATCATTTTAATTATTATTTTACGATCATATTGACTTAATTAAGTTCATTATAGGTAATTGTTACTAAATAACCCTTTCTATTAATATATATATATATAATATAAATCATAATGACAAAGTCATTAAATAATTTATAATTTAAAATATTTTAAAAATTATACATTATATCAATTTTAATCTATGTAAGTAAATATTTGAAAATAAGATTTTTTTTATCGAAAAAGAATAAAATAATTAAAGGAAACATTTTAAAGATATTTCAATCCTTATACAAGAATCTCAAATCAGAAAAGAAGTGTAAGATACAAGCACCTATATAGCCATCTAACAAAAACTTCACAACTGCCTATAATAACCTATATTTGAAAATAAGATATCAAATAATTTTATATTAATATATGTATATATATAATATGAAAGTAAATTTAAATTTAACCACGAGTTTTAAAAAATTAATGATTAAATAAAAAAAATATTAATCAATATATATGTATTTATAGTATTAAAGTTATATTAATATTATATAATTTCTTCCTTTTTCTCTCTATCTATCTATATCCGGATAAAAGTAATATTACTCAAGTCAAATAAAACTACTATACACACAATAAATATCTAAATGTATATTTATATCAAAATTAATATTAATAATATGAATATAATATTGATAATATGAATATAACATTAATAATATGAATATTAATACTAATAATATTAATAATAATATTAATAATAATATTAATAATATTAATAATAATATTATTAATAAATATTAATAATATGAATCTTAATACTAATAATATTAATAATAATTTAATAATAATATTAATAATATGAATATAATGTTAATAATAATATTAATTATAATATTAATAATATTAATAATATAAATATAATATTAATAATATGAATATAATTTATTTTATTATAATTATTAATAATAATTTTATTAATATGTATAAATTATATTAATATGTATAAGTATAATAAAAATGATAATATGACCAAAAAACTTGTCTGGTCTAGTGGTCAATGCTTTCCCTGGTCACTTATACGGATTGTAGTGGATGCTGTGGTCCTTTTGGTTGGGATTAATTTGTGTAACAAGATATTAGTAGGTAGTAGATTGAGGTCTAATAAATTTGGATCATTTTTATGTAGAACATGGGATGTAAGGCTATATGAGGTTAATTTTTTTTATAAGGATTAAAAATCCCTTAAATACTTTATTTTTATTCATTTTATTTTAAGCTAAAAAAAATCACTTTTAGCGACCACCAAATTTGGTCGCTAATAGTACTATAATCGGTCGCTAAACGGATTTGTGACCGAAACAGCCACCAAATAAAGATGGAAGCGAAAACCCTAGTCGCAAAGCCTTTAGCGACCGAATTATACAGTGGTCGCTAATTTGCAACCGATATTTCGGTGGCCAAATCGGTCCCAAAATATTTGGTCACCAAAGTTTAGAAACCAAATTACCGACCGAAATTTCGGTGGCTATATCGGTCGCAGAAAATTTGGTCACAAAAATCAGCGACCAAACTTTAATATAAATTTGGTGGCTAAATCGGAGGCTGAAATAGAGGTGATAGCGACCACCAGTTTCGGTCGCTAATGGATCAAAATAATTAATTAAAAAAAACTTTTTGTGGCTAATTCGGTGGCTATATAGAGACCCCTTTAGCGACTGATTTGATTTCGGTGGCTAAATATTTTTCTTAATTACAGCGACCAATCCTATTTCGGTCGCTAATTTGGTATTTCAGTTTCAATGACTATTTTTATATTTATTGTTCATACCTATTTAAAATGGTATTTTAACCATTTTATACAAAAATTCAAACCTGCTTATAGATACTCAAAATTCAAACCTGCTTATAGATACTCAAAATTCAATCAAGCTAAATACGAGTGAACTTCTAATACATAGTTTAAGAAAGAGTTGTACTCAAATTAAAAGTAAATCGTATTACACAACGAAAAGTATTAAAAACTAGTTAAAAGAGTCAAATCTATTATATAATTAAGCATCCAACTAATCTTCTTCTGAACTATCATCTCCAATGTTGTCTCCTTGATGATGTCCACTGATAGTAGGATTTGAAGAACCTGATATGGGATTATTCATTTGAATGTGTTGCATGATTTGTTGCATTTGCTCATCTTGTTTGCGCATGCGTTCACTTTGCTCTTCATGAGTTATCATCAATAGCTCCATCTTTTCTTCAAGAGTCCGCTCCTTGACATGTTTCATCAATAGCTCCATTCTCCAGTCTTCAATTTCTTCGTTCTCTCTACAACCTCCCAAGCAGTTGGTTGTCGTTCAAACTCCTTAGTCTACATAAATTTAATAAAAAGATATAATAGATTGTATTTAAATAAAATATAGAAAGAGAAAAAATATAATAATATTACTATTTATAAATTATTGTTTACTCTTTTTAATACAATTTAATTTGGTTTCTCTACTTTTAAATGTTGATTTTAAATAACACATTTTGAAGGAGAAATGTGACAATTATTAAATTGTCATATTATATGAATAATTATGACAGTTTTTAATAACTCACATATTAAAACCGCTACAACTTACCATTTTTTTAACGACATGCTAAAAGTTATACAATTCTCATTAAAATAATTTATATTTTTAAATATAATATTTTATAATATTATTTTATATATATATATTATCACCACTGAACATAGAGATGATGACAAAATTAATAACAATATTCAACAAAATTAATAATTAACGATAATACATTTTTTTATTGAGCATTATCATATTTTAAATATGATAGAAATATTGATAGACCCAACACTCTTAACATTTGAAGAGTATTTCTATGGCACCTTCGTGTAAACATTTACAAGTTTTTCTTGTCTTTTCTTGACAATGTATAATATGTTGGAGGAAGTAGGTACACTTTCAAATAGATTACGAAAGTAACTCAAAACATATACTCATCTTAACCAAATTTTGGTGTGTTTTCTTTCTACATATTTTTTTTTCTTAATATTCCTTGTGTCCAAACAAACACTAATGAGTCATGCAATAAAAACGCGGAATAATCTTATATATTTTAAGATTTAAAATTATTTTAAAGTAATTTTCACATACTAAAAGTTACCCAATTCTCACAAGAATGATTTAATTATTATCACCACTGAACTTAAAGATAATGATAAAATTCATAACAATAATAAAAAAAGATAATAATTAACTAACGACAATACATTTCTTCTTTATGGAACATTATCGTATCTTAAACATATAGAAATTTTCATAGACACAACACTCTCAATATTTAAAGAGTATTTCTCTGGCACTTTCGTGTAAGCATTCACAAAAGTTTTTCTCATAAATGGTATTAGAGCTTATCCTCTAAGGGGTTGAGTACCTTACAACTACTAGAGAAAAAGATTCAACAGCATGGTAGGAATAAAACTCTATCTTATCATCCAAGAAGCTTCCCTCTCTAGGTTCCTTGTGTTTCAAGGAGAAAACATTCCTTATTGAAAAGATAGGATGGAGATGCATGTGAAACCCACACACTATCAATTGTGATAGATCATCACTCGTGGTGATATTGAGATCTCATCCTAGAGGAAGAAGACAGGAAAGACAGGAAAGACGAAGACTTCAACTAAATGCAATTGAACAACAAAGTCTGGTATACTCTCTCATTTGTGCCTTATCCAACAAGGAGTATAAGAAAGTTTTGAGGTTAAAGACCAACAAGAAAATTGAGGATTCCTTCATTATCAACTATGAGGGAAAAGAAGACATGCAACTCAAAAAAGTTGTCACCCTCACACACCAGTACAAATATTACATCATGAAGGAAGGTGAAAGCGTAGATGACATGTTTGGAAGAATACATGTTCTTTTAAATGGTCTAAAAGTGCTCAAAAAGAGTTTATCTAAGTTTCAAATCAATCTAAATTTGTTGGATAACATGTCAAAAATTTGAGAGGGCTCGTGATATGAGGAAGCGCACATGAAATGATATGAGGAAGCGCAGATGAAATGATCTTCTAGGAATTTTAAGAGTGCACGAGGTGATCTATAGACAGAAGTAAGAAAGAAGCTTCAACCTTGGCTAACAAAAGTCTTCAAGACAAAGTGAAATAAGCTCTTCCAAGGAGAAAAGATATTAGAGTTCTCAAAACTTTAGAATAAGAGGTGCATATGCTTGAGGTTGAGTTTGAAAACTCAAATGATGAGATTTCATTTTTTCCTAATTCTAAACAAAAGAGGACAAGGAAACAAAGAAAGGTAGGCTTTGTTAGTCAAAGAAAAGATGAAGTACCGCAAGATATCGTATGATTTAAGTGTAAGAAACTCGGGCACATGCAGATTGAAAGTGTGACAAGTTCAAAAGAGAGCCTAAATTTAAGAAGAGTTTCATAGTCACAGATTCAAACTCTAAGTCAAAGAGAAATAATTCCATAACAAATCCTAAAACAAAACCCAGATTAAAGTGACATCCAATTCAGAAGAAAAAATAGACAGGGATGTACCTTTCGACGAAAGGAAAATATTGTTTAAGGCACATTCGCGGAAGAAAACAAGAAGAACTCGTAGAAAAAATCAAAGAGAAAATTGAAAGGTTTATGGGAAAAGCTAAGGAGTTCGTATTCTGAAAACGAAAGGTTTTGGGAGTTTGCGCGTGCTTGGGAAGTTAAGAGTAAAAACCGTTAAACCATTTAATGAGCGCCACGTGTTACCCACGTCCTCAATTTGTCTGTTAATTTGCAGAGATGATTAATGTAATGTAGGAGTTAAAGTTGACCATTTCCTCCTTAGATTCATCACGTGTATAATCTCTATTAATAATATATTTTTTTTTTAAAAGAACTTCTATCCAAATTCACAATTTAAAATTAAACTAAATACCCTAAATTCTTACAAAACAATCCAACATTAGGCTTGATAGTATTCTTCTAAAAAAAATACTTTTTCAATTAAAATCAGAATTTGGGATTTAGGGTTTTTGGAGATATAATTCAGACATTACTCCTCCAAACATGAATTATAGCGTTGTAATGATTCCATCTTGATAAACTAAAAAGAAATCCAATAATCAAATGGAAAATGAGGGTTCACAAGGTTCAAGGTCTATAATTATTAATTATATTTAAAAAAAACATTGATTCATGAAAATTATTTTGGACGCACCGTAACATTTGAATGCTTTAAAAAAAATAAAAACCAAAGATGACTAAATGGAATTTTATAAATAAATAAAAGATGAAAAAATAATTAACCCCATATTTTTATTTTTGTGTATTTTATTTTAGTTTCGAATTAATTTTTCATTCGTTCAGCTATTTCTTCTCAAGGAAAATGTGAAGTATTTTCTTTTCATAATGTCTGACAATGGTAATTAAATAGATGTTGTTATCTTTATTCGAATCATGAAACATTTTTAAAAAACAATTCTAATCATACGAATAAAAAAACGCTGTTTAAAAACGAGAAAAGGAACAGAAATAAAAAATGCAAAGGTGAAATTAATAACAAATGAATACTTAATAATATATTATAATATTATTCAAGAATACAAAAAAAACTTCATATTCCTCACTAACACCTAAAATAAATGATTCAGTATATAAATTCTGTAAAATCTCTTTCTCTCTATCATACATAAATCGACACGAACTCCATAACGTATGCAAGTATAAATCAACAAACCAATAATTTGTCCACACGAAATCAATGAAAATCCAGAATCATCAGTGTTTGAAGATGGCAAGCATTGAAAGAACAACCGACGCTCCAATCACGGCCACCGAGCTCGAAACGGATCCGGCAGCTCCGGCATCGGGTCCCGGCGCGGGCGCCGGCGACTGATCTTGAGCGGAGGCGACGGCGAAGAAAAGCGCCGCGAGGAGGAGGACGGCGAAGGAGTTGAAGGAGAATGTTTGAGATGCCATGGCTTGAAGAGTGTAGAGAGAAAGAGAATGAGAATTTGAAGGTGTTAAGAGGTTTTGGTTTTATTTTGTGATAATAATTGGAGGATGCGGTGGTATTTATAGTGCTGAGGAAACGCGCGTGGGGCCCACGGAACATGGACAGCTGTCGGTTGAGGAACATGTGTGGTGTATTGAGGTGTGAATGAGTTGTGAGAAACAAAGTTGTTTTTGTTTTTGTGTGTTTGGTTGGTGAAACGACATTGTCGCTTCTTCTGACCGTTTGAACATTTCTCGAGGAACCTGTCACGCACGCTGTTTGGACACCTTTTTCTAAGACTGAGCCAAACGCTGTTTTAGTACCGTTGCATTTAATGATTACTTAAATTAATTTTATTTTATTTTCTTAATTCTTTTTCCAAACTAAGAAGTGAAGAGGAGATAAGAGAAAATGATAAACTATAAATAAAATACAAATAATACTAAAAAAGTTATTAAAAAAATAATTTTTAAAAATTATTATATTAAATAATTTAAAAATCATTTTATACTTAAAAAATTATTAGTACTTAAAAAATTTATAAAATAATTTATAAATTATTATTTAATTATTAATTATTTAGATTTGAGTTATTAAATATTTTATATTTTAAATTAGTCTTTATTAATTTTTTAAGAGATTAATTTAGAATATAAATATTAATAATTAAAATTTGATAATTAATTAAGATATAATTTAATTTTTTTTATTTAATAATATAATTATTTTAAATATTAATATTTTCAAATTTTTAAAATAATATCTTAGTTAATATAGTGATTAATTATTTTTTATTTCTAAATTTAATTTTTATTAAATGATTTTTTTAATAGAAAGATAGTTTTGTTGAAGACAACAAAATGTGATAAATAAAATTAAAAAGGAAAATGTTTAATTGAAAAAAAAATAGCATAAATAAGTGATAAATAAATAAATAAAATGTCTTGACAAAATATAAATTTTTTAATAAGAGAAATATTATTGGTATTTTATTTTAAATGTTTATTGCACTTAATTAAGAATAACCATCGAAATCATGCTATGAGTCCGTCATCAAAATCGCTTATGACATTAGGATTATTTCAACTTAGTGAAAAAAATTGTTTACCTAATACTAATATAATAGTCTCACTAGCTTTTTAACCAATAAAAAAGGTTAAAAACTAATTAAATAGTTTACCAAACATATTATATTTCTACAAACTAACAATAATGGCTAGTGTTAATTAATATCCCTCCTTGAATTATCAAATTGAAATTAAATTTACAAATAACATAAAAGTTCAATACTAATATTTCAGCAGGTGAGTAATTGAAATTTGCCACATTTTATGAGTATATATTATATACCTCCCCAAATAATTATGGAATCGAAATTCTAATATGAATTGTGAATTATAAATTATTTTTATATTTTTTTAATTAAAATTTGTACATGTACAAGTATGTATAATAATATAAAATTAAATTAAATTGAAATAGTCCAACAATAAAAAAAAAAGGAATTGTGAAATTTGAATATTTATATTGATATCCCCTCATTGTCATTGGTAAACTTGATCATTATATCTCGAAGGCATAACTCAGATTGCAAGGCAAAATACCTTCTTTCACTTTGGGAGACCAAAGCTCTTTACCAATATGAACATTTGATGTCCACCGTAGGTAAAATTGTTCTCGGGCCAAAAGACTTATGCAACTCACTAAAAGCATGATTGTTACTTCTTCATCATCATCATGGACCTCTTAATTGTTGGTCCTTCATTTATTTTAGTTGTGAGTTCTTATGGTGTTACTTTAGTACCCAATAGTGGTATAAGAGTTGAGCTTAGTTCTTGATTATATTTTTCTATTGTTGATAAAATAGTGCTATAAATAAATTTAAGTATGTTTTGTGATTGTAGTTAGTTTGGTCTCTCACATCAGGGAGGTCTTGTTATTGGATATAGAGTGTGGCAGTATAAAAGTGCATGTGTAGGGCAATTCTGATAAGGAAAGACTTGTTATTTAAGCATACTCATTTGTGATCGTGAGAACTTATTTGGTGTACCAGTTCATGGTACACAATCATTGTTCTGATATATAGTTATAGAAAAGAGTAAAAAATTACACATAATTAAAATTTCATAAGAAGAAGATTTTTTAAAAAAAAAAATATGAGTAAACTTAATATAAATCAAACGAGTTGAATTGTTGAGAGAGATAATGAAAAATTATATATCAAAAGAAAAGTTTTTCAAACAAAACAAAACCAAATAACTGAATAAGTAAAAGAATTATAAGTTTTCCCATGTGGTGTCAAATGATAGTTGATACTTGGAGTGTCAGCGTAAGTTTCATAGTGATGTCTACCATGAGAGCTTTTATAAAAGAGAATATAAGTTTTTATGTTTCCTATTAAACTAATAGTTTAACTATTGAAATTTAAAATTGATAGTCATATATCCTCACATTAATAGCAGATCCTAAACAATAATTTTTGGAGAGTCAAAATAATATACTTAAATTTTATTTAGGTATAATTATAAAAAAAAATCCCACATATTTAAAGGATGGCCATTCTTTCCTTTAAATTCTTGAACTCTTCAATCATTGAATTAAAACTAAAATTTTAAAAGAGGTAATTACCAAAAGAAGAAATATATGAGAAAGTCATAGTTAAAAATTAGTTATAAAATAATATATACAACATAAGATTTTTATTTTATGTTACTAAAAAACATTTCCATACAAAAATAAAAATAAGAACACTTCAATTAATTAGAGTGTTAGAACATGAAAAAGATAATATACGACTATTCGAATTTTCATATTCCAACTACTCTCTACATATAAAAGAGAAAGTAGCATGAGAAACACTAAGAATTTGTATACAAGAAATACTATACTATGAAACGAAAATATCATGTCAAGGGGGTCAAGAGAATGAAATACTATACTATCATAGTTAACTTGGTGAATATTAAATGAATTGAACAATTGAGAGAGATAATGAAAATTTATGTAACAAAAGAAGGATTTTTAAAATAAAATGAAACAATTAAAAAAAATAGTGGAAATAAATTAATAATATTTTATTTATTTAACTTAGATATAGGTATGGAGACTAAGAAAATATGTTCTACGTTTTTATATTATAAATATCCATATTTTTATTTAATTAATGCAAGGATTCTTCATCAAACTTAAAATCATGATAAGTTTGCATAATACTAGTAAGAATAAATTTATTTGTCATGTATAAAAAAATGAAAAGAATGAGACACTTATATTAAGTGTGAAATAAACCTTGAAAGAAAATGTACACTATAATTTTGAACAATACAACTTGCTTCTTTTGAGGATTTTACATTTATTTTACTTTTGAAAGATAAAAAAAAATTGGATAAATTATAATTTTAGTGCTCCTTTTTATGTTTTGTGACAATCAAAGAAGTTAATTAGCATTTAGAAAAATAGAAAATACATAATTAGAGATGAACAAAAGAGTTATGAAAGAAAAAGTATAAAAAGCAAATAGTATAAAAAGCAAATAAGAAACAATAATTTCGGTTTCTTTAGGCAAACCAAAAACTCCCTATAGGCCACATGCATTTTCCCACCAATATAAATAGTACCACCCTCTCTTCACTCTTTCATCACAAAATAAAAAGAAAAACTCACAATCTCTGACACTTCTTTCGTCATTCTCTTTCTCTCTACACTTCATACAGCCATGGCATCTCAAGCATTCTCCGTCGACTCCTTCTTCCTTGTTGCTCTCGTTGCAGCACTTTTCTTCGCCGCTGCCACCGCTCAAGATTTGTCTCCGGCACCGGCACCAGGACCTGATGCCGGAGCAGCCGGATCCGTGTCAAGCTCGATTGCCATAATTGGAGCTTCCATTGTGGTTTCAATGTTGGCGATCTTGAAGAAGTGAGTTTATAAGAATGATGATATGATTGTGATTGTGTGTTATAGAAAGAGAGAAAGAGATTATGATATAATGAGTGAATCATCTTGGTGTTGGTGAGATCTAAGAATGATTTCAATATCTCTTTTATCTTTCATTTTGTGTTTATTAATCAATTAATATACATCTTTTCCATTCTTATTATCATTCATTACTCTTTTCATTTTTATATTGATTATTTTAATTAGCTGCATAAGAACCAGTTATTGTTTTAAAAGATTTTTTTTTTCTTCTGGTTAAACAATGAAATGCATTATGTTTTAAAGGAAGCTTGATTTTTTAAACAAGTATGTGTGTTCAAAATTTGATTCCTATGTAATTAATTTTAGTTTTAGAATAACAGTTCTTCTTATCATATTTCCAAATACAGTTTATCCTCCAATAATTATTTTTAAATAATCTATTTTGGTAAATAAAAAATGAATTACACCATGATAAAGAAAAAAATTTGAGATAAAAAGTTTGAAATTGTTCCTAACTTTAATCTCTTAAGAAGGTAAAAAAATTATCATTCATTTTGTATTAAAAAGAATACATTGATTCTATTATGAAAGCTTTTTATAAAAAATATATATATATTATATTTTATTATAATATAATACTTTATTAAAAAAATAGTTGTAAAATGAATGTTTTGTATTATTAAAATATAAAAAAAAAATATTTCAACTGAGTGTTGATAGATTGACACTATTGAATAGAAAATACACTAACACTTGAATAAATTAATATTTTATTGGTTTTTTAATTTAAAATATTATTATAAATCGTTGTAAATGTATGTTTTTTTACTGTTAACTATATTCACGGTGTCAAATAAACTTTTATATTCTTAAATACAACGAGAATAATACTTTAGCATTAATTTCATGACATGTAAAATAATTATTATTTTATTATAATATAATATTTTATTTCAAAAAATAGTTGTAAAGTGATTTTTTTGTACTATTAGAGTGTAAAAAATTTTATTTCAACTACAAATAAAAATCATACTATGTTAAAACATATATAAATTAATTTAAGAATTGATCATCAAAATTTTCAACATAACATAATGAGAGTAAAATTGTGTTCAGTTTATCATTACAATATTATGATTAGTTGATCTTGCATTACCTCTATTCTCTCCTAAGAGTTCTTACATTTGATTAAACATGCAATTGTAACATTAACTCTTTCTTTAACTTTTTCTTCTTAAATATTATGTGAAAACTACAATTTTTTTTCTGTAAAGTTTTTCGTCCTTTATTAAATCAACTATTTAATTTAATAAGATTAGATTAAAATTGCACAAACTTTAAATACTTGTAAATGCGTAGACAAATTAGGTAATCTGAGTTGTTGGTTTTCCTCTTTTCATTTTTGGTTTTTCTCTGTTACGTGCAAGTTAGGCAATTGAATTTAAATTTAGATTAATTATGTTTTGTCCTATTTTTTTATTAAAAATGGTTTATAATGTAATTTTATTTTAATCCTATAATCAAGTGTCTTAATTTTATAAATTATCATTAAATACTGATTATAAATTGTATCACGTATAGATTAAAATCATCAATATTTATCCACTAGATATTTTATAATTAATTGGGTTAAAAATAATAGAAGCAACATAATAAAAGAACAATGAATGATAAGAATAAATAATGGGGAAATTTTATATTAATAATAATTGAAAAAATAATATAATAATAACAAGGATATAAAGATCCCTCTTATTTCTCACTAACACCTACAATAAATGATTAATCATATTATAATCTCTCTTTTTCTTTCTCTCTTACTCTGTATCATAAGACATAGATCAACTCAACTCATCACAATCATCATATCCTATAAAGTATAATAAATATTGTTCACACCAAATTCACAACAAAATTAATATACTCAATCGATTCATCACAGTAGCTGGATTCAGTGCTTGAATATGGCAAACATTGAAAGCACAATCGAAGCTCCGATCACGGCCACGGAGCTTGAAACGGATCCGGCGGCTCCGGCATCGGGTCCGGGAGCCGGCGCCGGAGACAGATCTTGAGCGGTGGCGACGGCGAAGAAGAGTGCTGCAACGAGAGCGACGAGGAAGGAGTTGACGGAGAATGCCTGAGATGCCATGACTCGGAAAAGCGTAGAGAGAAAGAGAACGAAGAAAGAAGGGTTGAAGGTGTTGTGAGGTTTTTTTTCTTTTGATTCTGTTATGAAAGAGAGAAGAGAGGGTGGTGGTATTTATAGGGTTGTGAAAACGCGTGTGGGCCCCACGAAAACGTGGAACAGGTGGATGATGAGGAAGATGTGTGGTGGAAACGAGTGGCAGTGAGTTGTGAGAAGGTTTTGTTTGGAAGTTTGGTTTTTTTTGTTGTTTGATGTTTGGTTATGTTTGGAATTGTTCCAACCCATGAGTTGAATGATTAAGGAAAAGGTTGATTAGTTGGAAAACGTGTGGTACTTTTTGTGAGCCATGCATGTTCCACAGGGTTATTATTAAATAGATATTTATTAATTTTGGAAAAATATATCAAAGTAGTAGTTGAACTTATAAGTTGTTGAAATTGAGTTTTATTGAAATTCAATCCTTTAGTAATGAAGGAAAGAAAGCCCAAGACTTTTGAATATCTATGTAGTTTGATTAAATGGTGCATTGGAACAACGTAAATCAAAATTTAGATTAAAACAACAATCAATTTAAAGAGGACGATAGAACACTTTTATGAGGAGTTGGAAACTCGTTTTGTAAGTTATATGTTTCTTTTTTCTGATGTTTGTAGTTGAAATTTGACACTATGTGATACTCTTTGCACGTAAGAATGAGTTATTAGAAGACAAAAAAATACATAATAACTTGTTGTAAAGCAGTTAGTGACTAATTTCTAATTCACTCGTTCGTTAAATAGAGTTTAGGGTTTAGAATTTTGATTACTAATTAGTCATTAAAATTTTGATTAATAAGTAGTTGCTAAAATTTTGTCACTTCTAAATATATGAGATCAATTTGATGATTGAAAAATGGTAATTTTTCTCACTTGTAAATATAAAAGTATATAATTAACAACTTATGTTTCAGTCATGAGTCGGAATTTTATTACTTTTAAAGTAATTTTTGGTTGCAAATAAAAAGTATATAGCAGCAGATTGTGTTCGATCACTAATGGGTTAGATTTTTATTTAAACTAAAATAATTTTTCAATGGATAAATTGGTGGCAAATAGTAAAAACATTTATTAATTTAAATAAATTATCACTATACTTACGTTTATATGCATTATTTGTTCACAACTTAACAATGAACACATTCTATCATATGCATCATCATTACACATACTGCATAATCAGCTTGGTGTGTGTTGCAATTCTAGAAAAAGGTTTACATAATCGTCACATGATTCATTGTGATCTTTGAGTGAGTGTTTCATGGAATATTTTGATTTCACTTCTTTCCAAATAAACTTCTCTCACTTTATCAAACTTGGTCAATAATACTTTTTCTTGAAATGTATATAATTATTCAAATCATCTCTATTTTTTATATATCTTTACACCAAATATTCAGAACTCTTAGAGCTAATTTCTTTCTCTATAGCAAGATTAATATGATTTTATTTTCTACTTCTTTGAACCACCATTTCTGCATATTATGTGTCCATAATCTATTAGTGGCAGACCCATTCTACCACCATCTTGCTTCATCCACGAATTCAGAAAAAGAGCGATGACGTCGTTTCACTACGTGGTGAAAAGGAATGGTGGCGGTGTCTGCTGACTTGTGCACATTCTCCACCACCATCTGTGTGAAAGTTATCTTATATATGTAAATAATTAATTTATTTAGTATTTATTTTTTATGGTCGGTATCATTAAGTCTTTCGAGAGGTTTTGACCGTCGCATTTACAAATGGTTATCCAATATTTAAATTATTTAAAAAAAAATTCAAAAAAAAAATATCACTTTATGTCACAAATTTGAGTTACGATGGATATAAGTCTAATTTAATAAAAATCCATAAATACCAAGATAATAATTTGGATGAAATGTTAATATTGAAGCTTCGCAAATGTTTTGAAGTTTAACGACACACGATTACATTATATTTATATTTTAAGTTCTTGTAATAGTAATTATAGGTAGTTTCTGTAGTACAATATCTTTATGATATTGTGATTAATTGGTCACATCATATTATTAAATAATTTAAAAATGAAATAGCAATAACATGTCTACCTTGTGTTCTTTTTATAACTTATACTCTTTTGCATGTAGGATTTGATTTGATTTTGAAGAGCGAGACTAAACTACAACGTGGTATATCTCCTTAATTAGAGATTTTTGGAAAAGTTATACATGATCAACATAAACTGTGCATGACAACATAATAGGGGTCAATATGACCAACAATATGACTATAAGAAATGCAAATGAAGATTTTGAAATTCAAGAATGATACAAACTAAAACAACTAGCAGATGACTAAGGACACATCAAACACTTCACAAAAAGGTCATTCATCTCAATATACAAAGTCAGTCCACCAAACCTCGAGAAAGTATCCGCAGAAGAAGAGGAAGCTATAAACCAGAATATCATAAATTCTTCTTTCTGGTCTTTTCCACAAAAGAAAAGTTATGTAAATAAATTGGGCTCACTTCGGGGGTCCAAAATAGCAAGATAAGCTAGAATAGGTGCCTATAACATAATTGGGGGTGTAGTTATCATTTTAGCTTATGCTTAGCCTTTTAGGAAGGAAATTTGACCTAGTTTCTAGAATGACAAGCATAGGGTGCGATTTTGACTTGGTCAAACCCTAAAGACAACCCTCTAACACATTTATCATCCTATCCTTGCTCATCTTGTTTTCCAAGGCATCCATTCCTATAAATAGGGTGCCTTACTCTATGTATTTTCAAGTTGAATTATATAGAAAAAGGAAAACTCTGCACAAATTGTGTGAGGATTGTTGCTCTAGCAATAGGTCTTATCTTGAGTGAGTTTGAGAGCTCTCATGTGACGGCCCTCTACACTCATCTTGGAGGAAACCACACTCCAAGCAGCGTGTTCACTCTCTTTTCATCACCATAAGCTTTCTTTCCTTCATCCTTTCTTCTATTTTCCATTACACCTTTATCTTTGTGTTGGTATTTCTTGTTTTGCTTCATTTCCATTTCGGTTTCCTTCCATATCTTGTGTTTCCTTTCATGTCTTTTGCATTCCGCACCATACATCATGTTCACCCTATTATGTGATTTTCCTTTTTGCCTTTGGAAGTGAACCTTCACACTTACTTAACCACTTGGTTAAGTTCGTGTCCAATAGGAATTTTCTATAGGTCTCACCATATTATTGCTAAAATCTCAATCATAAGTAAAGTGTCACCTCTAAAATGAAACCATCTAAAATCAAATCACATCAATCTCATTTAGTCGATGATGGTAATATGTTGAATATGAGATGGTATTAAAAAATTGTGACAAAGTATGTAAGGACTTAAACTATATTTAAATATTATATTATGATACTTTTTAAATAAAAACTTTCATGTTAGGCATCACTATGCAAATTGAGATCTCAGCTAGGCTGACACCTCAAGTAACAACAATCATTTGTCATCACATGAAACAAATATTATTAAAAAAAAGGAAAAAAAATACAAAAATATGGGGGATTAGACCAAAACTCATATGTTAGCAAAAACGATACACAAGTAGATTATACCTATTCATAAAAAGTTATAAGAACAGACTAGATGCAAGCCTATTATACCAATGAAAATATTATTTATGAATAATTCCTAAATTAGCCAACTTATCAACACACGCATTCCCTTCACGAAAAATATGAGTAACCCTAAACCTAATTTTCTCGCAGTAATTAAGACAAGTATTTCATCGATTAGGAAGCATCCAAGAAACATTTGTCCTAGCAATAAACACAGCACAAACCAAAGCATAATCACATTCCAACCAGACATTAAATTTTTAGCTTCCTCCATAGCATGTATAACCCTATAAAACTCAGCAACCAGAGCAGTTTGAACTTCATGAAACGCAGAAAAAACTCCAATAAATTATCTCATACTCCCATGAAAAATACCTCCACAAGTAGCAAAATCAGGATATCCCCTCGCAGCCCCATCAGTGTTAATTTTAACCCAGCCTGGTGAAGGAAACTCTCATCTAACAGGAAGAGAACGTAGAAATTGACCAATACGAGTGTTAATACAAAAAAACTTGAGCACGTTGAAATCGAACATATCATTCTTCATTGAAGCTTTAGACGAATTACCCATTAGACAAGTTAAATCTTTAATAACCAAAATAGTCATAGAAATTTCAATCTTATCTTGAAAACGAGCATAATTCCTCATACGCATAACATCCAAATAGAAAAATTTATCACAACAAGCTTAATCAATTTAACCAAAGGACTACCATCACTCTTAATAAAAGAAAGAAGATCATCCTTATTAGAGAAATGAGAAGTAGGAAAAATGTGTCGAACTTTCCAAATATGCAAAGCATTAGAACATTCAAAAAATAAATGTTGAATAAATTCCTCGTACTTTTCACAAAGCGTACATATAGAAAAAATATGCAGACCTTTATTTTGAATATGTTGATATGTAGGAAGTTGTCCATGAAAAACTATCCAAAGGACAAGAGTTTTGGAAGGCGTAATATATGAAGACCAAATAAATTTACCTCAACCACAGGGAACTCTTGGATCCAAGAAAAAAGTTCTAGCCGATTTAAGAGTGAGACAATCATACTCATCTAGAATCCAATTAGGAATATCTTGTTCCGCCCCAACCATGATATGACTAAAAAGATGAGGCATATGCTGTAAAGACAATAAAATATTTCAATCACCGCTTGTCCAAAATTGAGAGACTTTATCCAAAATACTAGCACCATCAGATAATACTACAATATTTGCTAAAGAAGTAATAACACACCATTTATCATTTCAGAATTACAACATATGCACTTGAAGGCAATACACCTAATATAAATTGAACATGTATTATCTACATATTTTTATCCATCAATAAATTTAACATTACATACATATTATATTAGATAATACACCTAATTATTGCATATCGATTATTTCATAACCAATATATTTTATAAATATATTTTTTTATATTATTATAATCATTATTACTATTACGACTAATATTATTAATATCATTAATAATAATATGATAATAATATTATTAATATTAATATTAATAATAATAGTTTTATTATAAAATGTTATATATGAATTTTTTCCTAAATGTAACATTATATACATAATAGTCAGTATGTAATGTAAAAGGTTTCCGTATGTAAATTTTTAATACTACTAATGTTATATATATGTAAATTTTTAATACTGCAAATGTTATATATGAAATTTTTTCCGTATGTAAGTTTTTAATAATATTATTATTATTATTAAAAATATGATAATAATATATTATTCTTATTAATATTATTATTATTAGTATTAATATTATTATTAATATTGTTTTTAATATATTAATACTTTTTATTATTATTATTATATTTATATTGTTTTTATTATATTAATATTATTATTATATTAAAATTAATAATATAAATAATAATAATTTTAATTATAATATTAATGATAATAATATTAAAAATATTAATATTAATATAAATTCATAATAATAGAATTGATATTAATAATAATAATATTAATACTAATTATTAAAATTATTAATATTAAATTAGTAATAACAATATTTTTTAATATTATTTTTATTTTTATTACTATTAATGTTGTTATTATTCTTAATTTTAATCTTATTGTTTTTAATAATTTAATATTATTATTATTAATATAATAGTATTGATAATAATAATATTAATTTTAAAATATTAGTAATAATTTAAATATTTAAAATAATAGTAATATTATTATTAATAATAATAACATCATCATAATAAAAATAATAATAATAAAAAATATAAAATAATATAACTACAGTACCGTTATATGCTATATGACTATGCACGAAATCTGATTTTGATTCCGTTCTACAACATATTGGTAGTAACATATTTCGATTCTGTTCCGTTATATGACTATGTATGAAATCTTGATTCCGTTCTACAACAAATTGGTAATAACATATTTCGATTCTGTTCGAGAATAAATTTTTATTTTTATATACAGATTAACAATTTCACATCAATCCGAACAAAATGATAATTCAAACAAGTTCGCATCAATCCAAACAAAAAGACGATAGAGTTCTCTTCCGATAATTCATGACTTCGTGATTATTCCTAGCTTATTTGTAAATTATATTAAAAATTTCAAAATATATTTTAATAAGAGACACTAAATAAGTTTTTTAAACATTTAAGAGATTACAATTATTATTTTCACCAAAAAATATTGACATTCATGCACAATAATCACAAGCTTTTAGGGAAAGAATAAATGTTAACTTGTAAAATTGAAGGAAAGTAAACAGAATAAATAAAACAATGAATGATAAGGATACTGATAAATATTTATATTAATAAAATAATACATAGCGAAATTAAAAAATAATAATAACAAGGATATAAAAATCCTCTTATTTCTCACTAACACCTACAATAAATGATTAATTATATTATAATCTCTCTTTTTCTTTCTCTCTTACTCTGCATAAGACATAGATCAACTCAACTCATCACAATCATCATATCCTATAAAGTATAATAAATATTGTTCACACCAAATTCACAACAAAATTAATATACTCGATCGATTCATCAGATCAGCTGGATTCAGTGCTTGAATATGGCAAACATCGAAAGCACAATCGAAGCTCCAATCACGGCCACGGAGCTTGAAACGGATCCGGCGGCTCCGGCATCGGGTCCGGGAGCCGGCGCCGGAGACAGATCTTGAGCGGTGGCGACGGCGAAGAAGAGTGCTGCAACGAGAGCAACGAGGAAGGAGTTGACGGAGAATGCCTGAGATGCCATGACTCGGAAAAGCGTAGAGAGAAAGAGGACGAAGAAAGAAGCTGTGAAGGTGTTGTGTGAGGTTTTCTTTTTTATTTTGCGATGGAAGAGAGAAGCGAGGGTGGTGGTATTTATAGTGTTGGGAAACGCGTGTGGGCCCCGCGAAAACGTGGACAGGTGTGTGGTTAGCAAAATGTGTGGTGTGAATGAGCGGCGGTGAGTTGGTGAGAGAGACTGTTGGAAACGACTAGTTGAAAAAAAGGTTCCCTGAAATGTAGGGCTTTGTTTGTTTACCTAAGGAAACTTCTCTTAAACGTAGGGCTTTGTTTGTTTCTTTGTTTACCAGGAAACTTCTCGATCTTATTATTGTGAGATATTTGTTTTGATTAATCTTTAAAAATATTTAAAAAAAAAATTATTTAACCACTAAAATTATTTTCTTTGCAAAGACTTAATTTAAAGGTGGAAGCTAACATTTTTATATATTTGAATTAAAAAAATTAGGAATTAATTTATATAAGCAATTATATTATTATTATTGTTATGTTTATGTGTGGACATAGATCTGATAGTTTTGGGGGCACGAGAAAGGGGAGTAGAAAAGTACTTTTGAAAGCGGCGAAAACGGACTTATTTAGAAAAGTTGAATTTTGAGAGAAGAAGTTAACGTGCGTTGATTTGTGTGCTGTTGCTGTTTTTCTTTTTCTTCTGTTACTTTATTGTCTTTTCTTTTGCATTTGCCGCAAAAGGAAAACCGAAGTAGCCGTTACTGCTGGAAAGCTCCGTTACAACGGCATCAAGAAAACGACGTCTGTCCATTTCAATTTTTCTTATACTTTAAGGAAAATGTTAATTTTATAAAGGAAATAAATAAATAAATAACAAGATTAAGAAATGGATAAAATAGAAGAAGATTGATTGAAAATAAATTAGAAAAAAACTGCGTGAAAAAAATAAAATAGTATTATTGTTTTTAGTACTATTACAGTTATTTATTTGTTATTTCAATAATAAAAGACTAAAACTATGCAAGAAAAGAATTTTCCTTGGTTTCACGTTTTGTTGTAAGGAACTGAGATGAAATAAATAATACTATTTTAAAATATTTTTAATTTACTTTTGCATATTTAGAATTGATAAATACCACATTATCATAATATCACGTGTGTTGTTAATATGTGTTATGTATGTTAAGTTAATTTTTTATTACAAGGTCCAATTTGATGTTTTAGCCATATGTAACGTTATTACTACCAATTTCACCGAATAAATTATATTACCTCATTTTTATAAAAGTTGAACTAAATTAAAAATAATAAAATAAAGTTGAAAAAATGTGAAAAAATAACTGTTAAATATATTTATTTTCTTTATTTATTTTGGGTTTCTTCTATTGCAAGGAATGTTGTTACTACACGTTTGAATTTGTGTTCTATTTCATTGAATTGAGGTTTAATATCTATAATGACTAATTTTTCTATTAATAAACAAGAAAAAATAGCTTTAAGATTAACATGGATTATAAGCATAAAAACAAACATGAGCTATGAGATAAGCTCATATATATGTTTTTCTATTTATTTATTTATTTATTTTTCCAATAAAGTAATATGATTAATATTGTGTATAATTTAGAATAATTTACATATTATTAAATATTTTTCAATTTCACAGATTTAAAGTTTAAATACATACAGTAGAAAAGATTAACTTAAATGTGTGAAACATATTTCTGGTAAAAAGTGAAAAATAATGTTAAAGAAACTATGTAGAAGTTATACTGATACAAGTGCTAAAACGGATTTTTATTCGATCTTCTTTTGGTCTGAAAAAATAGGATGGGATAACCCGTTACAAAACGAATTGAAAATGTTAACCCTAAGTTGGGAATTGATTTTCCATAAACATATTTGGGAATTGGTTTCTATAGTCATATTTTCTTGTTTTTTTAACTAAGTTTTGAGATAACATGAAGAGTGAAATGACGAGAATAAGAAAGAAAAATTCTTAGTTGGATGGGATAAGACTAACTACATCTTTTGGAAGAAGATAACGTGGTGGATGAAGATGATGTAGTTGAAAGTATTCGTACATGGAAAATGTGATGTTAACTCGATTAGCCATCAAGAAAAGGATAGGGTTGTGTATCGGACATTGACATTATATATAGTTTTTGTTCTTTTCATATTTTTTCTTGTAATGGATAGTATGTTGTTTTGAAGGAAAATGATATTAGTTTTACGGCTATGAAATTCATTGTTTGTTTACTATTTAAGTTAAAATGAGTTCATAATTAAATTAATTGGTACATTCAAACAATGATATCGTCTAATGAATATTATATGTGTAAAAACTTGCATTATTGTTATGTAATATGATGACCACGTTTAGGCGGATAGATAAGAATGAGTAGAGACCACAATATATTTGTTGCTGGAATCAAGAAACTTTCTTGCATCTTAACCTGCAATAGAATTTACAAATTAAAGTTAAATAGTTATTAACAAGTTAATACGAACTTAAATACGAACATGCACTTTGTAACTGGAGTATACCTGAACAAAATGATTTCCAAAAATGCTTCACAAATTCAAAACATGTAAATAGTTTTTGTTTACTTTTACTTCATCAGTTGTAAATGCCTCATCACATCGGCATGCCCTATATTCATTATCCAATGCTTATCAGATATTGACTGCTTCAAACCAACATCATTTTGCCTCTCTCACATATCAACCTCAGTTTACATTCTCGTGTATGAAGCTAGTATATTCATCTATCATGTCAATTTTTTTAATCAAAGAATAAACCTAAAGCAAAATCGTGAAAGTTAATTATGAGTTCCAGAAAACTAATTCTGGAAGATGCAATCTGTCTTTTGGAAACCAAAATCCATAAGCCAGAATTCCTCTTCTAGATTCCATTTTCCATAATGCAATTTTCCTCTTCTACAATGTACTTTCCATAATGCAATTTTTTTTAATGTACTATCCAAAGTGCAATTTTTACCTCTTCCATAATGTACTTTCCATAATTTTAAACTTCAAAGTATACATAAAAAATGCTTTCGGATTCAATTTTCTGAAAGGTCTTTATGGAACCTGATTTTTTGACACACTACCTTCACCATTTTCATCACAAACCAAACTCATATTCAACCACACATTCTTACCTCAATCACAACCACAAATCACCAATGTATCTCATCGGAGTTCAGCTAGCGTCCAACTCCACTGAAATCAACCACCACAAACTATACATTGTACTCTCTTTCAGATGAAAATACAAGGGTATGTTGGGTATTTAAAAAATATGTATAATATAGGTAACAAATTGTATAGTGCAGGAAGCAACAACCCGCATCAAAGAATGGACCAACAAGTTGTTGGATTAGCCCACCAACTTCTTTTTAATCTTGTGTTTTAAATTTTTTTATTTCATATTTTAAAATTTTATTTTTTTATTTATATACATATATTTTAAAATACGTCTAATTATATAAATATTTTAAATTATTTAATTAATTATTTATTTAAGATAAATTAAAATAATAATAATTTTTACATGTTAAATTACTCCAAGTCATCATTAATGTGTGACTCATAATGGATGTAAGACTCAATTAACGAATTTTCTAAATATTAAGATCAAACATGAGACGAACATTTCTTAATATTCACATTCATTTTCAGTAAAATTTCTGAAAACTATTAAAGTTTTTTTAAATCCTCATTAATTGCTTAAAACAAATTTGTCTCCACATATTATATTGATTTTATTTTGCACATTTTTCCAATTAAGGTCATATGTATTCAAGCAAATAAATGCACATTTAAAGTAATTTTTGAAACACTTAACCCCGATTACACAATATTATTATAAAATCTATTTATATCTTACAATTGTTGTTCAATGTCTCCTTAAACTGAACTTTTCATACTCACTATTGTACTCTCTTTACTTAAAAAAGTATTTTATATTATATTCTTATTGACTTAACGTTAAAAAATCTTCTAGAGGTGAAGTCCTTATTTTTTCAATTAGTCAACATAAATTCCTGTTAAGAAAGCCATATGATCATCTCCTTAAAAATTTCCAACTCAATCTCAATAAAAACAATTACATATTCACATTTTACAAATAATATAATAAAAAAGAATAATTTTTTAAATTATTTTTTATTTTAATTTTTAGTTTAAAAAAATAACTAATATTAAAATTTGAGTATTATTTCAGTTTTGGTTAGAGTATGCATGTTAAGATGTATAATTTATTAGGTTGAGATTTCTAAATGAACTTATCATGATCCATTATTCTAAAGTTTGTTTGTAAATCTAAGTAATGGTTTGGATCAAGTGTTAGTCTTTGGTAGGTCGTACTTAATACATGTCTTTCTATAGATCCATATGCAGTCTATATGATTGTTGTATGTTGGTATTTAAATTAAATTGAATTGTTGCGGTTTGTTAAAATGTAATTTTTTTTATATATTTTTCTTATGTTAAAAATGTATTTCAATAATTTACACTTACATGTGTTATTTGTATTGTGAAGTGCAATGATTATATATATATAAACAAATATAAGTAAAGGTGCAAGAACAATATTTCAAAGAGAATATAGATTTTATTTTATATTTTTTTCTAAGTAATTGTAATATATTGTCTATATTTAAGTTATATTTTTTAATTATTGTAAAATTTAACCCTCTAGTAGATTTATAGTATAATGGGTAATTTTTTTTTTATGGGGACCATTGAGAAAAATGTCCCTCTCAACTTACTTTACCATATAGTGAATTTTGATGATGTTTGAATACTATGCTTTAGGTCCTTAAATTTTGGAGTACTTTCCCTACTTGTGTTGAAATCTCCACTGAAATAAATAAATTTCGATAAGGGAAGCTATCAATGTTTGAAGAGAAGCTTATGGTAGCAGATATAGATAATTGGTTAATCTTGAAAATGTATTATACATGTTTAAATATATAGTTAATTAGGTTGAATTTGAATAGTTTTGAAAGTATGTAATTCATTAAAGAAATATTTGTGAAAATGTGATTTGAGTATGCTCTCGAGGGTAATTTACTAACATTTTCACTCATGTGAGATGATTCTCACTCAAGTGAACATATCCATCCATTTGACTTATTCTTTAGTTCTATTCTCTTTCAAGTGAAAACCACAGTGAAAATCAGTCTTATCGACCTCATCTTCGCTCAAACAAACAAATTCTTGCTTAAGCTATAAATTTTCGTTCAAATTAGTCTAAAAAATTATTCTTTCATTTATTTTATTTCATTTATTTTCTTCGTATATTCAATTTGAATTATGCATAAGTTTTTTTTTATACAAAATAGGAATTTGTTTCTATATTTAATATGTTTATGAAATTTTAAATATTATGCAATTAATGGTACTTAATATATATAAATAATGTTGTAAGAGATGTTATGAAATAATACATGTATGATATATTTTTGTAGACTTATATTCCATTTAAATATATATATATATATATATATATTTCTAATAAGTTTTCTCAATCGCTTCACTTATTAAGTAATTAAGGGGACCGATTTAACTTTAATATTATCATTAACAAGTTAAAAATAATCAACTCAACTTAATTTATTTTATAATAACGAGTTAATAGAAAACAATTTAACTTTCTAAATATAAAAAGTATAAACACTAAAATATTATTTTATTAATGTTATATATATATATACATAATAAACTTTAAATATTTAAATAGCTAAGGAAGATTAAGAATTTGAATAATTTGAAATTATATCTGTTTCCTAAATACAAAAACAGGTGAATCTATTTCTATTCATTTGACTCAAAAGTTAAGTAAAGTAAATTAATTTTGACTTATAATAAAAAAATCTTTAATCTTTTTATTACAATCCAACTAAACTCGCGTGGTAAGTCTCAACTAAACTCGTGTGCAGTTCTGTCTCTCTCTAAGGTACTTCCTCTCTCTGTACACAACTACTTGCTATCGATTGTAACTCCTTAATTGCTTTCGAATTTGTTTGTTGAAGACCACATGAACCTAAATTTGACGAGTTTCAGTAGTTTTTGGGGATTTTCTATTTCAAAACATTGATAATGTGCATATCTAGAAAGTAGTTTTTGATGTTGATAAGCTCTGCTAGCTACCTGCAGAGCTTTCTATTGAGCTACTTTTTTTAAGTTTTTTTTTGTAAATATCTGTGGAATTAGGGTTTCTTTTTTTGAGATGTTTGAATGAAATTAGGGTTGTATTAGATTATGCTTCTATATTCACTCTAGATAAAGCCCTTATTTTTTGTTTTTTTTAAGTGGAGTGGGATGATATGGTTGTTGTTTAGAAAGATAGGAATTCTAGGAATCACAACAAGATATAAAAATTCCCAGGGAAGAAAGGAATTCGTGTTTGCTTAGTGGATGTTTCAAGGAGGTTTCTGTATAATACTGATAGCTAGCTTTATTGTTTTTTGAAATGAATTATTTATAGAGAATACAAGGCAAAGATGACAGTTATAACTGTCTAACATAAATTATATATATCATGAGACCAGGTACATTTTGGTTTGCAAAGAGAATCTGCTGGGTATATGATATTTTGGCAATTTTTAAACCATATTGTGATTTTTTCAATGGTATTTCTTCGCTGTTTTAACCTATGGAGTAGTATTGTTCATACACATAATAACTATGGGTAATTTTTCTTTATTGATCACATATCATTGACGATCAACCTGCTCATGTTTGACAAATATATAAACACAATGCCTATTGCTGGCATCTATATGATCTATTGTCAAGAGGCTCTATTCTATTTAGTTTGCCCATATTTAACAATATAAACACAATACTTATCATTTTTTAGAAAATCTGGTCGGCCATGTTGCCTATTGCTGGCATGCACCTGATTTGTTGTCAAGATGCTATGATGTTTTAGTGAAGCCTTATAGTTGATAGCGTCCACTAGTGTTCACTAAGACGATCTTATATTTGTCAGTAAGGCCTTACGTTTGATAACTTTCACTGGTGGATTGTAAAAACAATCTTATTTGTTTAGTGAAGCCTTATGATTAATAGTAATAGTGTTGATAGTGTTCCCTAGTGGATCGGAAAAACGATCTTATACTTGTTTAGTGAAGTCTTACGATTGATAGCTTTCACTAGTAGATCTTAAAAACATTACCTTTCTCTCCCTGTCTTAATTTCTCTTTGGTGAGTCTCGTTCCTCTGCTTTTGAATTATAGTGTTTGATCCGATTTTCAACTCATTTCTCTGTTTCCATCATCCTTTGCTTCCATTTGTTCAATAATTATGTGATCTTTCAATTCTCGTTGTTTTGTTTCGTTCTGGGCTCGTGTGCCCGATTTGTTGAGCCCCCAATAAGACACACATTACATGTTTGGTTAATTTTGAGATTCATCTTACATGTGAATTTGGGAATTTTCATTTATATGTTACCACTTTTTACTGTTCCTTCTAAATTGTTGCCTTTTCATTCCAATAATTTTTGTTTTCTATCTGTGCTGTTTACACTATCGGTTGTCAATTTTATTCTTTTCTGTTTTCAAGGCTGTCTAGTGGAAGTTTGAACTTTGAACATGTATGGGAGAACAGCTTGCCAACTTGTGAAAGAATTTGCAAGTGGGGATGAAGGCCAGCTTGTGTCATTCAATGTAAGTCCAGTTCTTCATTTTAATTGGTATTTCTTATTTTTTATTTTCTACAATTGTTGGGTTATGTTTGAACTCAAGTGTTCTTTATGAGTGCTTTAATTGCAGTCTCAAAGGTGGGGGTCTAGTTTCATAGACTAGAGATATGACTTCAAGAGCTTGTTTGGGTAAACTTGTCTAGAAGTACTTAACTGATCATAAATAGAGCTCATAAAGCTTGGTTAGTTTTCAGATTACTAGTTTTGTGAGATCAAGTTTGACCTTAGTGTTCACATTCTAAAATTGGTACTCTTGTGTGAGTGATATATTTTCTTATTAAGTCTTGAAATAAATTTGTAAAAGCTAGCATGAACCACGTTTGAGTTTTATGCATCTGGGGAATCCTAGTTGTATCTAATGGCAGCCAACGTTACTGGTTCTTGGTGATGGCAATTTGTGTTATGAGAATCTGTCACGGTAACCTAACTGATGATGTTTTAATTCTTCTTAAATTTTCCATTGCCTGCTGTTTACCATGACCTTTATCCTCAACTACAATACTGGAGCTGTATCATGATCTATACTACTTTCTTTGGATTTAAACACTACATATGATTCTTTGCTGTTTCAAAGGTTCAAGTTAGTGAGTATGATTCAACTCTGTATGCTATGGCAAGTTGAGAACCTTTAAAAGTTGTGAGATAAAATTTGAAATTGTTTGCATGGATGATATCTTTTTAATTTGATTCAGGATTCAAGTAGCTATTTCACATATGAAATCTTTTTTTCTTAAATTCATTAAATGCTGGTCTGTTTAGGTACCTTTTTAAATGTCTCATTCATTTCTATCATTTTCATACATCTCTCCACTCTGAAGGGGAAAAAAGCTTCTAGAAGCTACCCTAATTGCAGTGAGTATGGTCTATTGGGGCTCATTATGTTTCAGTTTATGACATCACCATCCTAGATGGTGAAGTATTTTTTATGTATGATTTTCTTTACTATTATTTTTTTATCTATCATAGACTTTTCCCATGGGTTTGTAACTCAGGATCCACTCTTTATATTGCTATGGCTATGTGCATACTTTGGTTGATTATTTTGCCAATAATCTTGCAGAGTGACTTGTTTCAACAAGTAGTTGCAGAATGCAGTCAACATCACCTTGAACTTCAGTCCCTGATAAGGTAACATTAATGTGCTGTCCTGCTTCCTTTCTACATTGGAGTGTGCTATTTCATATATTTTGAACGCAAGCTTGTGTATGATGAAACCGTATTACAAAGTTAAGTAAGGGATGATAAAGTCACATTAGTATTTTCCCTTGAATATTCATAGCAGTATCCTATCCCATTTGAGCATGTGCTGTTCTGTGTAAATAGGAAGATACAGGAAGAAGGTTTGGATATCCAAACAGCAAGAAATGCAGATCACTATGGAGCCCTAATCCACCATCTTGCTTTAGTCCGAAATAAACGTTGCCTAATGGCCTATGTGTAAGTATCTCTTAAATGCTATTTACCATCAAGCATAGTTATTGTTATTACTGTATTTTGTAATCTATCTGCATTCTGAGATTCTATAACTTGTCTCTCTGTAGGTATAATCGAGCAGAAACAATACGAAACTTAGTATGGAAGATAGGGCATGTGCTTCCTCAAGAAATTGAAGAGAAGCTTTGTCATGCGGAGGAAGAACATTTCAGGAAGCATTCTACAGCATTGAAATCTTATATGTCGAAAGTCTTGGTTGATCTGACTGTGGTAACCTCTCCCTCTCCTTCCCCCATTTCCTTCCGTTCTTGCACACACACGAGCAGACATGCACATGTATACATGCATAAGAGATATACAGAGTTTAGTATGCATCTTCATAGTTTCCAAGATGTTTTGTCTGTAATCAGTGCCTTGTTAAGTAATTTCAGCCTAGGTGCTTGTTTGTGATTATTGATTGATAAGGAACTTCTTTTCGTTGTGCTATAAAATTATCCTTAGTTTTAATTCCATGTTTATGCTATGAATCTAGTTATGCTCTAATAATATAATATAAGCAAGAGTTATCATGCAGATACTTGTTTGGGTGCACCTTAAGATCTTTTGCAGAATGAATAGGGGAGATTGGTTGATAGTAATCTTGGTGGTTAAGAACCATGCATCTAATGACTCCACTATACATGAATGAATTTAAATGTAATTTCGGATTGTTCAATGATTCTTTTAGTTGTTTTTCACCATTTTTCATGAAATAAAATTGAGGTCACGGACGGTGACCTTAAATTTTTAAGTGAATTTTTTTGTTGTCTTATTTGATTATTTAACCTTACAGTAAAGTAGTCTGTTTTCAGTCATAAAATCTGCATTTTAATAGGATATGGTACCACCAAAAGATCCTTACATCAAAGTAAGGGTTCTTGATGACATTGGAGACGGCATTCTGCTGAGTGATGATAAAACTGCAAATTTTGCCTGCCATTCAATGCATCTTCTGAAGCGAACTGATGCTGAGCAATTTATCTCACGGGTTAAGTGTCTTGCACCTAAAGATTTATATTGCATTATAGTTTGAAATGCGATCTAATTTTTCCTGTTTTCTGAAATATCAACAGGGCCAAATGGAGGAACTCACGGGTTAACCTTCTTTCTAGGCTTTTTACCTGAAGGCTATGTATATAAGAAGGCCATTGGAAACTTGATAAGGATTATATAATATTTTTCAAATTTGTTAATGACATTCTCTTCAATTTAGTTCACCTTGCGTTAAAAAAGAGGACTAAAACTTCATTTATTTATGTTTTGAATTACATTTCGAGATTAAAAAATTATTCTGAATTATACACTATGCATTCCGAGTTATACAGTATCTATAGATATAATTCAGAAATATATTTTTAGATTGGATGATTCAGAAATACATTTCAAAATTGTAAGATCCAAAATGTTCAAAATACATTTTTAGAATACATAATCTAAAATATAAATCTACAAATGCATTTTAGATTATCAGTAAATATATTTTAGATTATGTGATGTAATTGGGAATATACATAAGAAATGTTTACACATTTCTAGTAGGATACGAAAAGTAATTCCTATAATTGGGAACTATATGATTTTCCAAATACACTACAAGTTTAGTGTCTTTTCTTTTCATAGTTTTAACTATCAAAATAAAGACTAAAATATGCATATGCATATGAATTTTTTAATATAAAAATGTCTATATAGTGTTGTGATATTTAGTTATTTAATAGGTACTCACAAAATCACTTTATATAAATATAACAAGGAAGTTAATTATTTATATTATCTTAAAATAAATCATTCAAATAACTATTACAGTTTTTCACCACTCAATGGCTTAGTGTACGTGACTTATACTATCAATATGAAGTTAGAAAATTTCTGTTACAACATAAAATTTTACTTAATATCCACAATCTAACCAATCATGTCATTGTTGTTAACATGCATATGATGTGTTGTTAGGATGTTTTGATCTTTTATTGAAGTCTTACTATTAATAATGTTCACTGGTGGATCATTAAGAAATATCTTATATTTGTCCGTGAGACTTATAAGTGACAATTTTCATTGGTGGATGGTAAAACACAATCTTATTTTTTTAGTAAAGCCTCATGGTAAATAGTTTTTACTAGTGCATTGTAAAAACAATTTTATATTTGTTAGTGAAACCTTACAATTGATAACTTTCAGGAAGTTTCTTCCTGCACCCCTACATTTTTCTTCCTGCACCCCACAATGTTATACAAAGACCAAATTGTCCCTATTATTTTTTAAAAACCCTAAAATGCACGTGAACTGTATTTATTTTTTTGCATTATGGATTATGGAATCCAGAAAAATTTTGGATTGGCACTTCCAGTAAAATTTCGGATTCACCAATCCGTAATTCAAAATATGCATTTCACATTTAAAAATCCATCTTAAAAAAAAACATTCCGGATCCACCAATCCGTAACAGAAATATGCATTATGGATTCAGAAATCTGTAATTAAAAAACACATTTCGGATCCATGAATCCGTAACAGAATTAGGCTTCCGGATTCAGCAATCCGGAAATCAATAATTTATGCAAAAATTGCTTTCAGAACACCCCATCATCCGGAAAAAAAAAATATTCAATTCCGGATTGATGAATCCGTAGCACACTTCCAGATCCCTATATTCGGTAACCACGGGGACTTTTTCAAATAAAAGATTAAGGCCAATTTCGGGATTTAGAAATTTGTGAGGGTGCAGGAAGAAAAATGTAGGGGTGCAGGAAGAAGAAGCCTAACTTTCAATGGTGAATTGTAAAAACAATCTGATCTGTTTAGTGAGTCTTACCGTTGATATCACTCGTTAGTGGATTATAAAAATAATCTTATATTTATTTAGTGTAGTTTTACTATTGATGGTGGTTACTGGTAGATTATAAAAAAGATGTGTTAAAAAAATCCAAAACGTTTTTATTGAAGGATCCTTTTGTCATTGCACATAAAATTCAGAAGCAGGTTCACATTTTGTGGGGTGCAAGAAGTGTACCGAAGGTCGTACGACTAGTCACATGCCTCTGTCCCCATCACTGGGTCAACCAAGATCATGGCCTACATCAATGGGTCAACCAAGATCATGGCCTACATCAATGGGTCAACCGACAACACAAATCTAGTTACGCTTAAACCAAGTCAGTGAAACTAATTCGTGATTAAGAGTTAGGTAATGTAGTCCTAAACGCGATCCAACTCCCTAATCGGGCCCAATAAGGAAAGCCTACTAAGGTAATATAAATAACACACATTCCAAGACCCAGGTACGTCACCTTCTACAGAACAACCGAGCATCAAATACCTTTACTGACTTGAGCGTCAGAGTGCCTTCTACCGAGTCTGGACTATAAGAAGGCCAAGAAGTGAGACGAGAAGGAAAGAGGAGTTAGGAGCTTGTGAGGAAGGAAGCTGAAGTAAAATCCGACCGACAGAAGGAAGAAGAAGAATCCTCTCAATAGTTCTCTTATGTTCTTATGTTCTGGTGCTTCCTCTCGTCTTCCTCGAGCTTGCATTTTCGTGCCATTGGTAAATTCGTTTCAAGTTTTGTATTTATTATTCACCATTGGTTTTTGTATTTTTTTCGTTTCTCTTAATTTATTTTTTCTGCCATTGTCACGCTGGTGTTTGGGTTTTCGTTGTGCCCCATTTGCTCTGTCGCCGCTGCCGTTGTCGCTGTCGCTGTTGCCGCCACTGCTACTGTCGTTGCCGCCTCACTTCACCACCATCGTTTGTTTGACAGTGTGGGGTTGCGAGATGCGGCGGTCAGTGTGGGTTCTAGTGCGGGAATGGAGAACGACGACCATGCGGGAGTAGGGGCAGCGCAGGGGATGTGCAACGTTGCGGACGATGCTGACGTGAAATTAGTGCGCAACAGCGACGCGATTTTTTTAATGCATATGTTTTATATGGGCGACTCTGACCATAGCTGCCCTCTTTGCCTCCATCTAAGAAGGCGGCTAAATAGCCACCTTCTTTTCTCTTAAACATAAGACTACACGCTGATCAAAGGCGGCTATAAAGTCGCATTCTTAGAGTTGAAATAGCTGTTGTTTTAAAGCTTTTTTTGCACCAGTGTATATTATATGCCTTATCCTTAATAAATTAAGAAAAAATAGATTGGTGGGTTATCATTAAAACATAAGGAAGAAGTATGGTTGATAATTAATATACACTGGTGGAGGTTACATATCAAGATGGTCTTTCAAATACTAAATTTGTGTTAAATGATGAAGGCTTCTTCTTTCTGCACCCCCACATTCTTCTTCCTACACTCCCACAATTTTAAATATCCCAAGATTAACCTTGACTTCTAATTTTGAAAAGGAACACCATGCTGGACTTCCTTTGTCACTGATCATCTTCATCATTGAATATTAATCACTGGTGGAGGGTTTTTGTAGTTGTTCGAGGCAAGATGGAGGAGTACATTATGTTGCCGAAGTGTTGTTTGGGTTGTAGAGGTAAGAGTAAAGTTTTTTTAGAAACATGGTGGTTATGGAGATTTTGGAGTTACTGGATATCATGATCCGGTAATGTATTCCGGATTCATGAATCCATAATTGAATAAATTGTGTTTTCTGGATGAGGGGGTGTTCTGGAAGCAAATTTTGCATAAATTGTTGATTTCCAGAATGCTGAATCTGAAAGTCTAATTCTGTTATGGATTGGTGAATCCCATAATCCTTTTTTTTTTTTTTAATTATGGATTTTTGAATCCGGAATACATATTTGTGTTACGGATTGGTAAATCCATAATGCTTTTTTTGAATGATGGATTTCTTAACGTGGAATGTATATTTTGAATTACGGATTGGTGGATCTGAAAATTTACCGGAAGTGTCAATCCAAAAAATTTTCGGATTCCATGATCCGGAATGTAAAAAAATAAGTACAGTTTAAGTGTATTTTGGGGTTTTTAAAAAATAATAGGGACAATATGATTTTTGCATGATATTGTGGGGGTGCAGGAAGAAAAATATAGGGGTACAGGAAGAAACTACCAATAATGAACTACTTAGCCAATTAAGTGATAATGAAGGTGAATATGAATAAGTAGTACACAATGAAGACGAAAATGATTTTAATTATGAATATATATCTAATGAATATATATCTAATGATGCTAACAATAGTATGGTGATGATCATAAATTTTATGATAAAGATGAACAAGATGATGACATATTTTAAAATATATTTGGTTAACTTTTCATATTAATCCACGTACAAAATATACCCTCACCATTTAGTTATATATTATACACCATTTAGTTATATATTATACAGAGAATTATGAAAAATACTGATTAAATTTAAGTGAATCTATTATTATAAATATAACATTATATATAGCCTACAATTTATCTCAGATAAATTGTTTAGAACTCATCAATAATGACATGTGAGTGTGTTATTTTACCTTATATTATATAACAAAGTGACTTGATTTCCAATTGTATAAGATGATAACCAATTTATCATATTAAATATGGTGTGTACATATGTATTAAGATTTTTAAGTTAACATATTCTTATTTCATATTTAATGTGTTTTACGTTTTTGATAGGATAAATTTTATAAATAAAAAATGGATAAAATTTCCAAAAAGCAAAAACAAACAGAAAAGAAAACTTTACAAATTAATAAATTTGGTACTTCACATAACATGTATTTAAAAGCTCCATCAATGTGTTATGATAGCTTAATCAATTTCTAATTAATGTCATGTTTACTTTTGGGGATGAGGTTGTAATGAGATCTGGGGTTGTTTACGTTGTTTGTTTCCACTATTTTGGATGTGCCTCTACGGATGGAGGAGCGGGTGAGTAGCAAATTGACATCTTCATACAAATACGCGAATTTGAGAGGATTACACGTAGGAACATATAAATATTTAGAATTTATATTTATTTAAAATTTTGAATATTTTAGAAATTTTATATATTTATTTAAATAGGGCATTAAATATTTAGAATTTGTATTTATTTAAGATTTTGAATATTTTAGAACATATAAATATTTAGAATTTATATTTATATTTATTAAAATTCTGAATATTTTATAAATTTTATATATTTATTTAAATAGGACATTAAATATTTAGAATTTGTATTTATTTAAGATTTTGAATATTTTAGGAATTTTATATATTTCATATTTTTATTTAAATAAGACATTAATTATTTATAATTAGTATTTATTTTAAGATTTTGAATATTTTAGGAATTTTATATATTTCAAATTTTTATTTAAATAAGACTTTAAATATTTAGATTTGCATTTATTTAAGATTTTGAATATTTTAAGAATTTTATAGAATTCATATTTTTATTTAAATATCACATTAAATATTTGAGATTTGTATTTATTTAAGATTTTGAATATTTTAAAATTTTTATATATTTCTTATTTTTTATTTAAATATTAATTTTAAAATTTATATTTATTTAGTATTTTTAAATATTTTAATTATTTATTTTTATGTAACAATTTTTACATATATAACCTAACTATTTTACTTTTTTTGAAAATAATTATTTACAACAATTTAATTAACTCAAATCTAAAAAAAAACTTAATTTATTATTTAATATAACATAAATATATTTATAAACTTAGATTTTATACCTTTAAAAACAAATTAAATTTTTTCACAACCATCACATTAATAACAATCATCAATAAACTATATTCCCAAATCCAATCTAACATTTTTCAATCAAAATAACCTTTCACATTTTCTTAAATCCTCACTAATCCACTCAATCCTCACAAATCACAAACAACTCCAAAACTATACAAATAACTTCCAACAAAAACTGGCGGGAACTAGTTAACCTTTCACTCCACACGCTCCCAACGCTTCTCTCCTCCGATTCCAATGAGCAACAACCCCTCCCGAAAGCGTGCGGCGGCGCCGTTGCAACCTCCGCCGGCGAAGCAAGTCTTAATGATTCAGGAAGAGGAGTTCATGGACGAAGACGTGTTTACGGAGCAAACCCTCGGCGACATCGATCAAACTCTCTGCGACATCGAGCAGCGCCAGACTCTCGCTGCTCGCCTATCCAAGTGGGAGCGTCCTCCTCTCTCCGCCGATTACGTCGCACACTCTCGTAGCGTCGGTGAGTATTCTCCGTTAATTAATTGTTTAATATTTGGTGTTAGAGTTTTGTTTTACCCTGTCATTAGTGGAATTTTATTGTTTTGTGCTCTGAGTTTCCGTTTTCGGCTTTTAGTTTTTCAGCAGCTGGAGATTGATGATGTGATCGGGGAGAGTCACAGAGAGTTGCTGCCCAACTTGTTTGGACCTGCTGCCATTGTCAGAATCTTTGGAGTTACGAAGGAAGGTCTGCTCGTGTTTTTGCTATCTTCATTCTACACAATTTGGTTTCTTAGACAATTGGAGATAAATATTGCATGTTTGTTTGTTTATAGTGTTGTGCGAAAGAAAACCTGAATGACTCACTCAACCGTTGCTAGTTTTAGAAGTTTGAAACAATAAAGAAAACTATAGTAGTTGATGATGTGTTTGAGCGTTTCTGTTGGTTTTCTATCACTAAGTCAAGTGTGGTTTACATTAGGAGTTTTTCGTTTGGTTCAGTTTTTGGGGGAAAACTTGTGGTTCAGTTCTGCCAGGTCAGTTTTTGGTCAACCACTATTTCGTAAATAAACACTAAGTTGACTTCACTTGTTTTTACACGATCCACTCATCAACTAATTGCCCTTAAGTCTTATTATTAAAAGCATAAGTAATCAATATAAATAACAAATTAATGTAAGAAGTTTCATGATAAGTAGAAATCTAATCTATGAATATGTTAATTTTGGGCAATATATCCATAGATAGCGAACTACACAATTTCAGTCTGGTTCCATAGCGGAGAACTGAAACAAACTGTATGTATGCTTAGGAAACCAAACTTATTTGGGTTTGTTAGGTCTTTTAGTTGCCAAATTAAGATTTATCAACCTAGTGCACAGATAGTTTGTTTGATTCCAGATATGAAGTGATGAATGTTTCAGAAAAGGACAAATTGATGCTTTTGACAAACTTGTGCTGAATATATTTTTTTATAGCCAAACATCATGTTTGGATTTTACTTTCTTGCATACTCAGGTACCTTGCATAATTCATGTCTGGATTTTCAAATGATTACAAGTGTCAAACGCTGAATTTTGTGCCTAGAAATAATCTGTTTCGAGAGAACTAGTCAAGTGTTGAAAAAGTTGTAGTAAGAATAAAAATTATAGATGACGTTATGATTATGGCTCTCAAGTCAGCCATGCAGCACCTTGTAGGAATTATATAATTAACTTATATTTTGTTTGTTTGTCAGGACACAGTGTTTTCTGCAATGTTCATGGGTTTGAACCATATTTCTACATCTGTTGCCCTCCTGGAATGGGTCCAGATGATATCTCTCATCTTCACCAAACACTTGAGGTATCTGGTTTAGTACCTGAAAATAATTTTTTTTTCTGGTTTTTAATGTAGGGTTCATTTATTTAACTTGCAAACTGCTTTTATTACTTGCTTTCGTCATGCTTCAGGGAAGGATGAGACAAGCCAATAGAAATAGTAACGTAGGAAAATTCATTCGCCGCATTGAAATGGTGCAGAGGAGAAGTATTATGTACTATCAGCAATCTGATTCCCAGCCCTTTCTCAAAGTTGTAGTTGCACTTCCAACAATGGTTGCCAGCTGCCGTGGTAAACTTATACATTTTCAATAGACATACTATTTTCCAATATATTAATCATTTTATCAAAAGTCAGAAGTCCAGAATTACTTTATTTATGTTTAAGCTGCGTTCTTGGTTCTTATTGGCTGTATTCTTAGTTTGTTGTGTTTTGGTCTCACACACTTTGGGCTGAGTGTTAAATCTTAGCTTCATCATCTTGCACTAGTATGTCTGCATTTTTTTGACAGTTGTCTTTGTAGAATTTACTTCATTTATGAATCAATGTTTCTTACCAATATTTCAAAACATGTCAGGTATTCTTGATAGCGGTATTAAGCTCGATGGTCTGGGAATGAAGAGCTTCTTGACTTATGAAAGCAATGTACTTTTTGCCCTGCGGTTCATGATTGATTGCAACATAGTAGGTGGAAATTGGATTGAAATTCCAGCAGGAAAATATAAGAAGATAGCGAAAAGCTTGTCTTATTGCCAGTTGGAGTTTGATTGCCTGTATCCTCTTTCATGTGTCAATATCTGTGTTAAAGGGTTATGGGAGTATCAAAATCTTTAGATTTTTCTGTTCTCCCCTTAACAATATTATAGGTATTCTGATTTGATTAGTCATGCTCCAGAAGGGGAATATTCAAAGATGGCTCCATTTCGTATATTGAGTTTTGACATTGAGTGTGCTGGTCGTAAAGGTCATTTTCCTGAGCCTAGCCATGATCCTGTTATCCAGGTCTCTTTGCCTTCTCTTTTTGCAACTACAAATTAGTGCACCGTGTTATTGTTTTTCACCTGAAAATTCTCATTTTTTTCAGATTGCTAATTTGGTTACTTTACAAGGAGAAGACCAGCCACTTATTCGCAATGTGATGACCCTTAAATCATGCTCTCCTATTGTTGGTGTTGATGTGATGTCATTTGATACGGAAAGAGAAGTCCTGCTAGCTTGGAGGGTAATTTAATTGTGTGCTTATCCATGTTTATACTTATCAAGCATAAGAATTTCAGCAATCCCCCCCATTTATATTCACAAGTCTCCTTAAGTAAACTGTTTTTGGGATATGCAATTAAATAGTTGACATCTTGCATGTTTTGTTTCATAGGATGATGTTTTGTAGTTCTTATAACTTCATCAATGGTCAATTCCATTAAATCTCTTTTGTTTCTTAAACTTGTATATCATTAGTCAATTTGATATTATTTAACTGTTGAATGAATTATAATCTTTTCTCTATTACATCCTTATATTTTGATGGAGCTGTTCTTTTTCTTGCAGGATTTAATTCTGGAAGTGGACCCTGATATTATTATTGGATATAACATCTGCAAATTTGACCTGCCATATCTTATTGAGGTGCTGACTTGACTCTTAAACAGTACACTTTTAGAGTTGATAACTGGAAGGTTCTGTTATTTAAAACCAAGTTGTGTCCATGTTGTTGTGGTTATTGTTTTAATTTAATTTGGTATTTTCTTGTTTTTCAGAGAGCCAAAAACCTGAAGATAGCAGAATTTCAAATTCTTGGCCGTATTAGGAACAGTAGAGTTTGGGTAAAGGATACAACTTTCTCGTCAAGGTAAAGAGATATAGTCTTTTGTCATGTACATGTTTCCTCTCCTTATTTTATAAGAGTCGTAGTCTGGTGGATTGTTAGGTTTTGTTAGTTTCATCAACTTTAATGAATATAGAAACTTGATTTCTAAAGCGAATCCTGCATCTTACATTCTTAACATTTTCAATGACTTTTTGAATTCATTTTTTCTTCCTTTTATTTTTTGATTCCATGTCATTTGACTATGTACCTTATTGATACTTGATGGTTTTGTAGGCAGTACGGGACCAGGGAAAGCAAAGAAGTTACAGTAGAAGGGAGAGTTCAGTTTGACTTACTCCAGGTTATGTCAATATTGCTTTGCTTTAATTGCCCTGTGATGAACAATCTAAGTTTATTGCTTAACAGGTTTATTTGTTATGTTTCCATTTGCAGGTTATGCAGAGAGACTACAAATTAAGTTCTTATTCACTAAATTCTGTCTCAGCACACTTCCTTTCTGAGCAGGTAAAGTCATTCTTTTGACATCATTTGAACAATTATTTCCCCCCTTTATTGTGTATTGCCACAATGGTACAAGGCTATTGCATTGTGACTTGGAGATGATAAGTCCAAATCTGGAATGCCTCTCTTCTTAGGGTATAAGCATGGTTATCGAACTCGCAAGTCCACTGTTAACTCAATTCGAGTTGACGTTCCTACTCACCTTGGGTGAGTTGATTCTGAAGCAAACTCATTTTTTTATCAAACTTGGTAATCTCGCATTGAACTTGGTGAACATGGTTGAACTCGCGAGTTTGCAACCGTGTTGATGAGTTAAGGGGTTTTTTCTTTAAACCCAAAACACCCAAAATTAGACAAACTCACATTGCCAACATTAGGCATGACCCAAGTACATCCCCCATTTATTAAAATAAGTAAAAGTGTTCCCGGATATGATGTTTATATAGGACCCAATTACATAATGTTTTATAATATTTATATTAAGTGAATTTTTTTATTTGAGGTATTTTGAAATTATATAATTCTCATTCACTACTAAATGTAGTTATTTTATTAATATAATGGACTTTTGTTTTAAATATTTTGATTAATTGTATGATTTGAAATGTTTTTTTCATATGAAGTAAACTCTTACGAGTCTACAGAGTCTCCACGTGTCTACGTAGACTCTCGAGTTTGATAACCTTGGATATAAGGTTGTGTACATCTATCCTCCTTCGATCCCATTAGGTGGGATGGGAGCCTTATTCACTGGGTCACCCTTTTATTCCTTTATTTTCTGTTTCAAATACATTTTGGAAGTGGGAGCTGTTAATGGGATTTGGATCATGGTTGGAACGTACAATTAACACATCTTTATATTAATATATAAATACTATACCTGTCTATTTATAGCAGAAGATGAAGTTGGTGATTTACATGCATAAACTCTTTATTTGATATGAGGATTGGCCATTTCAATTGGATTGCAATGCAGTTGTTATTTTACAGATATGCATTTCAATTGGTCTTTTTATTTGCTATTTGTATGTTGGCATCATGTGTGTCTGTGCTCTTTTTCTGCATTTTGACTTATTTATATGCTTACAATTATCTAAACAGCTTCTTTTGCTGGATTATTGTCTTTGTTATTGGATGTTATAGTGGTTGTCAATTTATTAGCTTAGTAACTGCTTGTTCATATAGTGCAGAAAGAGGATGTCCACCATTCTATCATATCTGATCTCCAGAATGGAACCGCAGAAACAAGGAGGCGCCTTGCTGTGTATTGTTTGAAGGTTTGCTTTCTGGTTCTTTTGTCCTAGGATGCTTTATTGCCACCTTTTATTTAAACTAATATTGTCTAGTTTTCTTTTGTTTCCTATCTAGTTCTCAATGTCCTGTAAGCTTTACAGATATAAATGTTGAAGTTGACAATAATTACTTTGTAACTCTCAGTTGATGATGAAAATTGTGATCTGACTGATTGTGAAACAGTTTTCGTCTGCGTTGTTTGTTAGTTTTATGGAATACTTCTGTGTGGGACGGATTTACCATGTTATTTAGTGGCCCTTGGCTTCTGTTGGGAAGTTGTAAAGAAGGCTCTGTTTCATTTCTCCTTTTGATGTGTAGCAAATAAGGAATTTTACCACAATTTTATTGGCCAAGCTGTCACTTTAGTTGGCGGTAACTAATTCTAATGAACTGATGCCAGATGTTATTTGACAGTAATATACTCAGAAAAGTTTCAATATTATCCTATTATACCTAATAATTTAGCTTTAAAATGTTTTATTGTTTGTGATTATTTTTTTGGGTGAATTGCCTGTGGTTCTTTAACCTATTAAAGTGTTGTGTATCAGATATGGTGAATCCATTATGGGAATTTTACATGTTAGAGAATTTGACCATTGAAAATTCATACTCTACCCGTCAATGTGCAGGATGCATATCTCCCTCAGCGGCTTTTGGATAAATTGATGTTGATTTACAACTATGTGGAAATGGCTCGAGTTACAGGTGTTCCAATTTCCTTTCTACTTTCCAGAGGCCAAAGCATTAAGGTAAGCATCAAAGTTCCTTTTCAATTAACAATGCTGCGAATCACTTAAAATGACTGACTCATTAAATTGTATCAGTAATTCCTTGTTTTTCTTTTCTTCCTTTCCAGGTACTTTCACAACTTCTTAGGAAGGCAAGACAGAAGAATCTGGTCATTCCTAATGTCAAACAGGTTGGGTCTGAACAAGGAACATTTGAAGGTGCCACAGTAAGTTCATTCCTTTCTTTTTCTTATTCATTATTTTAACGGTTAATAGGTGTTTGTTAACTGATTCTTTCTACTTTTCAATGTCTATACAATCATGTTTGTGTGTATGCATCTACCAACTATTCAATGCCTTGTATTTTCTGAGAATTTTATTTATATTTTGTCTCAACAAATTATATTATATTCAAAGGCTCATAGCATCATTAACTCTTTACAGCAAGATTGCATTGCATTAAAGTTGTCAAATTTGAGTGTATGGTAACTCATTAAGGTTTTACAAACTTAAGACTTTACCTTAGATAGTATTAAAAATACCTCATCATGTATCGAAACAAAATATGTTACCTTAAAACTCAAAACCACGTGACACAATGGACCAATCACTGGAATACAATTATCCCAGTGGATCAAATGAACAAGGGCTTCACATCTATTACCTGCATTTGACTGAGCCTACCAGAGTTAAACCTAGTGTGGGTATCCCTGAGCTTTTGAGTGAGTTGCCAGTTTGTCAACTATGCTTTGTATAATTTTCTCCTCTATATTCATGAAACAATCACCTTTGTCAATGTATACGTTTTTTGGTTAGATAGAAATGTGGATATTGTATTTTCACTTTACAGTTGGAACAAAGAAAGACAATTCTGCTATATAGCATTGCCTTTTTGGTTTAGGGGAAATAGGTAAGAAAATAACTTTATCCTAATAATAACAAATGTACGGTGAGATTTTATTCTGATTTAGTTTCTTGATTGAAAAATGTTTTGAACCAGGAGAAAGATCTCCTAGGGTATCCTTTTACAAGGGTTTCGCATATTTGCCATATCAAAGCTAAAGCTTAGTTCTCAATTTATACAAACTGAATGCCATCTTGATTAAAACTAAACGCCCTATTCTTCCATCCTCTCCAACTAACAGAATTTTCTAACTGTTGATACTTTACTCTAACTAGTAACTGTTGATGTTTTTGAATCCCTAACATGTTAGACTTGTTTGGTTTGAGAATTTTTTTTTCTATTTTTATATCCCGTTTTTAAGGATTTGTGGAGACAATGAGAACAGTAAACAAACTGATTTTTTTAACTATTTGTGAAAATGGACATGGTAAAAAATATTTTCTTAAATAAATTTGGTCCTTTGCTATGAGTTGGAAATTTTATTGTTAAAATGTTCGTATGTTATGTACTGCTTAAGCAAGCCTATAAACAAAGATCTATACATTATGGGGTTGCAGTTGTTCGTAGATACTTGTTATTTTTCCCTCTTGTTCTTCTGTTTATGCAAGAAAATATTGAAAACATGCTCAAATTTCAAGTTTCTTTATTGACAGAGATCTACGTAAGTTTTGGAGTTGATGCGCTAACCTTCTCGCTTATTTTTCTTTTGGACATTTCAGTCGTTAAGTTGTTGCCTTTTGATGCATGATTTTTTAATTACAACTTGCAGGTATTGGAGGCAAAGGCTGGATTTTATGAAAAACCAATTGCTACGTTAGATTTTGCATCCCTGTATCCATCTATTATGATGGCCTATAATTTATGTTATTGCACTCTGGTAAATATTTATTGTTTTGTAAGTTTTGCTTAAGCATCTGAGTTTTGTTTCTTTAGAAAAAAATATGGATATTACTTTATCCACCGGAATAGTTCAGTTTGTATGGGGTAACAATTGGTAGTTTTTTTTTTTTGGTTAACTATTCTTTAAGGTGACTTCTGAAGATGCTCGCAAGCTTAACATCCCTCCAGAATCCGTGACCAGAACTCCATCTGGTGAAACATTTGTTAAATCAAATCTGCAAAAGGTATGTTGTTTGAAAAATTACCATTTTTCCTTTTTCTTTGCAGTTCTATGCTGATTTCTGTAGAGGTTAATTCTTAGATGAAGTTGAGGCACTGATGTAATGAAAATAAATTCAGGGAATACTTCCTGAAATACTTGAAGAGCTATTAACAGCCCGAAAAAAGGCAAAAGCAGACTTAAGGGTATCCTTTCTGCACTTGTGAAAATTGACGTTGGGTTTAGATTGTTTTGCTGTCTGCTGTTTTGATTAATTCAAATCCACTAACTGAATTCTGTATATTTGTGCCTGTACATGATTTCTATGAAACATCTACTACAGGAGGCAAATGATCCCCTGAAGAGGGCAGTGCTAGATGGTAGGCAGCTGGCCCTGAAAGTAAGCCGAGCCTCTTAATTTTGTGTCTTTTTTCCTTGTCCTTTTTTCTCTTGGTATCTGTTCATTTCTCACTACTGCATTGTGCGTGTTAATAACTGTGCTAATTCAATTTTTTGGTATTGGTACATTTTAAACTCTATTTCTATTTCCTTTTGGTCAGATTAGTGCAAATTCTGTGTATGGATTTACTGGGGCTACCATTGGTCAGTTACCATGTTTGGAGATATCATCGAGTGTAACAAGCTATGGTATTGCTTTCATCTCTTAGTTTGTTTGGTGTGTGTTTCTAAATTATCTTTTTTGTTGAATGTAAATAGCATCTCCATTGATTTGTGATGTTTGATTTGATGCCTCTAAAGGTCGACAGATGATTGAGCACACAAAAAAACTTGTGGAAGATAAATTTAGAACACTTAATGGCTATAAACACGATGCTGAGGTATAGTATTTATAAATTTTATTGTTTTGATACCTATCATAGTTTATGGGGTTTCATTGGCTAGAAGTCGAAGCTATCTTAGGTGTTTTTATTGGTCCTTATTACTGCATTCTAATCTGGGGAATTTAACATTGAACCAACAAAATATAAAGTTTCTATCCTTACCAATAAAATTTACATTTTCAGTTATGGATTTGTTTTCTTAAATTTAATGTAGTCATATATTTTCTTTATTTGCTTTACCACCATAACAAAGACAAATGACTTGCAAATTAATGTCATTCTTGCTACTAGGTAATATATGGAGACACAGATTCAGTCATGGTACAATTTGGTGTTTCTGATGCAAAAGAGGGTGTTTCTGCTGTAGAACAGGCTATGAACTTGGGGAGAGAAGCTGCCGAATATATAAGTGAAACTTTCACAAAAGTAACTGTTTATTTTGCGTTTTATTTTATTCTTTTATGATAGCCTGTGAAAGTGACATGAAAAATGTATTGTGTTTTTCTTGAATTATTTTCATGGATCACTTATTTCCGCAATATGAAAAAATGTTCCTTTTTGTATCTTCTCCAAACAATCAAGTAACAATTGATTCTAAAATCACTGTGTTTTGTTTGCTCAAGATTGAAATAAAAATTGAGCCCCTCATCCTACAAAGCAACATATTCTCAATTTGATTATTCCAATCATTCCCTGATTCTTCAAATATGGAACAAAAAGTTACATATTTTTTCAAATAATTTAGATTCAGCAATTGTAATGTTATCTCTGAATTTATATTCATGTTAGTTACAACTTCACAAAATTTGCAGCTAGTGTAGAGGTTTTAGTCTGCAGATTGTTTAAGCTTCAGCTTCAGTATCCCTAATCTTAATTCTATAAAACTTATTATTTTATTTGCTACATTGATTTTTCCGTACTTATTTGTTGTCGTTTTGATTGTGAAGCCCATCAAACTAGAATTTGAGAAGGTTTATTATCCATATCTATTGATTAGCAAGAAGAAATATGCTGGTTTGCTTTGGACAAAACCAGACAACTTTGACAAAATGGACACTAAAGGTAAACATTACTCTTTACCTTCCTCTGGATTTGTTGAAGTGCCTCTTAAACTAAATTTTCATTGAACAGGTATTGAAACAGTTCGAAGAGACAATTGTTTGTTGGTAAAAAACCTGGTGAATGATTGTCTTCACAAAATACTGATTGATAGGGACACAAAGGGGGCTGTCCAGTATGTCAAGAACACAATTTCAGATCTTCTCATGAATCGAATAGATTTATCTCTGCTGGTTATTACAAAGGTGGGAAGTATATTGAATCTAAGACCATGCAATGGTCTCTCTTTGCTATTTGCTTTTAGTGGAGCATCAGATATTTGATGCGAGTGCATTACCAAAATAATTCCTCTGAACTTGGCGCTAACATGCTTGCTTTGACAGGGTTTAACAAAGACACGAGATGAGTACAAAGTAATGGCAGCTCATGTTGAACTTGCTGAAAGGATGCACAAGGTTGGCTAGATAATCAAATATATGCTGTCTTTACCCATTTTTTGTTTTTTTTGGAAAATTAGATTCTGGTGGCAAAGGAAAAAGAAGCCAATGTTATAGTACATGATCATTTGCTCTATATGTGCCAAAACATCAAATGGTATATTAGAATTACACTTGAACTATGTAGGAAAATAAGAAATAATTTATTTATAAAAATCACACCAAGTACATTCTCAGTTCTATTTGTAACAAACAATCTCTTTAAAATACGAAAATATGCTAAAATAAATAAGAAGTTTCTAAAGATATTATCTCTTAATCAAGTTTGGATATCCTGGAGATATTCTTATCTTAATAATAAGTCACTATTTAGAGCAATGACCATGAATTATTTTTAATTTAGATGTTGGATTCTATATACTCACCTCTCAGGTCCTGGAAATTAATGTTTCAAATGTTTGGTAAGTTATTTGTGGAACTATACAGTATTGTTACTGGATTGTGGACTGTTTTAGGCCTTATTGAGTTTGCCTTGTCCCCGTTCTGTAGGCCACAAATGTATTTGATTTGATTTTGTAATTGACAGCGAGATGCTGCCACTTCTCCAAATGTTGGAGATAGAGTACCTTATGTAATTATCAAAGCTCCAGAAGGTGCAAAGGTAATACCACATGTTCCCCTCTCTTTTTTATTATAGTTTTTTAAACTTTTGTTTAGATTTTCTCTGGACTAACATGTGTAAGAAAATCAGGCGTATGAGAAATCAGAGGACCCTATTTATGTTCTAGAAAACAACATACCTATAGATACTAAATACTATCTTGAGAACCAAATTAGCAAGGTTGGTTATCACTTTCTTAGATGTTTTGGATTTCCAAATTGCTGTTCTTTATTAGCTTCATTGTATTGCAGCCGATTCTGAGAATTTTTGAGCCAATTATCCGGAATGCTAGCAGAGAACTTTTCCATGGAGATCATACAAGATCTATTTCAATTTCTACTCGATCAAACAATAGCACATTGAAATTTCCTAAACAGCTTACCTGCATTGGCTGTAAAGCTGTACTAGGGTATCTATCTCCCCCTCTTCTCATTGTGTTCTCTTAAAGTTCCTGGTTTATTTTAATTTTATATTTTTCCTTTCTTGTGTTTGCGTTTGTAAAAGAAATACGAAGAATTAACATTTATGCACATGCTAACATTTTCAATAACTAGGCTGTATATTTGAGATATTTCCTATAGATTTTAAATATATTAGAACTATAGGCCAGCAATATATTATGGAATTATTACGAACCCTTTCATGTTACCAACTTACTTTAAGAAGAAATATCTTCTTTATGAAGATGAACTGTCAAAAAGAAAATAGCACATATGATCAGGGGACCATTCTTTCAGAATGTGTTAATGAACTCGTGATAACTTTTGGTCATCTCAGTGACAGAATAGTTGATTTAATGAATTTCCTGTCGTCTGTAAATTTTATCCCTACTTCTCAGGGTCTGCTTTAGAAATTGAAATTTTGATTTGGTTTCCCGGAGTCTTGTCAGGAAAGCAAGATTCTTCAGGTGTTATATATGAATCATAAGACTAGTGAAAATACCTTATAATATTTATGCCTTGTGTTGAAGATTATTTGTATGTATGATAATGCACGAGTATATGTCAGTATACTGAAGGTCTCAAGTTTTTGTTTTATTTGGTTCAGCAAGGATCATCACACTGTCTGTTCAGATTGCAAAGGAAGGGAAAATGAGCTATACTGTAAAACAGTATCTCAAGGTAGGTTATCTGTTGCACTCTATTCAATTTTAAATGGTTTTGGTTTTGTTGTACAGGATGATTACAGTTATTTTTTAATTGGACAAAAGTCACAAAACAAGTGGTGGTGTGCTTGTAGTGTCTGAGCTGGAGATGCTTTTTGGGAGGTTGTGGACACAGTGTCAGGAGTGCCAAGGTTCACTTCATCAAGATGTTCTCTGCACAAGGTATGTTCATTTAGTGAAATTGCTTGGATGGCACAGGTTCTCAAACTTTTGGTTTTAAGAAGCACCAGTATTAATTAATCAACATCCTGGAATTGGTGTTTTTTACCACTTGTCTCCGGCTTGTTTAATGTCCTGGCATAACAAGTGTCAAATTATTGTGGAATTTTACAAAAACTTGTAATTTCGTTTGTGGTTTGGTTTCTCATTGTTGGACTGTTATTAGCTGATTTCTCGTGTACTAATTTTTTGCAGTCGGGATTGTCCAATTTTTTATCGACGAAAAAAGGCACAGAATGATATGTCCGAAGCAAAATCGCAATTGGACCGGTGGAGCTTTTAAGTTTTGCTGAGGTCAGCTTTTCTCAATTTTCTTCCATATCCGTTCCTCTGTCTTCATACTGATCTAGACCATAAATTTCATCCATCCCATTAATCCAAAATTCAATATTTGCAATTGAAATCATTGGAAAATTTATCTTTATATATATGTAGGAACTTATCTATTGTTTATATTCTAAAACAGAAAAAATTGACGTTTAATAAATTTTGGTCATCAGATTGGATTTTCAAGTAATATTTGAACAAATTTTGGTCATCAGATTGAATTTTCAAGTAATATTTGAACTTTCTCGTAAGATTCTGCAGTTTTGGGTGTGTATATCATTTCTAAGAATTATTTATGAAAATTTTGTAATTATTTATAATATTTTATTTTTAAAATATAAAAGAACAAGATCATCCAATTTATTTTTTGATACAAACTACTTTGAATTTGAATTATTATTGTTTTTTTAAATCAGCAATAACAATAGTTTCATGTATTGTCAAGATAACATAGAAATAATGTATTATTTTTAAGAAAAAACAATCTTGACATTATAACTACTTTTACTAGATTATGAAATATTTTACACCCTTGTAATATCTTTATTTTTAAAAAATAAAAAGTAAAATCATCTTTTATAATTTTATAAGGATCTAAAGTTTTTTAGTATTTAGCATTAAAAACAGTGAACGAAATTTCATATTTGAAAAATTTCAAATTAATTTTAATAGGATTTTTTTTAATAAATAAAATTGCATTTACAAGATTCTTATCACCAACATTTATACCAAAATAAGTTTTTAATAGAAAAGATTGCATTTACTTGGTAAATGACATTCATCTTATTGCTTTAATAAATTATACTTATCTTTATTTTGTAAAAATAAAGGAAGTTATAACATATATTATTTGAAAATAACATATATTATTAATTAAATAAAGAAGTTATAAAAATTAAAATTAAAGTTTTAAAATGTATTTTTTAAAATTTAAACACAAAATGAGTGATTTAGTTATGTAGAATTTATCTTTTTTAAGTTCTCGAATGAATGACGTTCATTGCTGGGATAAAATTATATCACTCTAATTTTGAAATAAACATTCAGCATCTTCATGTTGTTAATAAAATAAAAATAGTACTTTTTATTTTATTTATATCTATACTTGAATTAAAATCATGCGTAAATATATTAATAAATCAATAAATTTAATCATATATACATACATATATATATATATATCAATTTTCTATTAGAATTTTTGCTTGAAAATATAACTTTTTAAATTTTTATAAGGTATTTTAAAAATTTGTTGACAATATAATTTTTATGATATTTTAAATATATAATAATTAAACCATTTATCTTTTTATAAAACAACTTTATTTTTATTAAATTTTAATCAATATGACGTTTAAACAAAATAAATAAGGAAGAAAATTTGCATTTTATTAAAATACAAGTTCAAAAATGTCATTTACTTAAAACATGGACAAAATGAATGTTTATTTACAAATTAAAAAAAGATTGTAAATTATTTTATTAAAAAATTAGAGGAAGGAGATTTCTATTTTAAAACTATAAGAGGTATGTGTCTCGGAAGTTATAATTTTTCCATTTAAATGTCAACTATAGATATTCATTAATAAAATTTAAGTTTATTTTTTTGGATGAGAGATATGAAAGAATGAAATTTCTTAGTAACGGAATTATAGAGAGTATGATAATTACATTTTATTATAATGTTTCTTAAAATTATTTTATTATTAAGTTTAAATGTTTAATAAACATTTTGACACTAAATTATATTTTTAAAGATCAATTGATACTCAGAAGTAAAAGTTTTTAGGGATCAATCTAACTTTTTACATATTTGTTGTCTAAATCATTTTTTTTTCCGAGAGCTAAATTGTTATAATTCTACACTTTCATGAAACAAAATGTCCATTTTAAGTAAGTTACAAGTTGTTACAATCAAACTTGTCTGTTTTAGTAGTTATTAGTTGCAGGTCGTTACCGTGCTGACTCAATATTCTCCTTTCTTCATCTATGTTTAATTTATGCTCGTATTTATGAAGCTGAGACACTCCTCTTAAATGACATGTCTCAGTCGGATACATATATCAAACACCAACACTAGTACCACACGTATTGGTGAAGTGTCAAATTCAAAAAGTATTTGTTAAATTTCTGACAATTCTAGCATGAGTTTAACATAATTTAAAAAAAAAAAATACATTAATTTTTTAAAAACTCAAACTTATTGTATAAATATTTATTATGATAATAAAAATAAGAAACAAATTATTTTGAACTAGTTAAGAAAATATTTTTCTGTGTCGTATGAGTCTCTGTACTATATTTCTATTAGAAATGTTTCTATTATTTCTAGCTAATAGATCTTAACCTAATATTTCTGAACCCTAATATATAGTACTTTAGGTCTGTTTAATAGGGTTTATATAAATAAACAAAGGTTTCATTACTTTTTGATCCTACTATTTATTTATCTTATTGAGTTTGGTCACTATTGATAAAGGGTTCAATCAAGTTTTTATAATTTTTTTGTTAATACTCAAATGATAATAAGCTATAAGCCTGATTAAAAGCAGTAATTTGTTGGACTGTTTTGATATTATATTTTTTAATTCTAAGAATATTGAAATGGGTGTTTACTATATATAGGAGATTTCAGTGGGATGAGATTATAGATGTTTTACGACAAACAGTAACTGATGCGTGCTCTGATAAGTCAGTGAGAGTTTATTTTCTATATATAAAAAAGATTTTGTAATCTCATGTTTAGTTATTAATACATTTTTGTCTACATAAAATAGAACAAATAAGGATATCTTCAAGTCATATATCAAATATTTAATATCTGAGTTTTATAACAATCTAATCTTCTGTTGGAGATGACCTAAAATTTTAGGTAATAATACGAATAAAATATTTCTTTATTATTAAAATATTTAATTATACTTAATCAATTTTTAAGAAGTTATAATGTAAATAAAAAATCATTGAAAGTTGCAATGGGATTTTAAAAATAAAAATTATGTGGTAAAATGAGACTAGAAAAAGAAAGTAAAGGAAGATGTTCTAAATAAAAGTTTGTTTAATACTTTTATAGTTTCTTTAATTTCAAGTCATCAACAATGAGATGCTTTGTTAAATGTAATATCAATTTCTCAACAATTAACTCTAACTGGAGAAAGCTCACTAAACTAAATATGCTGCAAATTTAGAACATTTACATGATTTATCTCATTCTTAACTTCAAATGGTAAGAAAGGGTATAACGCATATTTTAATGTATCATTCATGGGGTAATACATTATTCGACATTGCAAATGCTGATTATCATTATCTATTACTTCATTAAAAGTCAGATTAATGAAGAACTGATTCTCTACTGGATAGATGAAATTAAAAGTCAGAGATCCTAGAATATAATGTAGAATTATCATAGCTTGTGTTCAAGGGCAGCAAGTGCAAATGCTGCTTCCTTCTTTGATGCTTCTGTGTTCTCGGACATGTTTTTTGTGAAGTTCACAAACTCAAGGAATAAAAAAGGTTTCAGAGTTACAAAATACTTAGCTCAAATATTTTCTGTTCACAGGAAAAAATGGTTAAATATTGCCTTGGCTGGTTTGGATATGTTAAAGAGATTCATCTGACATGTGTATTTGGGAATTTTCATTTATACGTTACCGCTTTTTACTGTCCCTTCTAAATTATTGCCTTTTCATTCCAATAACTTTTGTTTTCTATCTGTACTGTTTACACTTTCGGTTGTCAGTTTTATTCTTTTCTGTTTTCAAGGCTGTCTAGTGGAAGTTTGAACTTTGAACATGTATGGGAGAACAGCTTGCCAACTTGTGAAAGAATTTGCTTGTGGGTAATACAAGGTTTCATTGTACTCAACAGTTATATTTGAGATTTGGCTAATACTATGGGTCTTTTTGTCTGCTCTTTGTTGCAACCTCTCCATTTTGAGGACAATTTCTTACAGATTGCTTCATGAAAAGCTTGGAAAGCAAGGGTATTACGGTGGGCGACAAACATTACTTATTATATTTTTCAGTCATCATATAAAATAAAGAGTTCTGACTTTACACTACAAGAAAATTATTAAATAAAAATCAATTTTAGAGACAAAAAACAATTAGTTGCTATAGTAACTAAATTAGAGACTATTTTAGAAACTAAAAAAATTATTGGTTTCTAAATTAGTTTTTATTATTGATAAATAGTTTTTAAATTCGTATCTAATTAGCTATCAAAGTTTTTGTTACCAAATTCAGAATCTAAATAATTGGTTGTTAAAACTTTGGTAGCTAATTAGATACCAATTTAGAAATTAATTTATAACCCAATAATTATTTTAGTCTCTAACATGGTCACTAATTTAGTCACTATAGCAACTAATTATTTTTTATTTCTAAAATTGGTTTCTATTTGATGATTTTCTTGTAATGTTATCTGCTTGAGATTTTCCTGTTTGTTGGCACCACCAGTTAAAACCACCTTATTCCTTTAGGAGAAAGGAAATAAACCCTGGAGAGTTTCAGGTATAATGTGTTTTCATCCTGATGACTTCCTAGTAACATTTTGTTATTCAATTTGCTTGCAATCAATAAAGTGTGAGGCATCCAGTTTTTTTCCTGTTGTTTTCTTTAAAATTTGAACTTGGGTATTATATGTACTGCTTGTGCCTCAAGGGCTTCTGGATGGTTGTAATATGGTTTTTCTCATCTTTTTTAATTGAGTGTTCTTCTTGAACTGTTTTCAGTTATGGATGTAATTTGATGAAACTTGTAAGTGCCAGTATACTGCTGGTAGTGACCTGAACTGAATAATTTGCCTCTTGTTTAATCTACTAGCATTTGGACATTGTACTAAATGTTTGCACAAGTTAGCAAATTGATTTTAAACTTTAGGTATCAAAGAGGGAACAGTGTTAGCTTTTTAGGTATATAATTAAGGATCAGAACAACGAAGAAAGAGTGAGTTGTAGTTATCTTACATTGTTTATTTCAGTTACATTATAACCTTGCATCTGTTGTTATTTCAATTAATATTTAAAAGTAATTATTAGAACTTTTGGGGCAAATGATAGTGAGCAAAATTGTCTGTTTTTTTTTACTTTATTGGCACCAAAATTTAGTTTTTTGCACGTACCTTTCTATATGATTTCAACTGCAATTGTATGCATAAATGATTATTATTTCTCATTATTTGTTTTTCTGAACCTTGCAGATGGTAGATATTGATTTAATATCTCGTAACTTTCTGCATTTTCTTTATCTGATGTCTGTTCTCTTATGGCAGAGGGTGAATGCTAGTGATATCAAGGAATGTGTGTGCCGCACACCGGATACTCCTTATGACGGTTTGTTTACCTCTTGTTGTCACCTTGTATAATGTTTTGAATATTATTGGAACAGTGCTCTTGTTTGAATAGTATTGTTCCTGTATTTTATTGTTCTTTAATTGCTCGTGGAAAAAGGTTCCAAGCTTTTCTTTTGGTTTTCTATTTTCCCAATTCTTGGTATTTTGAATTGTGTTGAGAGGTGAAACATCTGTGAGTGGTTTATCGTGTAAATCCGTGTTTTGATTAATAATCCCCAGTAACTCGGTTGCTCTTCCGCCTTTGATGCTCGCTGGTCCACCTCCCCCGCTCGCCTCCACTTCCTCAGTTATCCTTTGCCTCTGCCTTCTCATCCAGGAGCTGGAGAATGGGGAGCGAGGTCAAAGAAGAAGAATTCATTGGAGCGTTCACTGCAAGTTATTTCTACATTCTAACATTTCCTGAGATAATCAATTGTTTGTTATTACTGTATTCTGCAGAAGAACTGATGAGGCAGAGAACATGCCCATAACAATTGACATAGAGAATCTAAAGCACAGGAGGGAGGAAAGTTTACAGAAAATTCGAATAAATCCTCCTTCTTCTCAGTGGTTCTCTGCAGCACGGGAATTCAACAAACCTAACCCTTCAAAGGCTCATAAATCCCGGCTAATGGTATGTTTGTAGCTGCTTTTATAGGGTTGAACATTTGATTGAATAAAATTAAGCTATATTCTTAATACCAAAGATTTTGAATGGATTAAGATAAAAAGGTTTTGCAGTTCCTTTTTTATAGATTTTCATGAATTACCTTTTAAGGTATGTCATTCTCCTGCATACATTCTGATCCTGATTAGTAAGCATCATTAAGCACTTCTTTGATATCAAGCGACATCAATTTACTTGTTTGTTACTAAATTATTATTGTTTTGGTTCAAACTAGCACATTTAAGTAACTTCAACAAATTTCTTTCAATCCTACTGTGCTAAGACACATGTTTTTTCTTAAAAAGTTGGGTAATTGTTCCATATTAAGAGAGCATGATATTTCCTGTAATATCTAATATACTTGAAAGGTAGTGAAAATGTATCAATTGGTGCATAGTGTTTTGTTCTGTACACATTCTGGTTTTTTATTAAACACTTCTTTAAATGTTCACTAAATTATTCTTGTTTTTTCTGCAAACAGGTGCATTCAACTTCAAATACGTTTCTTTCCAATCCTACTAAGATATGGTTTTTGTTAAAAAAGTGAAAGTTTGAATGATAAATTTCTATAAATTTGAACGAAAAGTTAAGACATGTTCTTGTTTGCACATCTATAATAACTTGTATGTAAATAGTTGAATTTCTTTCTATATATAGGAATCTCTCATAAATTTACACTTAAATATTGAATAGAACTAGATTTGTGGGAATTTTGTAGTGTTTGAGAGTAGAGATCAGTTTTATATAGTTTTTTTTTTGGAGAAATTATCAAGTGTCAACATCTGCTTAAGATGTCTCAAGGGTGTTTACATGACTTTTATTGTTTTGTGTTTACATTAGTGTAATCACTAAAGTTTGTATTCATGTTGTTTTTTACCCATTTGTAAATAGTTGAATATCTCTCTATAAGTAAGAAATCTCTCATAAATTTACACTTAAATATTGAATAGAACTAGATTTGTGAGAATTTTGTAGTGTTTGAGAATATGAATCTGTTTTATATAGGTTTTTTCTTGGAGAATTTTTCAAGTGTTAACATCCACATAAGATGTCTAAAGGTTGTTTACATGACTTTTATCATTAGTTTTGATTTTAAACTATGACAATGGTAGGTTTTTTCAATGCAATACGTACCCAGAATAAAATTTCAAAAAGTAGGATAAAATTTCACGAGTTTCAATAGAGGATAGTCTTGGTTTTCAATAAATTTCTGAATTTTTTCCTGAAATACTTATTTATGAAATTCCACGCAATAATCTCAACTGAATTTGGGACAAAACGAGAAAAATTTCAGGTCAAACGGATGAGTATTCACCTAGGAAAAAAATAAAAAAGTTTCACACACAAGCAAACCTTCCTTTTGGCTATGGCAGTGATGAATAAAATTTTTATTGCAAATCTTCTGGGATAAATTTTGGGCTCAAATCTAAGTCAAAACTCAATAGACACAGTGAAAAATATTTGGGAAAAATTTGAGACCGAAATACCCAAGGATTAAGGTGTAGTAAGTCCAAGACCAAGAGTGAACAAAATTGGTTTTCTGAAAACAAAACGACCTGACTTTTCTTCCCCGTATCTTCTTTTTGTGATTTTTTAACGACGTGCCTACTTACCTGGGTGCAAACAACATATGAAAGTACTTGTGCGATTTTTTTCAACGTAATACGGACTTACAATAAAATTGCAGAAAGTAGAGCGAAATTTCACAAGTTTCGGTAGATGATTTGGTTTTCAATAAAATTAATGAAAAGTTTTTCTGAAATATTTTTTTCTGACATTCCATGTAATAATCTCGACTGAATTTGGGATAAAATGCGACAAATTTCAGGTGAAACGGATGAGTATTCACCTAGGAAAAAAATCAAACAATTTCACACACAAAAGAACTTTGCTTTCGGAACAGGCAGTGATGAATAAAAAACATATTGCAAATTTTGTGGGACGAATTTGGGGATCAAATCTCAGCCAAAACTCAATAGTCAAAGTGACGAATGTCTGGAAAAAATTTGAGACCGAAATACCCAAGGAGTAAGGCATAGTAAGTCCCAGATCGAGGGTGAACAAAACTTGTTTTCCAAAAACAAAACGTCCTGATTTTTCTTCTCCGTATCTTTTTTTTGTGATTTGTTTATGGATGTGCCTCCTTACCTTGGTGCAAAGAATATATGATAGTACTTGTGCAGATTTTTTTAACGCAATATGAACCCAGAATAAAATTGCAAAAAGTAGGGCGAAATTGCACGAGTTTCAGTAGAGGATAGCCTTTTTTCAATAAAAATTTTGAAAAATTCTTCCCAAATGGTTTTTTCCTGAAATATCGACCGAATTTTGGATAAAATACAACGAATTTCAGGTTAAAGGGATAAGTATTCACCTAGGAAAAAAATCAAGCAGTTTCACACACAATCGAACCTTCGTTTCGGCTCTGGCAGTGATGAATATTAAATTTATTGAAAATCTTGGGGGACGAATTTTGTGCTCAAATCTCAGCCAAAACTCAATAGACACAGTGACGAATGTTTGGTAAAAATTTGAGTCCGAAATACCCAAGGAGTAAGGCGTAGTAAGTCCCAGATTGAGAGTGAAAAAAACTGGTTTTCCGAAAACAAAACATCCTAGCTTTTCTTCACCCTATCTTCTTTTTGTGATTTGTTTACGGACGTGCCTCCTTATCTGGGTGAAACAACATATGAAAGTACTTGTGCGAATTTTTACAACGCAATACGGACCCAGTATAAAATTGCAGAAAGAATGGCGAAATTTCAGGAGTTTCGGTGGAGGATAGCTTTTGTTTTCAATAAAATTTATGAAAAATTCTCCCAAAATAGTTTTTTCCTGAAATTCCACGTAAGAATCTCGAATGAATTTGGGACAAAACGCGAAAAATTTCGGGTCAAACGGATGAGTATTCACCTAGAAAAAAAATCAAACAATTTCACACAGAAACGAACCTTCCTTTCGGCCATGACAGTGATGAATAAAAAATTTATTACAAATCTTGTGAGATGAATTTGGGGATCAAATCTCAGCCAAAACTCAATAGACATAGTGACGAATGTCTGGTAAAATTTTGAGACCGAAATACCCAAGGAGTACGGTGTAGTAAGTCCCAGACCGAGAGTGAAAAAAACTGGTTTTCCGAAAACAAAACGTTTTGGCTTTTCTTCACCGTATCTTTTTATTGTGATTTGTTTACGGAAGTGTCTCCTTACCTGGGTGAAAACAACATATGAAAGTACTTGTGCGAATTTTTTCAACGCAATATGGATCCAGAATAAAATTGGAGAAAGTAGGGCGAAATTTCACGAGTTTTGGTAGAGGATAGCCTTTTTTTCAAAAATATTTATGAAAAATACTTCCGAAATAGTTTTTTCCTGAAATTCCACATAAGAATCTTGACTGAATATGGTACAAAATGTGACAAATTTCGGGTCAAACGAATGAGTATTCACCTAGGAAAAAAATCAAACAGTTTCACACATAAACGAATCTTTTTTTCGACCCTGGAAGTGATGAATAAATAATTTATTACAAATCCTGTGGGACGAATTTTGGGCTCAATTCTCAGCCAAAACTAATAGACACAGTGACAAATGTTTGGTAAAAATTTGAGACCGAAATACCCAAGGAGTAAGGCGTAGCACGTCCCAGACCGAGAGTGAAAAAAACTGGTTTTCCGAAAACAAAACGTTTTGGCTTTTCTTCACCGTATCTTTTTATTGTGATTTGTTTACGGAAGTGTCTCCTTACCTGGGTGAAAACAACATATGAAAGTACTTGTGCGAATTTTTTCAACGCAATATGGACCCAGAATAAAATTGGAGAAAGTAGGGCGAAATTTCACGAGTTTTGGTAGAGGATAGCCTTTTTTTCAAAAATATTTATGAAAAATACTTCCGAAATAGTTTTTTCCTGAAATTCCACATAAGAATCTTGACTGAATATGGTACAAAATGTGACAAATTTCGGGTCAAACGAATGAGTATTCACCTAGGAAAAAAATCAAACAGTTTCACACATAAACGAATCTTTTTTTCGACCCTGGAAGTGATGAATAAATAATTTATTACAAATCCTGTGGGACGAATTTTGGGCTCAATTCTCAGCCAAAACTAATAGACACAGTGACAAATGTTTGGTAAAAATTTGAGACCGAAATACCCAAGGAGTAAGGCGTAGCACGTCCCAGACCGAGAGTGAAAAAAACTGATTTTCCGAAAACAAAACGTTCTGACTTATCTTCGCCGTATCTTCTTTTTGTGATTTGTTTACGGACGTGCCTCCTTACCTGGGTGAAAACAACATATGAAAGTACTTGTGCAAATTTTTTCAACGAAATACGGACCCAGAAAAAAATTGTAGAAAGTAGGGCGAAACTTCAAGAGTTTCAGTAGAGGATAACCTTTGTTTTCAATAAAATTTCTGAAAAATTCTCCCGAAATAGTTTTTTCCTGAAATTCCTCGTAAGAATCTGGAGTGAATTTGAAACAAAACGCGGCAAATTTCGGGTCAAACGGATGAATATTCACCTAGGAATAAAATCACACAGTTTCACACACAAACGAACCTTCCTTTCGGCCATGGCAATTATGAATAAAAAATATATTGCAAATCCTGTGGGACAGATTTGGGGCTCAAATCTTAGCCAAAACACAATAGACACAGTGACGAATGTCTGAAAAAATTTGAGACCGAAATACCCAAGGAGTAAGGCTTAGTAAGTCCCAGACCGAGAGTGAAAAAAACTGCTTTTCCGAAAACAAAACGTACTGGATTTTCTTCGCCGTATCTTCTTTTTGTGATTTGTTTACGGACGTGCCTCCTTACCTGGGTGAAAAAAACATATGAAAGTACTTGTGCGAATTTTTTTTAACGCAATACGGACCCAGAATAAAATTGTAGAAAGTAGGCCGACATTTCACGAGATTCGGTAGAGGATAGCCTTTGTTTTCAATAAAATTTCTAGAAAATTCTTCCAAAATAGTTTTTTTTTCTGAAATTCCACGTAAGAATCTCGACTGAATTTGGGACAAAATGCGACAAATTTTGGGTCAAACGGATGAGTATTCACCTAGGAAAAAAATCAAACAGTTTCACACACAAACAAACCTTCCTTTCGGCATTAGAAATGATGAATAAATAATTTATTGGAATTCTTGTGGGATGAATTTGGGGCTCAAATCTCAGCCAAAACTCAATAGAAACAGAGACGAATGTTTGGTAAAAATTTGAGACCGAAATACCCAAGGAGTAAGGCGTAGTAAGTCCTAGACCAAGAGTGAAAAATATTGGTTTTCCGAAAACAAAACGACCTGGCATTTCTTCGCCGTTTCTTCTTTTTGTGATTTGTTTATGGACGTGCCTCCTTATCTGGGTGAAAACAACATATGAAAGTACTTATGCGAATTTGTACAACGCAATACGGACCAAGATTAAAATTGCAGAAAGTTGGGCGAAATTTCAATAGTTTCGGTAGAGAATAGCCTTTGTTTTGAATAAAATTTCTCAAAAATTCACCCGAAATAGATTTTTCCTGAAATTCCACGTAAGAATCTCCGCTGAATTTGGGACAAAACGCGACAAATTTCAGGTCAAACGGATGAGTATTCACCAACGAAAAAAATCAAACAATTTCACACACAATCGAACCTTCCTCTCGGCCCTGGCAGTGATGAATGAAAAAATTATTATCAATCTTGTGGGACGAGTTTGGGGCTCAAATCTCAGCCAAAACTCAGTAGACACAGTGACGAACGTTTGGTAAAAATTTCAGACCAAAATACCCAAGGAGTAAGTAGTAGTTAGTCCCGGACCTAGAGTGAACAAAACTGGTTTTCCGAAAACAAAACGACTTGACTTTTCTCCCCCGTATCTTCTTTTTGTGATTTGTTTATGGACGTGCCTGCTTACCTGGGTGCAAGAAACATATGAAAGTACTTGTCTGAATTTTTTCAGCTCAATACGGAGCCAAAATAAAATTTCAGAAAGTAGGGTGAAATATCACAAGTTTTGTTAGAGGATAGCCTTGGTTTGCCCAAAAATTCTGAAAAATTCTCCCGAAATAGTTATTTTCTGAAAATCCACGTAAGAATCTCCACCGAATTTGGGACAAAACGCGACAAAATTCAGGTCAAACGGATGAGTGAATACCCATGAAAAAAAATCAAACGAACCTTCCTTTCGGCTCTGGCAAAGATGAATGAAAAATTTATTGCTAATTTTGTGGGACGAGTCTGGGGCTCAAATCTAAGCCAAAACTCAATAGAAACAGAGACGAATGTTTGGTAAAAATTTGAGACCGAAATACCCAAGGAGTAAGGCGTAGTAAGTCCTAGACCAAGAGTGAAAAATATTGGTTTTCCGAAAACAAAACGACCTGGCTTTTCTCCCCCATATCTTCTTGTTGTGATTTGTTTATGGACGTGCCTCCTTACCTGGGTGCAAACAACATATGAAAGTACTTGTCTGAATTTTTTCAACGCAATATGGACCCAGAATAAAATTTCAGAAAGTAGGGCGAAATTTCACAAGTTTTGCTAGAGGATAGCCTTGGTTTGCACAAAATTTCTGAAAAATTCTCCCGAAATAGTTTTTTCCTGAAATTCCACGTAAGAATCTCCACTGAATTTGGGACAAAACGCGACAAATTTCAGGTCAAACGGATGAGTATTCACTATCCAAAAAAATCAAACAATTTCACACACAAACGAACCTTTCTTTCGGCCTTGGCAGTGATGAATGAAAAATTTATTGCCAATCTTATGGGACGAGTTTGGGGCTCAAATCTCAGCAAAACTCAATAGACACAGTGACGAACATCTGGTAAAAAATTCAGACCAAAATACCCAAGGAGTGAGGCGTAGTAAGTCCCAGACCGAGAGTGAACAAAACTGGTTTTCCGAAAACAAAACGTCCTGGCTTTTCTCCCCCGTATCTTCTTTTTGTGATTTTTTTATGGACGTTCCTCCTTACCTGGGTGCAAGCAACTTATGAAAGTACTTGTCTGAATTTTTCAGCTCAATACGGAACCAAAATAAAATTTCAGAAAGTAGGGCGAAATTTTACAAGTTTTGTTAGAGGATAGCCTTGGTTTGCACAAAATTTATGAAAAATTCTCCCGAAATAGTTTTTTCCAAAAATTCCACGTTAGAATCTCCACTGAATTTGGGAAAAAATCGAGTCAAATTTCAGTTCAAACGGATGAGTATTCACCCACGAAAAAAATCAAACAGTTTTACACACAAACGAACCTTCCTTTCGGACCTGGTAGTGATGAATGAAAAATTTATTGCCAATCTTGTGGGACGATTCTGAGTCTCAAATCTTAGCCAAAACTTAGTAGGCACTGTGACGAACGTCTGGTAAAAATTTCAGACCAAAATACTCGAGGAGTAAGGCGTAGTAGTAAGTACCGGACCGAGAGTGAACAAAACTGGTTTTCCGAAAACAAAACGTCCTGGCTTTTCTCCCCCATATCTTCTTGTTGTGATTTGTTTATGGACGTGCCTCCTTACCTGGGTGCAAACAACATATGAAAGTACTTGTCTGAATTTTTTCAACGCAATATGGACCCAGAATAAAATTTCAGAAAGTAGGGCGAAATTTCACAAGTTTTGCTAGAGGATAGCCTTGGTTTGCACAAAATTTCTGAAAAATTCTCCCGAAATAGTTTTTTCCTGAAATTCCACGTAAGAATCTCCACTGAATTTGGGACAAAACGCGACAAATTTCAGGTCAAACGGATGAGTATTCACTATCCAAAAAAATCAAACAATTTCACACACAAACGAACCTTTCTTTCGGCCTTGGCAGTGATGAATGAAAAATTTATTGCCAATCTTATGGGACGAGTTTGGGGCTCAAATCTCAGCAAAACTCAATAGACACAGTGACGAACATCTGGTAAAAATTTCAGACCAAAATACCCAAGGAGTGAGGCGTAGTAAGTCCCAGACCGAGAGTGAACAAAACTGGTTTTCCAAAAACAAAACGTCCTGGCTTTTCTCCCCCGTATCTTCTTTTTGTGATTTGTTTATGGACGTGCCTCCTTACCTGGGTGCAAACAACATATGAAAGTACATGTCTGAATTTTTCAGCGTAATACGGACCTAGAATAAAATTTCGAAAGTAGGGCGAAATTTCACAAGTTTTGGTAGATGATAGCCTTGGTTTGCACAAAATTTCTGAAAAATTCTCCCGTAATATTTTATTATTAAAATTCCACGAAAGAATCTCCACTGAATTTGGGACAAAACGCGACAAATTTCAGGTCAAACGGATGAGTATTCACCCACGTAAAAAATCAAACGAACCTTCCTTTTGGCCTTGGCAGAGATGAATGAAAAATTTATTGCCAATTTTTTGGGACGAGTCTGGGGCTCAAATATCAGCCAAAACTGAGTAGACACAGTGACGAATGTCTGGTAAAAATTTCAGACTAAAATACCCAAGGAGTAAGGCGTAGTTAGTCCCGGACCTAGAGTGAACAAAACTGGTTTTCCTAAAACAAAATGTCTTGGCTTTTGTCCCCAGTATCTTTTTTTTGTGATTTGTTTATGGACGTGCCTCCTTAACTGGGTGCAAGTAACATATGAAAGTACTTGTCCGAATTTTTTATGCTGAATACGGAGCGAAAATAAAATTTCAGAAAGTATGGCGAAATTTCAAAAGTGTTGGTAGAGGATAGCCTTGGTTTGCACAAAATTTCTGAAAAATTCTCCAGAAATAGTTTTTTTCCTGAAATTCCATGTAAGAATCTCCACTGAATTTGGGATAAAACGCGAAAAATTTCAGGTCAAACGTATGAGTATTTAGCCACGAAAAAAATCAAACAGTTTCACACACAAACGAACTTTCCTTTCGGCCATGGCAGTGATGAATGAAAAATTTATTTCCGGTCTTGTGGGACGAGTCTGGGGCTCAAATATCAGCCTAAACTCAGTAGACAGAGTGACGAACGTCTGGTAAAATCTTCAGACCAAAATACCCAAGGAGTAGGGCGTAGTAAGTCCCGGACCAAAAGTGAACAAAACTGGTTTTCCGAAAACAAAACGTCCTGACTTTTCTCCCCCGTATCTTCTTTTTGTAAATTGTTTATGGACGTGCCTCCTTACCTGGGTGCAAACAACATATGAAAGTACTTGTCTGAATTTTTTCAGCGCAATACGGACCCAGAATAAAATTTCAGAAAGTAGGTAGAAATTTTGCAAGTTTTGCTAGAGGATAGCCTTGGTTTGCAAAATATTTCTGAAAAATTCTGCGGAAATAGTTTTTTCCTGAATTTGCACGTAAGAATCTCCACTAAATTTGGGAAAAAACAGGACAAATTTCAGGTCAAACGGATGAGTATTCACCGACGAAAAAAATCAAACAGTTCCACACAAAAACGAACCTTCCTTTCGGCCCTGGCAGTGATGAATGAAAAATTTATTGCCAATCTTGTGGGAGGAGTTTGAGGCTCAAATCTCAACCAAACCTCAGTAGACACAGTGACGAACGTCTTGTAAAAATTTCAGACCAAAATACCCAACGAGTAAGGCGTAGTAAGTGCCGGACCGAGACTGAACAAAACTGGTTTTCTGAAGAAAAAAAAACGTTCTTGCTTTTCTCCCCCGTACCTTCTTTTTGTGGTTTGCTTATGGACGTGGCTCCTTACCTGGGTGTAAAGAACATATGAAAGTCCTTGTCTGAATTCTCTAAGCACAATACGGACCGAGAATAAAATTTCAGAATGTAGGTACAAATTTCACAAGTGTTGGTAGGCCTTGGTTTGCACAAAATTTCTGAAAAATTCTCCCGAAATAGTTTTTTTCCTGAAATTCCACGTAAGAATCTCCACTGAATTTCGGACAAAACGCGATAAATTTCAGGTCAAACGGATGAGTATTCACCCACAAAAAAATTAAAACATTTTCACACACAAACGAACCTTCCCTTCGGCCCTGACAGTGATGAATGAAAAATTTATTGCCAATCTTGTGGGATGAATCTGGGGCTCAAATCTTAGCCAAAACTCAGTAGACACAGTGACAAACGTCTGGTAAAAATTTCAGACCAAAATACCCAACGAGTAAGGCGTAGTAAGTCTCAGACCGAGAGCGAACAAAACTGGTTTTCCAAAAACAAAACGTCCTTGCTTTTCCCCCCGTATCTTCTTATTGTGATTTGTTTATGGACGTGCCTCCTTACCTGGGTGCAAACAACATATGAAAGTACTTGTCTGAATTTTATCAGCGTAATACGGACCGAGAATAAAATTTCAGAAAGTAGGGCGAAATTTCACAAGTTTTGGTAGAGGATAGTCTTGGTTTGCACAAAATTTCTGAAAAATTCTCCAGAAATAGTTTTTTCCAGAAATTCCACTTAAGAATCTCCATTGAATTTCGGACAAAACGCGACAAATTTCAGGTCAAACGGATAAGTATTCACCCACGAAAAAAATCAAACAGTTTCACACAAAAACGAACCTTCCTTTCGGCCCTGGCTCTGATGAATCAAAAATTTATTGCCAATCTTGTGGGACGAGTGTTGGGCTCAAATCTCAGCCAAAAGTCAGTCGATACAGTGAGGAACGTCTGGTAAAAATTTCAGACGAAAATACCCAAGGAGTAGGGCGTAGTAAGTCCCGGACCGAGAGTGAACAAAACTGGTTTTCCGAAAACAAAACATCCTTGCTTTTCTCCCCCGTATCTTCTTTTTGTTATTTGTTTATGGATGTGCCTCCTTACCTAGGTGCAAACAACATGTGAAAGTAGTTGTCTGAATTTTTTTTCAAAGCAATACGGACCCATAATAAAATTTCAGAAAGTTGGGTAAAATTTCACAAGTTTTGGTAAAGAGCCTTGGTTTGCGCAAAATTTTTGAAAAATTCTCGAGAAATAGTTTTTTTTTTTTAAATTCCACTTAAGAATCTCCACTGAATTTGGGACAAGACGCGACAAATTTCTGGTCAAACGGATGAGTATTCACCCACGAAAAAAATCAAACATATTCACACACAAATAACCTTCCTTTCTGCCCTGGCAGTGATGATCGAAAAATTTATTGCCAATCTTGTGGGACGAGTCTGGGGCTCAAATCTCAGAGAATACTTAGTAGACACAGTGACAAACATCTGGTAAAAATTTCAGACTAAAATACCCAAGGAGTACGACGTAGTAAGTATTGGACCGAGAGTGAACAAAACTGGTTTTTCGAAAACAAAATGTCCTGGATTTTCTCCCCCGTATTTTCTTTTTGTGATTTGTTTATGGACGTGCCTACTTACCTGGGTGCAAAAAACATATGAAATTACTTTTCTGAATTTTTTCAGCGCAACACAGACCCAGAATAAAATTTCCGAAAGTACGGCGAACTTTCACAAGTTTTGTTAGAGGACAGCGTTTGTTTACACAAAATTTTTGAAAAATTCTCCCGAAATAGTTTTTTCCTGAAATTCCACGTAAGAATATTTACTGAATTCAGGACAAAATGCGACAAATTTCAGGTCAAACGGATGAGTATTCACACACGAAAAACTTCAATGAGTTTCATACACAAACGAACCTTCCTTTCCGCCTTGGCAGTGATGAATGAAAAATTTATTGCCAATCTTGTGGGACGAGTCTGGGACTCAAATCTTAGCCAAAACACATTAGACACAGTGACAAACGTCTGGTAAAAACTTCAGACCAAAATACCCAAGGAGTACGGCGTAGTAAGTCCTAGACTGAGAGTGAACGTAACTAGTTTTTCGAAAACAAAACGTCCTGTCTGAATTTTTTTCAGCGTAATACAGACCCAGAATAAAATTTCAGAAAGTAGGACGAAATTTCAGGAGTTTGGGTAGAGGATAGCCTTGGTTTGCACAAAATTTCAAAAAAATTCTCCATAAATAGTTTTTGCTTAAATTCCATATAAGAATCTCCACTGAATTTGGGACAAGACGCGACAAATTTCAGGTCAAACGGATGAGTATTCACCCACGAAAAAAATCAAATAGTTTCACACACAAAGAAACTTCCTTTTCGCCCTGGCAGTGATGATCGAGAAATTTATTGCCAATCTTGTTGCACGATTCTGGGGCTCAAATCTCAGCCAAAACTCAGTCGACACAGTGACGAACCTCTGGTAAAATCTTCAGACCAAAATACCGAAGGAGTAGGGCGTAGTAAGTCCCAGACCGAGAGTGAACAAAACTGGTTTTTCGAAAACAAAACGTCCTGGATTTTCTCCCTCGTATCATCTTTTTGTGATTTGTTTATGGACGTGCCTCCTTACCTGGGTGCAAACAACATATGAAAGTACTTGTCTGGAATTTTTAAGCATAATACGGACCCAGAATAAAATTTTAGAAAATAGGGCGAAATTTCACAAGTTTTGGTAGAGTATAGCCTTGGTTTGCACAAAATTTTTGAAAAATTATCCCGAAATAGTTTTTTTCTTAAATTCCACGTAAGAATCTCCACTGAATTTGGGACAAGACCCGAAAAATTTCAGGTCAAACGGATGAGTATTAACCCACGAAAAAAATGAAACAGTTTCACACACAAACGAACCTTCCTTTCGCCCCTGGCAGTGATGATCGAAAAATTTATTGCCAATCTTGTGGGACGAGTTTGGGGCTGAAATCTCAGTCGACACAGTGACGAACGTCTGGTAAAATCTTCAGACCAAAATACCCAAGGAGTAGGGCGTAGTAAGTCCCGGACTGAAAGTGAACAAAACTGGTTTTCCGAAAACAAAACGTCCTGGCTTTCTCCCCCGTATCTTCTTTTTGTGATTTGTTTATGGACGTGCCTTCTTACTTAGGTGCAAACAACATATGAAAGTACTTGTCTGAATTTTTTCAGCGCAATACAGACCCAGAAATAAAATTTAAGAAAGTAGGGCGAAACTTCACAAGTTTTGGTAGAGGATATAGCCTTGGTATGCACAAAATTTCTGAAAAATTCTCTCGAAATAGTTTTTTCCTGAAATTCCACGTAAGAATCTCCACTGAATTTGGGACAAAACGCGACAAATTTCAGGTCAAATGGATGAGTATTCACCCACGAAAAAAATCAAACAATTTCACACACAAACGAACCTTCCTTTCGGCCCTGGTAGTGATGAATAAAAAATTTATTTCCAATCTTGTGGGACGAGTCTGGGGTTCAAATCTCAGCCTAAACTCAGTAGACAAAGTAACGAACATCTGGTAAAAATATCATACCGAAATACCAAAGGATTAAGTCGTAGTAAGTCCCAGACCGAGAGTGAACAAAACTGATTTTCCGAAAACAAAACGTCCTGCTTTTTTTCCCCATATCTTCTTTTTCTGATTTGTTTATGGAGGTGCCTCCTTACCTGGGTGCAAACAACATATGAAAGTACTTGTCTGAATTTTTTCAGCGCAATACGGACCCAGAAAAATATTTCAGGAAGTAGGGCGAAACTTCGTAAGTTTTGGTAGAGGATAGCCTTGGTTTGCACAAAATTTCTGAAAAATTCTCCCGAAATATTTTTTCCATAAATTCCACCTAAGAATCTCCACTGAATTTGGGACAAAAGGAGACAAATTTCAGGTCAAACGGATGAGTATTCACCTACGAAAAATATCAAACAGTTTCACACACAAACGAATCTTCCTTTCGGCCCTGACAGTGATGAATAAAAATTTATTGCCACTTTTGTGGGACGAGTCTGGGGCTCAAGTCTCAGCAAAAACTTAATAGACACAGTGACGAACGTCTGGTAAAAATTTCAGACTAAAATACCCAAGGAGTAAGGTGTAGTAACTCCCAGACTAAGAGTGAACAAAACGTCATGGCTTTTCTCCCCCGTATCTTCTTTTTGTTATTTGTTTATGGACGTGCCTCCTTACCTGGGTGCTAACAACATATGAAAGTACTTGTCTGAAATTTTTCAGCGCAATACGGACCCAGAAATAAAATTTCAGAAAGTAGGGCGAAACTTCAAAAGTTTTGGAAGAGGATAGCCATGGTTTGAACAAAATTTCTGAAAAATTATCCTGAAATAGTTTTTTCCTGAAATTCCACGTAAGAATCTCCACTGAATTTGGGACAAAACGCGACAAATTTCAGGTCAAACGGATGAGTATTCACCTACGAAAAAAATCAAACAGTTTCACACACAAACGAACCTTCCTTTCGCCCCTAGCAGTGATGAATAAAAAATTTATTCTCAATCTTGTGAGACGAGCCTGGGGCTCAAATATCAGCCAAAATTTAGAAGACACAGTGACGAACGTTTGGTAAAAATGTCAGACCAAAATACCCAAGGAGTAAGGCGTAGTAAGTCCCAGACCGAGAGTGAACAAAGCTGGTTTTCCACAAACAAAATGTCCTGGCTTTTCTCCCCGTATCTTCTTTTTGTGATTTGTTTATGGACGTGCCTCCTTACCAGGGTGCAAAAAACATATGAAATTACTTTTCTGAATTTTTTCAGCGCATTATGGACCCAGAATAAAATTTCAGAAAGTAGGGCGAAACTTCACAAGTTTTGGTAGAGGATAGCCTTGGTTTGCACAAAATTTCTGAAAATTCTCCCGAAATAGTTTTTTCCTGAAATTCCACGTAAGAATGTCCACTGAATTTGGACAAAACGCGACAATTTCAGGTCAAACGGATGAGTATTCACCCGAAAAAAATCAAACGTTTCACACACAAACGAACCTTCCTTTCGGCCTCGCAGTGATGAATAAAAATTTATTGCCAATCTTGTGGGACAATCTGGGGCTCAAATCTCAGCCAAAACTCAGTAGACACAGTGACGAACATCTGGTAAAAATTTCATACCAAAATACCCAAGGAGTAAGGCGTAGTAAGTCCCAGACCGAGAGTGAACAAAACTGGTTTTCCGAAAACAAAACGTCCTGGTTTTCTTCCCCGTATCTTCTTTTTGTGATTTGTTTATGGACGTGCCTCCTTACCTGGGTGCAAACAACATATAAAGTACTTGTCTGAATTTTTTAGCGCAATACGGACCAAATAAAATTGCAGAAAGTAGGGCGAAATTTCACAAGTTTTGGTAGAGGATAGCCTTGGTTTGACAAAATTTCTGAAAAATTCTCCCAAATAGTTTTTTCCTGAAATTCCAAGTAAAATCTCCACTGAATTTGGGACAAAACGCGACAAATTTCAGGTCAAACGGATGAGTATTCACCCACGAAAAAAATCAAACAGTTTCACACACAAACGAACCTTCCTTTCGGCCCTGCAGTGATGATAAAAATTTATTGCCAATCTTGTGGGACGAATCTGGGGTTCAAATCTCAGCCAAAATCAGTAGACACAGTGACGAACGTCTGGTAAAAATTTCAGACCAAAATACCAAGGAGTAAGGCGTAGTAAGTCCCAGACCGAGAGTGAACAAAACTGGTTTTCCGAAAACAAAACGTCCTGCTTTTCTCCCCGTATCTTCTTTTTGTGATTTTTTTATGGACGTGCCTCCTTACTGGGTGCAAACAACATATGAAGTACTTGTTTGAATTTTTTCAGCGCAATACGGACCCAGAATAAAATTTCAGAAGTAGGGCGAAATTACAAGTTTCTAAGGATGCCTTGGTTTGCACAAAATTTTGAAAAATTCTCCCGAAATAGTTTTTTCCTGAAATTCCAGTAAGAATCTCCACTGAATTTGGGACAAAACGCGACAAATTTCAGGTCAAACGGATGAGTATTCACCCACGAAAAAATCAAACAGTTTCACACACAAACGAACCTTCCTTTCGGCCCTGGCAGTGATGAATAAAAAATTTATTGCCAATCTTGTGGGACGATCTGGGCTCAAATCTCAGCCAAAACTCAGTAGACACAGTGACGAACGTCTGGTAAAAATTTCAGACCAAATACCCAAGGAGTAAGGCGTAGTAAGTCCCAGACCGAGAGTGAACAAAACTGGTTTTCCAAAACAAAACGTCCTGGCTTTTCTCCCCGTATCTTCTTTTTGTGATTTGTTTATGGACTGCCTCCTTACTGGGTGCAAACAACATATGAAAGTACTTGTGTGAATTTTTTCAGCGCAATACGGACCCAGAATAAAATTTCAGAAAGTAGGGCGAAATTTCACAAGTTTTGTAGAGGATAGCCTTGGTTTCACAAAATTTCTGAAAAATTCTCCCAAATAGTTTTTCCTGAAATTCCACGTAAGAATCTCCACTGAATTTGGGACAAAACGCGACAAATTTCAGGTCAAACGGTTAGTATTCACCCACGAAAAAAATCAAACAGTTTCACACACAAACGAACCTTCCTTTCGGCCCTGGCAGTGATGAATAAAAATTATTGCCAATCTTGTGGGACGAATCTGGGGCTCAAATCTAGCCAAAACTCAGTAGACACATGACAACGTCTGGTAAAAATTTCAACCAAAATACCCAAGGAGTAAGGCGTAGTAAGTCCCAGACGAGAGTGAACAAAACTGGTTTTCCGAAAACAAACGTCTGGCTTTTCTCCCCGTATCTTCTTTTTGTGATTTGTTTATGGACGTGCCTCCTTACCTGGGTGCAAACAACATATGAAAGTACTTGTTGAATTTTTTCAGCGCAATACGGACCCAGAATAAAATTTCAGAAAGTAGGGCGAAATTTCACAAGTTTGGTAGAGGATAGCCTTGGTTTGCACAAAATTTCTGAAAAATTCTCCCGAAATAGTTTTTTCCTGAAATTCCACGTAAGAATCTCCACTGAATTTGGGACAAACGCGACAAATTTCAGGTCAAACGGATGAGTATTCACCACAAAAAAAATCAAACAGTTTCACACAAACGAACCTTCCTTTCGGCCTGGCAGTGATGAATAAAAATTTATTGCCAATCTTGTGGGACGAATCTGGGGCTCAATCTCAGCCAAAACTCAGTAGACACAGTGACGAACGTCTGGTAAAATTTCAGACCAAAATACCAAGGAGTAAGGCGTAGTAAGTCCCAGACCGAGAGTGAACAAAACTGGTTTTCCGAAAACAAAACGTCCTGGCTTTTCTCCCCGTATCTTCTTTTTGTGATTTGTTTATGGACGTGCCTCCTTACCTGGGTGCAAACAACATATGAAGTACTTGTGTGAATTTTTCAGCGCAATACGGACCCAGAATAAAATTTCAGAAATAGGGCGAAATTTCACAAGTTTTGGTAGAGGATAGCCTTGGTTTGCACAAAATTTCTGAAAAATTCTCCCGAAATAGTTTTTTCCTGAAATTCCACGTAAGAATCTCCAATGAATTTGGGACAAAACGCGAAAATTTTAGGTCAAACGGATGAGTATTCACCCACGAAAAAAAATCAAACAGTTTCACACACGAACGAACCTTCCTTTCGGCCCTGGCAGTGATGAATAAAAATTTATTGCCAATCTTTTGGAAGAATCTGGGGCTCAAATCTCAGCCAAAACTCAGTAGACACAGTGACGAACTCTGGTAAAAATTTCAGACCAAATACCCAGGAGTAAGGCGTAGTAAGTCCCAGACCGAGAGTGAACAAAAAATGGTTTCCAAAAACAAACGTCTGGCTTTTCTCCCCGTATCTTCTTTTTTTTTATTTGTTTATGGACGTGCCTCCTTACCTGGGTGCAAACAATATATGAAAGTACTTGTGTGAATTTTTTTCAGCGCAAACGGACCCAGAATAAAATTTCTGGAAAGTAGGGCGAAACTTCACAAGTTTGATAAGGATAGCCTTGGTTTGTACAAAATTTCTGAAAAATATCCCGAAATAGTTTTT